>NC_134364.1:65932054-66258554 GCF_048569485.1 Anomaloglossus baeobatrachus | reverse complement strand
CCATCTCTCCCTTTCCTAGGCACAGGGTTTACCTTCCCTTTCACCATTCGCTTGGTACTTTCCTGTACTTGTGTGACACATATGCTGACCACTCACTCGAGCATCGATGTGCTCAGGTACGCTCAGTGTTCAGCCCAGTGCGAGCCTCTTGCAGTGTTTCAATGGCTCACACTTAGGGTAACAACAGTGTTATTGGGTATAGTGTGCGCCAAAAAAAAAAGAATATGGAAATAGGCCGTCATCCGTCTCCCGGAAGTGCTGCTTATGACTGACTGTATGTGTGTGGAGACCCCAACTATCCAATTAGTGACTTCCATTGGGGTTCAGGTGAAGTCCTTGTCCAGAACATACTTTATCTAAAGTCAGGCTCAACCCGCCGAACCGAACTTCCACGGGTCCGCTCATCTCTAGACCAGACATGTCTATGAGGGTTTTCACTTATGACGGAAGGGCCCAATATTTGTTTCTGCATCCACAGGATATAGTATGGAAATAAAGGGTAGAAGGTTCACCCAAGGGTAATGGATAGACTTCTTGTGGAGAATCCAGACTAGCTAAGGGAAAGAAAAAACAGAATTCAGAAGATACTTTGTACAGTTGCAACCCCAGAGCAGCAGTGTGGTATATGAAGACTTTCAGAACTATACACAACTTCTTTCGTATTGTCTCTTCTACCGGTGGAGACAGACAGAAGAGAGCCCATGTGCAAGAACAATATATGGGCCCTTTCCAGTCCAATATCTCATCACAATGCTCAATTCCACCTGCTTTGGAGGTGGTGGTGGTCCCTCTAAATCGTGGGCACCTGTGCGACTGCACAGGTTGCACCAATTGTATTTCAGTCCCTGGTCTCTCTTTTGAGTTTGGTATGACAGGGGCTTTGCTGGGAAGGCAACCAAGGAATGTGTCCTTGGTGCTAAATCTTGACAGTGTGAACAAGTCCCTTTGTAGGCAGCAAACTAAACTTTTTCTCAGGTGAAAGAAAGGCAAGTTGTAACTATGTGCCCTGATAATATTACACTGGATGAGCAATGTCCATATAAAAACTGACATTTACATTCAAAGCCAGAAGCAGGCAAATTTTTAAAGAGATCCGGTCACTTGTCATAAATATTTTTTTTTTACCTGGTATAAATGCCCCTGATCTCCTGAATCCGGCGATGTTTTTCTTTTCTTCCTGCGCCTTTCCTTTAATGAGATATGGCCTCCTTTTCCTTGTGTGTAAAGTTAAAGTTTTTAGCCAACTAGGTAAGGTCTAAAAAGAGGTGCACACAGGCAAAAGTGGTGGACCACACCTACTTGGCTAACAACACTAGATATATATACAGAGAAGAGGCAACCATATCTCAGGAACAGAGAGGCACAGGAAGACAAGAAAACCATCTCCGGATTCAGGAGAACAGCAACATTTACATCAGGCAAAAATAATGTAATATTTATGGCAAGTAACTCTTTAAGGTTTTTATCCCGCTAAAATGAGGGCAAAACAAGAATGCCGCGGAGACACCATCACATGTTTCTCAACGCTGGCAGGAAACTAGCCAGGTCTTTCACCGGGAAGGAACAACCAAGGGAAGGGCAGTCTCCAGTCAAGGACCCCGCCTATACCAAAACATGGTATCCATCCACAGACAGCTGTTTCGGGGTATTTGCCCCTCATCAGTGTGGAGTAGGAAACTGGCTAATGGGAGCAATGCCTAGTAGAAGACTACATAGGTAAGGATGGTTGACCTCGCGGAGATCAACATCCAACACCGCGGAGATACCATCACGTGTTTCTCAACGCAGTGACACTAGAACAAGCCACCCTAGGAAAATATGCAAAACAAGAATGCCGCGGAGACACCATCACATGTTTCTCAATGCTGGCAGGAAACTAGCCAGGTCTTTCACTGGGAAGGAACAACAAGGGGAAAGGCAGTCTCCAATCAAGGAGACCACCTATGCCAAACATGGTATCCATCCACAGACAGCTGTTTCGGGGTATTTGCCCCTCATCAGTGTGGAGTAGGAAACTGGCTAAACATGTGATGGTGTCTCCGCGGCATTCTTGTTTTGCATATTTTCCAAGGGGGCCTTGTTCTAGTGTCACTACGTTGAGAAACATGTGATGGTGTCTCCGCGGTGTTGGATGTTGATCTCCCCGTGGTCAACCATCCTTGCTAAAATGAGGGCAGACCTGGGAGAATACGGCTGTAAGATGGATAGACAAAACACAATATCTGGAAATACAACTTAAGTACAAGGTGTTGTTAATTATCAAGATGGCGCCTTAGTTTTCGGAATATTTCTGTTCTCATATTAATGGGATCTGCATAAAAGGGATACTGCCTGCTGTTTAGATTGATGTCCGGGCTTACTCTAAAATCCTTTTCGCATAATTTTATTAATGGAAACAAGGGCAGATGGATTCTGTATGCTGGGGGAAGAGTGGGGAGTAATTAAACATTTTATTGCTTCCTTCTGCTGAATTCATACATCACCCAAACTTCATAAAGTGCTATTCCGTCTAAGAAGCTGACCTGCATTTTCCACGCTTAATCTGATTTTCTTCTGTAATGCTGACTTGAAATTCACAAGAGTGCTGTAAGTTAATTATAAATACGGTATGAAATCCCATAATCCTGTGTAGTGCGGTCCTGACGCCGCACCGCTAACTGTAGCCAATCTGATGAAATTAAAAGTTGTGACTAATTATAATAGAAAAAGTGCACCAATAGGGCACCGCCAGTCAAATTCAATGGAGGAATGGAGATACAGGAAGCCAGTCACTGATAGGCAACCAAAAATATATATATTTATACACACTGTATGGACACAGGCATTGTGCCCCCTCCTCATTCTTCCTACAGGAGCTTTTATGACCTTTCATTCTACATCCATAGACATTAATAGGGAGTAACAATGAAGAGCAAAAGGGTAACAATGTTTTAACCTTTGACTTTCAGTCTCCATATCTCACCATCCACTACAGCTTTTAGCGTGAGACAACCTTCATTTTATAGACAATCATCTTGGCTATCTCATACAGATATGTAACTTGCAACTATTCAGCATATGATTAGTTATGCAGATTCTTGTCATGTCACTGCAATGTTACTGTTTTGCTCTTTTTCTTCCTGTATACTACAAATTACAACCTGTTTTCACATTCTCTAATAGCACAGTGTGTTATTAGGTTGATTCCTAAGCAAAAGGTTACTGGTTCGAATCGAGGAGCCGCCATGGAGATTTCCCAAGAAAAGAGGAACAGCATCATCCAGCTCACCGATAGTGGTCTCTTGGCCAAGAAAATTGCCAAACTGCATCATGTGAGGCCATAAAAGGTGGAATAATAAGAAATGAAGTCCGTCCATCCATTCATAAGCCAAGAAGTGATGTCCAGGCAAAATACCAGAGTCATCAAGTCGGCTCATCACTGTTCTATTTGCACTTAGGGGCGATTGAAGGTGTGTAGTTAGGCAGCGGTGTGAGAAGTCCTACCTTCGTATCCAATCAGTGGAACAGACAGGACCAGAGATCTCCAGAGTTGATGGATTCAAATGTGCACACGATGAGATGATACAACAATGGTTTATTTTCTCCATAAGCTAAAGACATGCAGTAGTACGGTGGTCCGAGTAGCGGATACTGTGGTTATCTTGAGATGCTTGTCTCTGATGCTGCTACTGGTCAAAAAACCTTGCCTTTCTGCAGCCCAAATGAGGGAGATGTGCCTCTCACATGCACTGGCTGAAACTAAAATGGATGCCAGGAAGTGAGGTAGACACTCCCACAATCTGGACTAGAAAAGAAACAGGGGAACAGGAGGGCCTGACCAGTCGTTGGCAGTAGAGGACAAGCATGAATAACATACATTAAGATAACAGTGGGTATAAACATTAAGCATGGAGGAACGGCACAATCACAAGGTCACAAATAGCAGTGAAGGCAGCTTGTACTCTTTGTAATAGTGAGACGTCCATGCAAGCTCCGTGCGATGAATGTTACACAAGTCTGGAATGGTGGGTGCAGGGGCAGGGGCAGACATATCATTGGTGTAACCTGTGTAGCTGCTCAGGGGCTTAGGAAGTAAGGGGGCCCATTTGTACCTCCAAAACAGGTGGAATTGTGCATTGTGATGAGCTTTTGGGCTGCTATGGGCCCATATACTGTTCTTGAATAGGGTCATTTTCTATCTGTCTGTAAAGGCCTGAAAAAAGGTGAAGAAGGTTTGATTTCAATATCATCATACGAAGCATCGGTTCCAGTTTGTAAAAAAGTAAGAAAAGTGGACAGTAGAAGATTGGAAATGGGTGATTTAGAGCAATGAGACAAAAGTCAATTGACGGCTCTGATGGGGCAAATGGGTTGAGCTCTTTGTCAACTCCACTAAGAGCTAAAGGCCCAGTCACACACAACGACTTACCAGCGATCCCCAAAACGATGCGACCTGATAGGGATCGCTGGTAAGTCGCAGGGAGGTCGCTGGTGAGATGTCACACAGTCAGATCTTACCAGCGATGCAGGAACAATACAGGTCGCAGTAGCGACCTGTATAACGATCTCAGCAGTCACTGTGACCCTGTCACACAGTGTCACACACAGCGATGTGTCCTGCCCAGCAGGACATTGCCTTTGAAGAAAATGGCCTGGGCCATTCTGCAACGACCGGCGACCTCACAGCAGGGGCCTGATCGCTGGTAGATGTCACACATAATGAGATCGCTAACGAGATCGCTACTGCGTCACAGAAACAGTGACTCAGCTGCGATCTCGCTAGCGATCTCGTTATGTGTGACGGTACCTTTAAGGACACACAGGAATAACAAACAAGGGAAAATAAACAACTGATCTCCAAGAAGATTCAGGGAGAGAGACTGCAATATGCAACAAAGTTACTCCAGATGACTGCAAGCCGACTGCTTGCAGTCAGGATCTGTAGGGAGTTAGAGCTATCACCAGCACAGACTAAAAGGAAATGAGAGTATTTAAGGGCACAAAGGGAAGTGCTGATGAAAACAGTTGAAAGGTGAGGAACTCAGCAAGGTCCTAAAGGGAAAGGGATAAACCCCAAAGAAGGGAGATACATAGGATACCAAACAGAAATAATAGACGGTCATGGAGCAGTTTGCGCAGCCAAACACTGTGACCTTCTATATCCAGATACCACAGGACTGTCCATCACCCGTGACACACCCGTGACAGATAGGCCACCAATAAAGAAGTAGTGCCATCCTCTTCGAAGACTTTGGTTGGAGCAATATAGCTTGGCGACCTTTCAGCAGTAGCTTTCGATTGTGATTTGCTGGTGGTTTATCTCCAGTTCATTGGATTGACTCGCAGGTGTATCACTTTTTATCAAATATTTCCGTCTTTCTATGATATTAGAAAATGATCTGCCAGTGTTAACGGTCATTTCATGTTACATGCACAGGTTAGAATATGGTGTATTACTAGGAGCCCAGATGGTCTATTCTGGTCTCACAGTTGGACATGGCAGTGGTGAGGAACCTCTTTTAGATGCTTTATGTTATCACCGAGTTGATAGAGAATATTTACATCATTTACGAAAGCTCCGTCTAATATATCAGGACTTTCATGGTATCAAAGAACTCTTCAAGACATCTTCATTCAGCCATTATAGCGAGAGGGGCCCAGTGGAGGCCTCATTGTGTCGTCCGGCCTGGATCAAAAAATCATTTTCATCTCTGTATCTTTATCTGTGTTAATTTCAGGGCTCAATAGAAAAAGAATAAAAAAATTTGAAAAAGGAAAAAAAACCAAAAACCTACGTATCAAACGTCATTACCGAGTTTCCTTCTTTGGTTCTTGTTCTATAGAATGTTCAACCGAACAAACAGAAAACTCTCGCAATATTCTATGGAGACTATTCTATGGAGACGCGGCTCCCGCTCTCTCTTTTGACCTCACATAGTACTAAGGTTTTATCATGCAGGGTTTTTTTATAGTTTTTTCCAATCTTTGGTTTAAAGTGAATTATTGACAAAGGTTTTCTCACTTTGACTATAACAAGGGAGTAGAAATCTGAATTATCCATAGTTTTATGGATAAACTTGTGTGTCGGGGAGACTTTCAGAATCACTCCTCTTGTTTTAATCCAGTATTTGATTTACATGTATTTTTTATTTAGGTAGCTTTTTTTCTATAATGATCTTTATTAAAAAAAAAAAAAAAAAACAAGAATAAAATTAGTAGTCTTGCATTTTTTCCACTGGTCACTTTTTTAGACTCATACTTCCTGTCCTTTCAGGAAGAGTTTTCAGCATTCTCCTTATCAACAGAGGCAGGATTGCATTGGCAGGTAACTCTTTTATACACAGCTGATAACACAGGTTCCACCAATCACAATAGGTGAAGTTGTAACTCCCTGTACTCCATCCTCCTGTCATGGGTGTGTCCTGTTCTGGGGAGACCTCTGGCAAGTCTGGGACCATAAGGTCACAGCGCCTTGTTATGCGCAGGTCTACAGCTTGCCTCTAAATGTATCTGCTTTCTTTTGGTGCTGTAGCGGCTAACGACACTTTCCTATCTGGCTATCCTTTGGAGCCTTAATATCAGGTGCAGCTCTTTGTAATCTCCCCCCTTCTCTATAAATAGTCACGCATCTTACCATCTCATGCTGGTTATAGAATGTCATCATTCTTATGCTGACCACTTTGGAAGGAGACAGTTTCTGGAAGAAGCTGAGGAGTCATGACCATTGCAGCTGTGGTGTCTAGCTACATTGGAGGAGATATGAGTTTTTTCCTTTTTGTGTCTATTTTCCCCCTGTCAGTCTTCCTCACCTTGTGTGTTTTATTATTGCCGTGGTGAGACTAGTGCTCTCACCGGCCTTCTCACTAGCCAGGGAGAGTTCAGGGCAAGCAAGCGTGTAGGCACGTAATTGGCGACAGGAATAAGGACCAGTAAAGAGAAGTTTGGGAGTACCGGGTTGAGCCCAAGTGTAGGAGGTAACCACACCCCCTCTCCCTAGCGCTAGGGCTAACCATTGTATCATGTTCCCGGCATACCCTGTTTGTTGTGGCACTCGCCGGGTGTGGCCTTGAAAAATCATTGCCACACCCCAAACAAAATTGACAAAAATACTCTGTTTTAATTAATAGGCCAATTTTTAATAATTAAGTTCAATAAGAGTTGTGTAGATCTCCATATGGTGAGCGCCTCCTATTGGCAGCCAGAAATAGCAAGAATTATATACTTTTTAACTGGATGGTTATGGAAAGGGATGTGCAGCTCTGCCGGGTATCGTGCAACCCTGACTCCAAGGTCAGGATACGACTGCAAAATTTGCACTTCTTTTCCCATATAGTCAACCAAAACTACAATGCATATCCAGACGGATCTTTCTGGGGGACCCTATATCTATCGTAGACAGGCTCCTTCTGAAACACACATTGTGATGACAGACCCAGGATAATGTGAAGTCAGATTCCTACATTCCGTCCTATATTGGTTTGGAGCCCCCCAGCAAACTTTAGCTTTTTCAACACGTCACACAGAGAAAGCAGCTGTTATCTCTGGTATAAATAGCCGTCTATCTAGTGAAAAATGCCTTAAATAGAGAGAAGTGTAAATCTAACCTGGAAATGAGAGTCCCCAGTGTGCCGGAGATTAGGAGGCTCTGAACGGGTGAGGTATATATATATATTCTCATCGCTGATAATGCCAGGAAGAGTCGCGTGCATCTTCTTCAGCAGCTACACTTTGGACATGGGCTTCTGGGTTGACCATGTTTCTGACTAAACCTCGAGCAACACAGGTTGTGACGTCAGAGTCCTGGTCGACCCAGAAGTCTGGTCCAAGGGTGAAGCAACCGAAGAAGATGAGCTCAACTGGGGAAAGCAAAAAGAAGATGTATCACTGCCGGAGATGGTGCTGCGGCAAGCAAAAGTAGACCCACTGGACCATAGGAGAACCCCAAGCCTACCCTTTAGCAGGGTAAAGATCGGGACTGTGGCAGCTGACTCCCAGAGCAGGGACAGACACAGGAGCAGACAGGGCTGAGTCACAAGTGTAGACAGGGACCACCAGAGTAGCTTGATTCAGACTGCACAGGCAGGACAAAGAGGCAGAGTCACTAGCACCGACAGGGCAGGATGGACAGGCAGAGTCACTAGCAAGGTTGGGACCTCTGGGAAGGCAGATGAAGAAGGCATTGACTTGATGGACACAGTCACTAGTACTAACAGGGTAGGACCAACAGGTATCAGGTACCAATAGGACTGGATGGGCAGATAGCAGGTACAGGAAGACAGGATTTGATCCATGTGCGAATAGGGCTGGATGGGCTGGAACCAGGTACAGGCAGGACAGGACTGACAGGTCACAGGCAAGGGCAGGACAAGATGGACAGAGCAGACACGGGGACCTTCCAACTTGCTAGACAGAACACAACTAACTGGACTAAAAGCATTGATCAGGCACCTCCCCTTGTGGGAGTGTACCTGAAATATCCATTGCCTCTGAGGGATAGGCTGAGAAGCACTTCCTAGGAGTGAAGTACTGGCCCTTTAAAATTAGGGCCATAGTGTGCGTCCATCCTATGAACACTCCCGGAGGACCTGTGATGAGTGCACAGACTCCGGGAGGGGAAAGCAGGAAGAAGCCAAGTGGGGGACTGCAGTGATGCCGGGCAGTTTGGAGAGAACCGGCGATGACTTAGAACATATAACAAATTAAGGCTACTAAGGACAGCCAAATAGGAAGGAGTCCTTACCCCTACAGCACTAAAAAAAAAAGTAGATTCACTCAAATACAAGTTGAAGACCTGTGGACAATAAGACATTGTGACCTTCTGGTCCCAGACTCACCAGACGTCTCCTCAGAATGGGACACAATCTTGACAGAGAGATCTGAGAACAAGAGGAACCCATCCTGGTGGTCAGTGGAGGTTCCAGCAGTGGATCCAAGAGATTGGTGATAATTTTTGTGGACTGGCATACGCCTTAAGCCACCTATTGGATGACTAGTAATTTTGTACCAGATTTGTGACATGCATTGTTATCCAATTTAGCAAGGAAGAATAAAATGCACAGCCTTAAGAAAAGTTGCTCCACAATTGTAAATTCATGAAGAATTTAAAGGGGTTGTCCACCTTTGGAACCAATATTCTTTTCTTTTTTTAATGCATATATGTAGGGATGAAAATCAGTTTTACAATTGAGTTTTATTAAAACTTTTGCCTTCTCTAGCCTTTGTGTTGCACTGTCTATTGCTGGCTGGAGAATGAGTTAACTGAGAATCCCTCAGTGAGCTTGTTATGATGGTCTGACGGATAGTTTGTTGCCTGGTTATCTGTCAGCTCCGTTCACATCAAAGTTGAACTTGTGGGGAAACAATGTCTGTAAAAGCCAAACAGTGCAACATTTTTAATAAAACCTAAACAATAAAAAAAACTTTGGGCATGAAATATAGGCAAATAAGTAAAACAAATAAAAAAAGATCCCAAAAGGTGGACAATTCCTTTAAGTATTTGCTAAAACAGGCCTGTCGGGTCGGCTTTCCATGCAGCGTGAGGCTGTTTCCATCAATATGTAATAGCTGGTGATGCTGAGAACATCATGGTAAATCAATGCAATGATTTAGTGGAAATAATTGCAAGCCGCGGCTTTAAATGCGAACACCGGTTCCTGGAGGAATGAATAATTGCGCTGTAAATAACAATTCTCTTTCATTTATTAATCATGTTGGTGTGAAACATTGAAATGTTATGGGCTTTTCACATTTCTTTGCATTTTCAGGTTTTTTTTTGCCGATTGCCATGAATGGGAATTGGGGTTGGTGCTGATGTGGAACTGAAACGCGTCTCGTCATTATTATCACATCTCAGATGAGCAGATACATAAATTATCTTATCAACCGTCCCTCCGCTTGAAACCAAGTCTGAAAAACCCTTCATTTCTCAGTCTCGGGTTCACCGCACTTGGGCGTCTTATTTATCAATGTTTGCTAACGATTCATTAAAGGAGAAGCTCCTGTTTGTTCTGAAGACCCCAAAATAGTTAATGCAGGACCTTGCTATTGTGTCGCCCAGGGTTATCCGGTACTTGGTCCCGGGCGGTGTATAACTGGGGAATGTCACTTTGGTGCTCGTTGCCCGGTTCTGTGCCCTGGACCCTTTTTGTAAAGGGGGTTTATTTACAGGGGATTCGAATAAAGTTCACACGTGACGCCACTTGCGGTGTTGCGGCTATGTAGATGGAGCCGCCGCTGCACAATGTTCACTACTGGGGCTGGTGTTAGTGGCAGCCTGATGTTGCTCCGCAAGCAGGGCCGGGCCCCAGAGGGCAGGTGATGTGACAGGTGTCGGAAGAAGGTAGGCCACACAAGAGGGTTTCAGTGCTACTGGTTCTTTACTCACTTTCTGGTGGTAACTGGTCACCTGAGGCTGACTGGTTTCACGTTCAGGTCCCCATAGTCCCAGTGCCAGTTTAGTAACCTGGTGCTTTCTTCCCCTGCACTTGTCTTTTGCTTGGTGGGTCCCCGTGGTTTGGAGCGTCTGGGGGTCCCCTCCCGGTGGTCTTCCACTGCAGTTCGTATGACGGTAGCGAGAATCCTGTGGGGTTGGATTCTCTGGTCCTGTCCCCAGTTTTCCCTTTGCTACTGAGTCCCGAACTTCAAGGTCAGTGAGGTCCTAGATGGTCCCTTCACTGTGCAGGTGTTATCAGGTCTGCCTGGAGCTTCTGCCTGACCTAAGGTCCTGTACACCATTGGTGCGTAGATATGGGAGTACTCCACCGGCAACCACCAGCAACTAACCACCTGGGCCCCCAGGTCACTGTTCACTCTTGTCAGAGCGTCTGCTCCGGTTCACCGTCACTGTCCAACTCTGTCTCTCTGACTGTCCACTGTCTGCCCCTCCCACTTGGTCTTCTATTGGCTGGACTGGGTCAACCTCTAGGCAGTCATCCATTGGTCCAACCCTAGCCTGGTACCATTCTTTGTGGGATGTTGGGGGAAAACAAGGATTGTTGTGAGTGTTTGTGTGTTACTGGCACTGGTCTTCTGGGTACCTAGGGGGTAGGCCCTACATCCTTGTGAGGGATACAGTAACTTGTAGCTCCCTGATGGCTTCAGGGGCGCTACATTATTATCTCTCGATTATGGTTTTTCATACTCACTTTTTTTTTTTTCGGTAGTGCTTTGTGGAAACCATCAGCAAGACTGGTTGTGTCGGTCAGAAGCTGGACGGATCACAGGGTCTAGCCAATTTTAAACCCCCACACTTTTGCTGCAGGGGCCAAGCTACTTCCACTAGCATCCTTGGAGAGATCAGAGTTTGACCAGCTTTGTCTGAATAGTTGGTTTTCAAGACCTGAAGACAGAACCGTAGAACGACCCTTTAAAGAAGTTAGTCTAGAAGGATCAGTTTGTCTCTCAAAAACTGCGCCTCTTTTGTAAAATGGTTGTATCTGGAATTGCAGGCCATGTAGCATGAATGGGTGTAACGAGTTATGTAAGTTACAGGGGCTCCTAGGCTGGCCCTAAAACTCAAGACCCTGTACTGTCCCTTATCTCAGAGATAGGCTTGATGGTAGCCAGATTAGAACAACAAATTTTATTACATTCAATTTAAAAACATTAAAAAACAGAGATATCCTGCAAGGAACCGATTTATACTCAGATGTCACAGTTATTAATTAGCCTGGAAGCTAAATTACCAAAAGTGACCTATCCTACTATAGCTATTTTGGACAAAAATACTTGGACAGGTGCTGCTGGTAAATACCTATACAGACACCATATAAACCAATGCTAATTGTGCCATAATGATGTTATTTGTTGCTAATAACTGGTTATAAACATGCTATACAATATTCAGCACCAAGGTAACAATACACAGTGAAATACCTGAAAGTACAATACTGATCCAGGGTCTGAGTGAACGGTCCCTCCACCCCCAGGGGTAGCAACAAATAACAACATTATGGCACAATTAGCATTGGTTTATATGGTGTCTGTATAGGTATTTACCAGCAGCACCTGTCCAAGTATTTTTGTCCAAAATAGCTATAGTAGGATAGGTCACTTTTGGTAATTTAGCTTCCAGGCTAATTAATAACTGTGACATCTGAGTATAAATCGGTTCCTTGCAGGATATCTCTGTTTTTTAATGTTTTTAAATTGAATGTAATAAAATTTAAAATTTTTAACATGAACCACTGGTGTGTTTCCTGATTGGGGAGACTAGTTCTGAGTTGTTCTAATCTGTATTCAGTAGTGGCATGAAGTATATCAAGTGGTTGTGGATTAACTTGATGGTAGTCAGGTCTGAGCCCCTAGCGTGACCCTAACTCCTGTCCGAGCCCTGATCTTACTCCCTGAAAACACAGTAACAAAACCACACAGAAACTACATGGACAGGGGAGAACGAAAACTGATACACACTGCACTCAACACAAAAGAGAGACAATATGTGCACAAGGGAAAAAAGAAAAGGATAGGAAATAGCACACAACAGGGGAAAGCTCACACCACTCAAAATCACAACAACAAATCACCATAAACAGGATAACCACCAAGACCGGGATCACTGGAGCTAAAGCTGAAGCTATTATTGGCACCTACTGGTAGAAATTCGGGCTTAAGATAAGAAAGACACATCTTCACTTGCCAATTAGCAACCGGAGCTCCTAGTTTCTGCTTACTAGTCTGCAGGAATCAACTCCTGCAGAGCTGAAGACCATTGAAGCTGAATCAGCCGACGTCCAGCTCTGGCTGAACAACTCTGAAGCCTCATGTTGCTTGTCAGACTTTGTAGTGTGAACAGAGTCTGACAATGCCATGCCACAAAATGCGTGCAGAGTCGAACATCACATGACAATGGGTGTTACTCACATGGCCATTGTCACGTACTGACTGGCAACCACAGACTGATATGATTGTTAGCAGAGATGAGCGAATCTCGCTAAACTCCCTTTGGGCAGAATATCTCAGATTTTATTCTCTTTGGTCTAAATTGAAACTACCCTAAAAAGAAGTAAAGAAGTTTACTTTCCTTTGAAGTCTCTCCAGACCTCAATGTATTAGAAATCTAGTGCTGGGAAGGGGTTAAAAGAAATAATAAAATGTTCATCTATTTTGCTGAATTTGCACAGTATCAAAAGTGCATTTTGGCACATGTGGATTTTTATAAAATTTGAGTGTAATTTACATGCTCATTGATAGACAACACCACACCCTGCTGAAACTCCCGGCTTACTGCTGGAATTTGCCAGTTATAACTTATACTAGTTCTGGTGACTTCCTGCTGTTCTGCTCCTGATTTGCCTGTTTGATTACAGATCTGACCTCGGTATGTTTGCTGATGAGTTTATCCTTTGTCTTCCTTTGTAATTCTGGCCATTGCTCTTCCGGCTAGCGGCTACTATGAGAACTCATCCTTGGTTCCCTGTGTAAGCCTACATCCATGGGGGTTAAAGTGAGAAGGCAAGGGCTCCCCTGGAACCCTGTAGTTAGAGTAACTAGTGCAAAGTCTGTCTGTGGAAAGCCTATTTAGAGCTCCAGGCGATTATGGACAGAACCACAATGATGGCCACTGCACCATTCTATAGCCCTCTTCTTGAATACATAGTGGTCTCAGTAGTCCAACCCTCAGTGATCAGCAAGTTATCTCTTAACATTTGGACAAGGGATAACTTGTGTCAAATTGGGGGTGACCCTTTATCATTTTTATGTCACGGGTGACAGACAGTCCTGTGGTGTCCAGCAATAGAAGGTCACAGTATTTGACTGCACAAACTCCTATCTGACCTTCTACCATTCCTGCTTGGTTTTCATCCCTTTCCCTGTAGGACCCTGGGACGTTGTTTAGCCTGTCAGCTGCTGTTCATCAGTAATCTCCTTGTCTATATATTCCTTCACTTCCTATTACTCAGTGCTGGTCATATTTGATACATCTTTATGAAGTCTTCAATGCAAGCAGGCAGCTTGCATAGATCAGGAGAATCTTGGTGGTTGTTGCAGCTTCTCTCCCTGAGACAACTAGAGATAAGTTGTTTGTTATTTCCCGGATCCGTACATTCCTTTCCCAAGAAGCTGCAAAACCCTAAAGCATACCCTTATTATTTCCTGCCTGGATTATTGCAACCTCCTGCTTTGTGGCCTCCCTTCTAACAGTCTCACACCTCTACAATATATTACAAACTATGCTGCCCGACTAATCCACCTTTCCCTTCACTATTCCTCAGCCTACCCTCTCGGACAATCCCTTCACTGGCTTCCCATTGCCCAACGTCTACAGTTCAAAACCCTAACCATGACCTACAAAGCCATCCACAACCTGTCTCCTCCCTACATCTCTGACCTAGTCTCCCAGTACCTACCCACATGTAACCTTCGATTCGCACAAGATCTCCTTCTCTACTCCTCTCTTATCTTCTTTTTCCACAATCGCGTACAAGATTTCTCCCGTGCTTCCCCCACACTCTGGAGCTCTCTACCACAACACACTATCTATGAAGCTCTCTATCTTCTATGTGGAGCTCTCTATCTCCAACTGTCGCCTACCTTGGAAAGCTTCAAAAGGAACCTCCCAACTCTTCCGATAAGCCTACAACCTGACGTAACCCTCAGTCTGCTACAGTGCTGCATGACCATCTGTACCCTCATCTTCTGTATCCTCACCCATCCCCTGTAGACTGAGTCGTCATCTGGCAGGGACCGCTATCCTCCTGTACTTGTCTGTGCCTTATTTTGTTTATGATTATTGTACTTGTCCCTATTATGTGTACCCCTTTTCACATGTAAAGCGCCATGGAATAAATGGCGCTATAATAAAAAATAATAATTACTTTCCCCTGTGTGTCCTTTAGTGCCTAGTGGTGTTGACTAGGCGCTCATCCCATCCGCTCTCTACCTAGGGCCCAGATCACGGTCAGCCAGGGTCAGGTATCCTGCTTGGCGCATAGGTGCGAAACCTATCTACAGGAGTGAGGGACTCCAGGGCTCACTAGTAGGTGTGGTCAGGGGTCACCATCTCCCCCTTCCCTAGACACAGGGTTTCCTTTCCCTTTCCTTTCGCGATTTGCTGGGTACTTCCCGATACCTAACGTGACAGTTTAATATTTTATTGTCACTTAGCCATTTTGATAAGAGAAGCAATTGGAGAACGAAGGAAGCCCTCCCTACATCTTCTCAGACCCTTCACAGCCTCCTTCTTCTACCTCCCGCAATGATCAGGTTCTTGAATCCTCACTTCCATGATAAAGTCAGTGTATTGATTCCTCCTAAGACGTACGGTCGATATCTGATCAGTATTATCTACATTATACACCTTCCCTCGTAAAAGGGTTTACAGCAGTCGATTATTAGTGACAAAGTCATTGAATTATATAGAATCGATTTCTGGTTTGTTTTTTTCCAATGTAGAATGCGGCGTCCTTCAGGAGATTCTATTGTAGAACGTCTGGAGATAAATTGAAATAATGTTTTCTATTGTTATGTTTCCATCTGACATGGAGGTTTCCGTGGAGGTCTTTATGTATCATTATGTAACCTGGGAAACTGGCTATTCATCACACATTTCCACTAAACCGTAAAAACATGTTCACATTGAAAGCTACATATTACCTATGAATTGAAAAGGTTGATCTGTCAGATTTGGAAATGAAACAAACTATTCCAGTCATCAACATTTGCAAATATATTCTATAAACAGTACACACAATTATATAAACAAACAACGGCTCTCCGAACCCCCCCCCACAAAAATCATACAACGGTGGAAATTGATAATTGATTCTAAATTAGCTTAAAGGGATTGTCCACTTTTTTCACTTAGTTTAAAAATGTTGGTGATTGGCTGCAGTGGTCATATTCTGTCCAAGGCGGGTTTTACACGTTGCGACATCGCTAGAAATTGCTAGTGATGTCGAGAGCGATAGCACCCGCCCCCGTCGTACATGCGATATCTGGTGCTTGCTGCCGTAGCGAACATTATCGCTGCGGCAGTGTCACACGCACATACCTGGTCGGCGATGTCGCTGTGACCACCGAACAATCCCTCCTTCAAGGGGGAGGTGCGTTCGGCGTCACAGCGACGTCACTGAGCGGCCGGCCAATAGAAGCGGAGGGGCGGAGATGAATGGGACATAACATCCCGCCCACCTCCTTCCTTCCGCATTGCCGGTGGACGCAGGTAAGGAGATGTTTGTCGTTCCTGTGGTTTCACACACAGCGATGTGCGGAGCTGCAGGAACGACAAACAACATCGTACCTGCGGTGGAACCGACATTATGGACATGAACGACGTGTCACAGATCAGCGAGATTTTATGCTTTTGTGCTCGTTCATCGTCGCACCTAGGATTTACACATTGCGATATCACTACCGGCGCCGGATGTGCATCACTAACGACGTGACCCCGACGATATATCGGTAGCGATGTCGCAACGTGTAAAGCCCACCTAAGCTATATAGAACAATCAGTCTCTGATCTCCCTCCTTTGGCTTGTCTATAAAATAACCACTGCAGCCAAACAGTGACCATTGATTGACTTAGGCGAGGTTTATGCCAGCGTCACACGGTACGATATATTGGGCGATATGTCATCGGGGTCACGTCATTAGTGACGCACATTTGGCATCATTAGAGATATCGTACCGTGTGACACCACTGAACGACTGTGAACGAGCAAAAATACTCACCTTATCGTTGCTCGTTGACACGTCGTTCATTTTCATAATCTCGTTCCTCCTTCTGTGCGCCGGTTGTTCATCGTTCCCGGGGCAGCACACATCGCTACGTGTGACACCTCGGAAATGACGAACACAGCTTACCTGCGTCCCGCCGGCAATGCAGAAGGAAGGAGGTGGGGGCGGGATGTTACGTCCCACTCATCTCCGCCCCTCCGCTTCTATTGGCCGGCCGCTGTGTGACGTCGCGGTGATGCCAAACGTCCTTCCCCCTTCAGGAAGAGGATGTTCGCTGCCCATAGCGACGTCGCTCAGCAGGCAAGTGTGTGTGAAGGAGAAAATGACTTTGTACGCCACGGGCAACTGATTGCCCGTGACGCACAAACGAGGGGGCGGGTACGATTGCTCGTGCAATCGCACGATAGATCGTACCGTGTGACGCTGGCATTACACGTTGCGACATCACTACTGACATACCGTCGGGGTCACGGTTGTTGTGACGCACATCCGGCGCCGGTAGCGACATCGCAACGTGTAAATCCTAGGTTCGACAATCAACGATTGCAAAAGCGTAAAAAAATCGCTGATCTGTGTCATGTCGTTCATTTCCATAATGTCGTTACTGCTGCAGGTGCGATGTTGTTCCTCGTTCCTGCAGCTCCGCACATCGCTATGTGTGACACAGCAGGAACGACAAACATCTCCTTACCTGCGTCCACCGGCAATGCGAAAGGAAGGAGGTGGGCGGGATGTTATGTCCCGCTCATCTCCGCCACTCCGCTTCTATTGGCCAGTCGCTTAGTGACATCGTGGTGATGACGCTGAACGCACCTCCCCTTTGAAGGAGGGATTGTTCGGCGGCCACAGCGGCGTCGCCGACCAGGTATGTGCGTGTGAAGCTGCCGTAGTGATAATGTTCACTATGGCAGCGATCACTACATATCGGCCGTACGACGGGGGTGGGTGCTATCGCGCTCAACATCGCTAGCAATTGCTAGCAATGTCGCAACGTGTAAAGCCCGCCTTAGTTTAAAAATGGTGGTGATTGGCTGCAGTGGTCATGTTCTGTCTAAGCTAGAATGAATAATGCCTCCGATCTCCCTCTTCCGGCTTGTTTACAAAATAACCACTGCAGCCAAACAATGACCATTGACTGAGTGATTAGCCATTATTATATATATATTTATAAAACAATGTAATAACCAATGTGCACTCTTTTAAGTCACCACTGTTTTGGTCCCCAATTACTTCCAGGCAACTGATCATATCCATAAAAACTCAACAGCTCCGTAGCCATTCAGTGGCCTCAGTAGTCACATGCGTAGACAGCTCAGTAGCCACACAGATGCCAGACAGCCGAGTGCTGGCCTTCTACGTTGCTCAGGAAGGAAGACTGGCAAGGACAGGAGAGGAACTAGCTAAAAGGGGTAAGTGCTGGGTAAGATAAAAATATATATACTGGGTCACCCATTTACAACACCTGGCCTATGTGGGAAAGAGGTGTTTTTAGAGGTGTCTATGTTTTTTTCTATTCTGATATAATAAGTGATGAGCGGGCACTACCATGCTCGGGTGCTCAGTACTCGTAACTAGTGATGAGCGGGCACTACCATGCTCGGGTGCTCAGTACTGGTAACTAGTGATGAGCGAGCACTACCATGCTCAGGTGCTCAGTACTCGTAACTAGTGATGAGCGAGCACTACCATGCTCAGGTGCTCAGTACTCGTAACTAGTGATGAGCGGGCACTACCATGCTCGGGTGCTCGGTACTCGTAACTAGTGATGAGCGAGCACTACCATGCTCAGGTGCTCAGTACTCGTAACTAGTGATGAGCGGGCACTACCATGCTCGAGTGCTCAGTACTTGTAACTAGTGATGAGCGGGCACTACCATGCTCGGGTGCTCAGTACTCGTAACTAGTGATGAGCGGGCACTACCATGCTCGGGTGCTCTGTACTCGTAACTAGTGATGAGCGGGCACTACCATGCTCGGGTGCTCTGTACTCGTAACTAGTGATGAGCGGGCACTACCATGCTCGGGTGCTCAGTACTCGTAACTAGTGATGAGCGGGCACTACCATGCTCGGGTGCTCAGTACTCGTAACTACTTATGAGTGGGCACTACCATGCTCGGGTGCTCGGTATTTGTAACTAGTGATGAGTGGGCACTACCATGCTCGGGTGCTCGGTATTTGTAACTAGTGATGAGCGGGCACTACCATGCTCAAGTGCTTAGTACTAGTAACTAGTGATGAGTGAGCACTACCATGCTCAGGTGCTCAGTACTCGTAACTAGTTATGAGCGGGCACTACCATGCTCAGGTGCTCGGTATTTGTAACTAGTGATGAGCGGGCACTACCATGCTCAGGTGCTCGGTATTTGTAACTAGTGATGAGCGGGCACTACCATGCTCAGGTGCTCGGTATTTGTAACTAGTGATGAGCGGGCACTACCATGCTCAGGTGCTCAGTACTCGTAACTAGTGATGAGTGGGCACTACCATGCTCAGGTGCTCTGTACTCGTAACTAATGATGAGTGGGCACTACCATGCTCAGGTGCTCGGTATTTGTAACTAGTGATGAGTGGGCACTACCATGCTCAGGTGCTCAGTACTCGTAACTAGTGATGAGTGGGCACTACCATGCTCAGGTGCTCTGTACTCGTAACTAGTGATGAGCGGGCACTACCATGCTCAGGTGCTCTGTACTCGTAACTAGTGATGAGCGGGCACTACCATACTCAGGTGCTCAGTACTCGTAACTAGTGATGAGCGGGCACTACCATGCTCAGGTGCTCTGTACTCGTAACTAGTGATGAGTGGGCACTACCATGCTCAGGTGCTCAGTACTCGTAACTAGTGATGAGCGGGCACTACCATGCTCGGGTGCTCAGTACTCGTAACTAGTGATCATAGTATCATAGTATCATAGTATCATAGTTTTTAAGGTTGAAGGGAGACTCTAAGTCCATCTAGTTCAACCCGTAGCCTAACATGTTGATCCAGAGGAAGGCAAAAAAACCCCAATGTGGCAAACAAGTTCCAATGGGGAAAAAATTTCCTTCCTGACTCCACATCCGGCAATCAGACTAGTTCCCTGGATCAATACCCTGTCATAAAATCTAATATACATAACTGGTAATATTAAATTTTTCAAGAAAGGCGTCCAGGCTCTGCTTAAATGTTAGTAGTGAATCACTCATTACAACATCATGCGGCAGAGAGTTCCATAGTCTCACTGCTCGTACAGTAAAGAATCCTCGTCTGTGATTATGATTAAACCTTCTTTCCTCAAGACGTAGCGGATGCCCCCGTGTTCCAGTCGCAGGCCTAGGTGTAAATAGATCTTTGGAAAGGTCTCTGTACTGTCCCCTCATATATTTATACATTGTGATTAGATCTCCCCTAAGCCTTCGTTTTTCCAGACTAAATAACCCCAAGTTTAATAACCTGTCTTGGTATTGCAGCCCACCCATTCCTCTAATAATCTTGGTCGCTCTTCTCTGCACCCTCTCCAGTTCAGCTATGTCCTTCCTATATATCGGTGACCAGAATTGTACACAGTATTCTAAGTGCGGTCGCACTAGTGACTTGTACAGAGGTAGAACTATATTTTTTTCATGAACACTTATACCTCTTTTAATACATCCCATTATTTTATTAGCTTTGGCAGCAGCTGCCTGACACTGTCCACTAAAGTGAAGTTTACCATCCACCAATACACCCAAGTCTTTTTCTGTGTCTGTTTTACCCAGTGTTCTACAATTAAGTACATAATCATAAATGTTATTTCCTCTACCCAAGTGCATGACCTTACATTTATCTACATTAAACTTCAATTGCCACTTCTCAGCCCAATCCTCCAATTTACATAAATCTCCCTGTAATATAAAATTATCCTCCTCTGTATTGATTACCCTGCAGAGTTTAGTATCATCTGCAAATATTGAAATTCTACTCCGCATGCCCCCAACAAGGTCATTTATAAATATGTTGAAAAGAAGCGGGCCCAATACTGACCCCTGTGGTACCCCACTATGAACTGAGACCCAGTCCGAGTACGTACCATTAATAACCACCCTTTGTTTCCTATCACTGAGCCAGTTTTTAACCCAGTTACACATATTTTCCCCTATCCCCATTATTCTCATTTTATGTACCAACCTTTTGTGTGGCACCGTATCAAAAGCTTTTGAAAAGTCCATATACACAACATCCACTGCATTTCCCTGGTCCAGGCTTGAACTTACCTCTTCATAGAAGCTGATCAAATTAGTTTGACAGGATCGATCCCTCATAAACCCATGTTGATACTCTGTCATAAGGTTATTTTTCTTGAGATACTCCAGTATAGCATCTCTCAAGAAACCCTCAAGGATTTTACCAACCGTAGAGGTTAAACTTACCGGCCTATAATTTCCCGGCTCAGTTTTTGTCCCCTTTTTGAATATTGGCACCACATTTGCTATGCGCCAGTCCTCCGGTACCGACCCTGTTATTAAGGAATCTGAGAAGATTAAAAATAATGGTCTATCTATCACAGAACTCAATTCCTGTAGTACTCTGGGGTGTAGCCATCCGGGCCCGGAGATTTGTCAACTTTAGTGATTTCGAGGCGGCGGCGTACTTCCTGCTGGGTTAAGCAGGTAATATTCAAGGGTGAATTTATGGCATCACTGGTCATGTTATCTGCCATGGCATTTTCTTGTATAAAAACCGTAGAAAAAAAGTCATTCAGCAGGTTGGCTTTACCCTCATCCCCTTCCACCATTTCACCAAGACTATTTTTAAGGGGGCCAACACTATCGCTTTTCAGTTTTTTACTGTTTATGTAGTTAAAGAATATTTTAGGATTATTTTTACTTTCTCTCGCAATGAGTCTCTCTGTCTCAAACTTAGCTAACTTAATTTGCTTTTTACATATTTTATTTAATTTTCTATAATTATATAATGCCTCATCACTACCTACCCTCTTTAATTCTTTTAAGGCTTTCTGTTTTTCTTTTATTGCTTCCCTTACAGCTCTATTTAGCCATAGGGGTTTCCTCCTATTTCTAGCATGTTTGTTCCCATACGGTATATTTTCTGCACAAGCCCTATTCAGGATGCTCATAAAAGTCTCCCATTTGCTTTGTGTACTTTTATTACTTAGTACATCATCCCAGTTTATTGCACTAAGATCATCTCTCAACCGTTTAAAATTTGCTTTCCTGAAGTTTAGTGTCCTTGTAGCCCCTCTACTAGACATCTGTCACGCTCCCCGGGTCCTCGGCTCCCCTTCCCGGGTCCCCTGCCCCGCTCCCCGGCTCACCTGCCACGCTCCCCGCGTCCCAGTCCCTTGTGCCCGTCCTTCCTGGGCTTCCTGGCCGCCGATCCCGGCGCCCGACGGCCTCCCAGGCCCTGCTCGGCTCCCCTGCGTCCTTCTCTCAGCCTCCTTCCCTGGCTTCTGGCACCCGGGCCGCGCGCACGCGCATTAGGGCGCGCGCGCGGTCACTGACCCTTTCTTAAAGGGCCAGCGCCCATTAACAGGAAATGAGGTTAGACAGGTACGGGGTATAAAGGGGGTTCTTGTCCAAGGGGGCGGGGCCTGATCTTCGTGTTTTCTGAGCTAGGAGTCAGGTCTCCTTGTGTTTTCCTGCCATACTTACGTATCTCTCTTCTAGAGCTGATCCCGCCTCGCCATCCAGTCCTGCTGAATCCCGAGCCCCGCACGCTGTCCGTCTGCCATCTGACAGTCCGTACCATCTCGGATCCCTGCGGTGACCTGTCATCTCGCTCCCAAGGTTCCGGACCCCGCCTGACATCATCTCGGCCTCCGAACCTGAGCTACGTCACCCGGACTACCATCTGTGACTCCGTGGTCCCAGGGACTCCTTCGCTACCTTCACTTGCACGGACTGTTCTGCTGCCCATCAGTGCTTCAGCTACCGGACTCCCTACCACCATCTTAGAGTTCGGTCCAGTGGATCCACCTCCTGGGTCTGCCCGACCGCCCGGCCCTGACAGTAAGATCAGGCCATGGATCCCGCTGCAGCACTATTGGCCCTGCAAGAGGAACTCCAACGCCAGCGTGAAGTCCAGACCCGCATGCTGCAATTTATGACCTCCGTGGACACTCGCCTGTACACATTACAAGCATCAATGACGCCTGCAGCACCCAGGTCTCCCACTAGGCAATCCACGGCTCCCGCACCAGTGGCAGCCGCGTCGGATGCTTCCCGACTCCGTTTGGCGTCACCTCCTCGTTATGCTGGAGATCCCAAGACCTGCAGGGGCTTCATAAACCAATGCTCCCTTCACTTCACGCAGCTGCCCCATCTGTTCGCCTCCGACCAAGCCAAGGTCGCCTTTATAATGTCTCACCTGGAGGGCGAGGCACTGGCGTGGATGAACCCCTTGTGGGAGAAGGAGGACCCCATGACCAAGGATCTTCAAGAGTTCCTGCAGGCCTTTCGCAGTACCTTTGACGAGCCGGGACGCGCCTCTGCGTCTGCTTCATCACTTCTCCGCCTACGTCAAGGAACACTGACGGTGGGCCAATACGCCATCCGTTTCCGCACTTTGGCTTCTGAACTCGGGTGGAATAATGAGGCCCTGACAGCCGCCTTCTGGGAAGGACTGTCAAGTCGCATCAAAGATGAGTTGGCGGGTCGTGACATGCCCTCCACCCTAGATGCCCTGATTGCCTTAGCCACGCGAGTGGACATTCGTTTTCAGGAGCGCTCCAGAGAGCTGGTTCGTGAGCGACGTGCGGTACGGCACTCCTCTCCGCCACAGAAGTCCTCTGTGCCACAGTCATCTACAGCTGGGATTCCTGTCCACGAACCCATGCAGGTTGATCGAGTACGACAGTCTGACCAACGTCGAGCAGAGCGGCTCGCCAAGGGCCTCTGCTTTTACTGCGGAGGGGACACACATCTCCTACGCTCCTGTCCGGAAAGGCCGGGAAACTCCAAAGCCTAGGGTTGGTAGGAGAGGCCACCCTAGGTGCTGGGACTCTCTCCGACCCAGTTATGTGGACGGTACAAGTATCAACAGGAGAGACGCGCTTCACGGCTGAGGCATACCTCGACTCCGGAGCAGCAGGCAATTTTATCCAGCAGGCCACGGTGGACAAATACCAGCTGCCTGTTACTCTACTCGAGAAGCCCCTACTGATTGCCTCGGTGGATGGGAGACCCCTCTCTGATACCATCTCCTGGATCACGAAGCCGGTGGAACTGCGTATCGGTGCTCTGCACACCGAGAACATTGCTCTCTACGTCCTTCCACACATGTCCCACCAAGTCCTGCTGGGACTTCCTTGGTTGCGAACACACGAACCCTCAGTCAACTGGGGTACTGGCGAAATCACCCGTTGGGGCTCTGCCTGTCATGAGAGATGTCTAAAGTCTATACAACCAGTCCGACGACCTCCGGTTCCTGAGAACCTACCGGGTCTGCCCTCGGCCTATTGGTCCTTCACGGACGTTTTTGACAAGAAGGAGTCTGAGGTACTTCCGCCACACCGTCCCTACGATTGCGCCATCGACCTGCTCCCAGGAACAACACCACCTCGAGGACGGATATATCCGTTGTCTCCAGCCGAAACCAGGGCCATGTCCACCTACATCATGGAAAGCCTGGCAAAGGGATTCATCCGGAGATCCTCCTCTCCTGCGGGAGCAGGCTTCTTCTTCGTTAAGAAGAAAGAGGGTGACCTTCGCCCATGCATTGACTACCGGGGCTTGAATCAGATTACTATAAAAAACAAGTACCCCCTACCGCTCATCCCCGAACTGTTCGATCGGCTCAGAGGAGCCCGTGTGTTCACCAAACTGGATCTTCGGGGTGCCTACAACCTAGTTCGTATCCGCTCTGGGGACGAATGGAAGACCGCGTTTAATACTCGCGATGGGCACTATGAATACTGTGTGATGCCCTTCGGTCTGTGTAACGCTCCTGCCGTATTCCAAGAACTGGTGAACGACATTTTCCGGGACCTCCTCTACGTATGTGTAGTAGTTTATCTGGATGACATTCTTGTTTTCTCTCCGGACCTCCAGACCCACAGAGAGAACGTAAAGCTGGTTCTACAAAGACTGAGAGAGAATCGTCTCTACGCCAAATATGAGAAGTGCGTCTTTGAGCAGTCTTCTCTTCCTTTCCTGGGATACATCATCTCGGGGACTGGGCTGCAGATGGATCCCAAGAAGGTCTCCGCCATTCTCAACTGGCCTCCCCCTTCTGGACTGAAGGCAATCCAACGGTTCCTGGGATTTGCCAACTACTACCGCCAGTTTATTCCTCACTTCTCCGCCCTGACTGCTCCTCTCTCCGCTCTGACCAAAAAGGAGGCTAATCCAAAGGACTGGTCACCTGCGGCCGACGCCGCATTTTGCTCCCTGAAGCGAGCATTCGCCTCCTCTCCTGTACTCCACCGACCAGAGTTAAACCGCCAGTTCACCTTAGAGGTGGATGCTTCCTCCTCAGGAGCCGGAGCAGTGCTCATGCAAAAATCCTCCTCCGGGAAGATGGTGACTTGCGGTTTCTTCTCTAAAAGCTTCTCAGCACCTGAACGTAATTACACCATCGGTGACCGAGAGCTATTAGCGGTCAAACTGGCTCTGGAGGAGTGGCGCTACCTCCTGGAAGGAGCAGTGTACCCCGTGATTATCTACACGGACCACAAGAACCTGGAATACCTGCGGTCCGCTCAGCGACTGAACCCACGGCAAGCCAGGTGGTCCTTATTCTTTGCCAGGTTTGACTTCCAGCTTCATTTCCGACCCGCGGACAAGAATATATGCGCTGATGCCTTGTCTAGGTCTCTCATGCCCCTGGAGCAGGAGGAAGAGACTATCCAACCTATCATCTCTCCTAACAAGATTGTTCCGGTGGCTCCTGTCACTCTGGCCCAGATACCACCCGGGAAGACCTATGTCTCTGAGACCGACAGGGAAAAAGTGTTACACTGGGGTCATGCCTCGAAAACAGCCGGCCATGCAGGCCAGAAGAGAACATGGGATGCGATTGTACGCCATTACTGGTGGCCATCCCTTCGCACGGACGTTGCCGCCTTTGTCTCTGCCTGCCCCTCTTGTGCCAGGAACAAGACGCCCAAACACCTGCCCTATGGCCGTCTTCTGCCTCTGCCGATACCCTCAGTTCCATGGCAACACATAGCGATGGACTTTATTACGGACTTGCCAGTATCCTCCGGACACACAGTCATATGGGTCGTGGTGGATCGGTTCTCCAAAATGGCTCACTTCGTCCCTATGCCCGGACTGCCCTCTGCTCAGGAACTCGCGGAAGCCTATATACAACACATCTTTCGCTTACATGGCTTTCCTTCCCACATCGTGTCCGACAGAGGAACTCAGTTCACCTCCCGCTTCTGGAGGGCTCTCTGCAAACATCTGGGAGTGACTCTGGACTTTTCTTCCGCTTACCATCCTCAGTCTAATGGCCAAGTGGAGAGGGTCAACCAAATCTTGACATCCTTCTTACGTCACTATGTCAACGCCCATCACGACGACTGGTCCACGCTTCTGCCTTGGGCTGAGTTCTCCCATAACCACCACGTCAGTGAGTCGTCCTCCAAATCTCCCTTCCATGTCGTTTACGGACTACAGCCTTCCGTCCCGTTGCCTATATCCCCTTCTTCGGATGTCCCTGCTGCTGATACTGTAGCCCGTGACTTCGCTACCATTTGGGACTCTGTCAAGGCGTCCCTTGGGCGCGCTTCCCAGCGGATGAAGAAACACGCTGACAAAAGGCGTCTAGACCCTCCGTGTTTCTCTCCTGGTGACCTGGTCTGGCTTGCTTCCCAGTACATCCGACTGAAGATTCCTTCCTACAAGCTGGGTCCTCGCTACATCGGGCCGTTTAAGGTCCTCAGCAAGATCAATGAGGTCTCCTACAAACTGAAGCTTCCGGCCACGATGAGAATACCCAACTCCTTCCACGTCTCTCTCCTCAAGCCGGTGTTCCTTGGTCCCTTCTCCGCTGCTGCCAGCCCGGCTCCTCCTCCTATTGCTGAGGACGACATCTACGCGGTAAGAGATATCGTGGCCATGAAGACTGTTCGTGGCCGGCAGTTCTTCCTGGTGGACTGGGAGGGGTATGGTCCTGAGGATAGATCCTGGGAACCCAGGGAGAATGTGGGCACTCCTCTGATCCGTGCCTTCATGTCTCGGTTGCGGGGAGGGGGGCGTGGGGGGGGGGGGTACTGTCACACTCCCCGGGTCCTCGGCTCCCCTTCCCGGGTCCCCTGCCCCGCTCCCCGGCTCACCTGCCACGCTCCCCGCGTCCCAGTCCCTTGTGCCCGTCCTTCCTGGGCTTCCTGGCCGCCGATCCCGGCGCCCGACGGCCTCCCAGGCCCTGCTCGGCTCCCCTGCGTCCTTCTCTCAGCCTCCTTCCCTGGCTTCTGGCACCCGGGCCGCGCGCACGCGCATTAGGGCGCGCGCGCGGTCACTGACCCTTTCTTAAAGGGCCAGCGCCCATTAACAGGAAATGAGGTTAGACAGGTACGGGGTATAAAGGGGGTTCTTGTCCAAGGGGGCGGGGCCTGATCTTCGTGTTTTCTGAGCTAGGAGTCAGGTCTCCTTGTGTTTTCCTGCCATACTTACGTATCTCTCTTCTAGAGCTGATCCCGCCTCGCCATCCAGTCCTGCTGAATCCCGAGCCCCGCACGCTGTCCGTCTGCCATCTGACAGTCCGTACCATCTCGGATCCCTGCGGTGACCTGTCATCTCGCTCCCAAGGTTCCGGACCCCGCCTGACATCATCTCGGCCTCCGAACCTGAGCTACGTCACCCGGACTACCATCTGTGACTCCGTGGTCCCAGGGACTCCTTCGCTACCTTCACTTGCACGGACTGTTCTGCTGCCCATCAGTGCTTCAGCTACCGGACTCCCTACCACCATCTTAGAGTTCGGTCCAGTGGATCCACCTCCTGGGTCTGCCCGACCGCCCGGCCCTGACAACATCTTACTAAAGAATACATGAAAACTTATTATTTTGTGATCACTATTCACTATTCACTACCATGCTCGGGTGCTCAGTACTCGTAACTAGTGATGAGCGGGCACTACCATGCTCAGGTGCTCAGTACTCGTAACTAGTGATGAGCGGGCACTACCATGCTCGGGTGCTCAGTACTCGTAACTAGTGATGAGCGAGCACTACCATGCTCAGGTGCTCAGTACTCGTAACTAGTGATGAGTGGGCACTACCATGCTCGGGTGCTCAGTACTCGTAACTAGTGATGAGAGGGCACTACCATGCTCAGGTGCTCAGTACTCGTAACTAGTGATGAGCGGCCACTACCATGCTCAGGTGCTCAGTACTCGTAACTAGTGATGAGTGGGCACTACCATGCTCGGGTGCTCGGTATTTGTAACTAGTGATGAGCGGGCACTACCATGTTCAAGTGCTTAGTACTAGTAACTAGTGATGAGCGGGCACTACCATGCTCGGGTGCTCTGTACTGGTAACTAGTGATGAGCGGGCACTATCATGCTCGGGTGCTCAGTACTCGTAACTAGTGATGAGCGGGCACTACCATGCTCGGGTGCTCAGTACTGGTAACTAGTGATGAGCGGGCACTACCATGCTCAGGTGCTCAGTACTCGTAACTAGTGATGACCGGGCACTATCATGCTCAGGTGCTCAGTACTCGTAACTAGTGATAAGCGGGCACTACCATGCTCGGGTGCTCAGTACTCGTAACTAGTGATGAGCGGGCACTACCATGCTCGGGTGCTCAGTAGTCGTAACTAGTGATGAGCGGGCACTACCATGCTCAGCTGCTCAATACTCGTAACTAGTGATGAGCGGGCACTACCATGCTCGGGTGCTCAATACTCGTAACTAGTGATGAGCGGGCACTACCATGCTCAGGTGCTCGGTATTTGTAACTAGTGATGAGCGGACACTACCATGCTCAGGTGCTCGGTATTTGTAACTAGTGATGAGTGGGCACTACTATGCTCAGGTGCTCTGTACTCGTAACTAGTGATGAGTGGGCACTACCATGCTCAGGTGCTCGGTATTTGTAACTAGTGATGAGTGGGCACTACCATGCTCAGGTGCTCTGTACTCGTAACTAGTGATGAGTGGGCACTACCATGCTCAGGTGCTCAGTACTCGTAACTAGTGATGAGCGGGCACTACCATGCTCGGGTGCTCAGTACTCATAAATAGTGATGAGCGGGCACTACCATGCTCGGGTGCTCAGTACTCGTAACTAGTGATGAGCGAGCACTACCATGCTCAGGTGCTCAGTACTCGTAACTAGTGATGAGTGGGCACTACCATGCTCGGGTGCTCAGTACTCGTAACTAGTGATGAGCGGGCACTACCATGCTCAGGTGCTCAGTACTCGTAACTAGTGATGAGCGGGCACTACCATGCTCGGGTGCTCAGTACTTGTAACTAGTGATGAGTGGGCACTACCATGCTCGGGTGCTCGGTATTTGTAACTAGTGATGAGCGGGCACTACCATGTTCAAGTGCTTAGTACTAGTAACTAGTGATGAGCGGGCACTACCATGCTCGGGTGCTCAGTACTGGTAACTAGTGATGAGCGGGCACTATCATGCTCGGGTGCTCAGTACTCGTAACTAGTGATGAGCGGGCACTACCATGCTCGGGTGCTCAGTACTCGTAACTAGTGATGACCGGGCACTATCATGCTCAGGTGCTCAGTACTCGTAACTAGTGATGAGCGGGCACTACCATGCTCGGGTGCTCAGTACTCGTAACTAGTGATGAGCGGGCACTACCATGCTCGGGTGCTCAGTAGTCGTAACTAGTGATGAGTGGGCACTACCATGCTCAGCTGCTCAATACTCGTAACTAGTGATGAGCGGGCACTACCATGCTCGGGTGCTCAATACTCGTAACTAGTGATGAGCGGGCACTACCATGCTCAGGTGCTCGGTATTTGTAACTAGTGATGAGCGGACACTACCATGCTCAGGTGCTCGGTATTTGTAACTAGTGATGAGTGGGCACTACCATGCTCGCGTGCTCAGTACTCGTAACTAGTGATGAGCGGGCACTACCATGCTCAGGTGCTCGGTATTTGTAACTAGTGATGAGCGGGCACTACCATGCTCAGGTGCTCGGTATTTGTAACTAGTGATGAGTGGGCACTACCATGCTCAGGTGCTCGGTATTTGTAACTAGTGATGAGCGGGCACTACCATGCTCAGGTGCTCGGTATTTGTAACTAGTGATGAGTGGGCACTACCATGCTCGCGTGCTCAGTACTCGTAACTAGTGATGAGCGGGCACTACCATGCTCAGGTGCTCGGTATTTGTAACTAGTGATGAGCGGGCACTACCATGCTCAGGTGCTCGGTATTTGTAACTAGTGATGAGTGGGCACTACCATGCTTGCGTGCTCAGTACTTGTAACTAGTGATGAGCGGGCACTACCATGCTCAGGTGCTCAGTACTCGTAACTAGTGATGAGTGGGCACTACCATGCTCAGGTGCTCAGTACTCGTAACTAATGATGAGCGGGCACTACCATGCTCGGGTGCTCAGTACTCGTAACTAGTGATGAGCGGGCACTACCATGCTCGGGTGCTCAGTACTCGTAACTAATGATGAGCGGGCACTACCATGCTCGGGTGCTCAGTACTCGTAACTAGTGATGAGCGGGCACTACCATGCTCAGGTGCTCGGTACTCGTAACTAGTGATGAGCGGGCACTACCATGCTCGGGTGCTCAGTACTCGTAACTAGTGATGAGCGGGCACTACCATGCTCAGGTGCTCGGTACTCGTAACTAGTGATGAGTGGGCACTACCATGCTCGGGTGCTCAGTATTCGTAACTAGTGATGAGCGGGCACTACCATGCTCAGGTGCTCAGTACTCGTAACTAGTGATGAGTGGGCACTACCATGCTCGGGTGCTCAGTACTCTGTAGCGACTGCGAGGGTACAGTGCAGGGACCACCGGGATCGCCATGACTTAAAAACCCACAAAAAGAAACATGTGAAAAAATATGCACTTTTTCAGTTGCTTTTTTCCTGCCAAAACAAGCATTTTATGTGCACATTTTCTGTACATAAAAACGTAATGTGATCACAAAGCCTAAGCATAAAAATAGTTCCGGTAGCCGGTGTGAAAAGTGTAAGATTACTACCTTACTTTTTTGTTTAATAAATGTATATTTTTAAATAAATATTGTGATATGAAAAGAAAAAAAAAAAACATTTTTTAAAATAGCGCAACACAAAACCCTGATTAAACATTAGGTAATTTTCGGAGGATCGCTGTCCTTTAAACATGGTGAGAATTTTCATACGGAGGCTCGGTAAACCTGTTCCGAGAAATCTTTAGGACCAGCGGTTCATTTGTACTTTAGAAAATGAGAACATAGATCAAAGAGAAGATGTCGTTGCGGTAACTGTAGGTGACATATATCCTGCTGATCAGACAGGAAATTAGGGAAGAGTTGTGATAAAAGTTCCTTTGCCTGTAGCTGCAGTGGACGGAGCCGCAGCCACGCACAGCTCAAGTAATAGGGAATATTTATTTTTTTACAAAAATAAAGTCACCTAAGGGCAAAGACCTGCAAAATGTCACTTGCTACATATGTCGGAAATTATAATTTTTTTCATTGTTTTTGATCACATCAGGAAATGAAGCATCTATTTTTTTAATATAATAAACATTTTTTATACAGTATATTTATAGTTTTTACATGAATATAAATATGATCTTGTCTTAAGGGCACTTTACACGCTGCGATATCGCTATCGATATCGCTAGTGAGCGTACCTGTCCCCGTCAGTTGTGCGTCACGGGCAAATCGCCGCCCGTGGTGCACAACATCTATTACACCCGTCACACGGACTTACCTTCCCTGCGACGTCGCTGTGGTCGGCGAACCGCCTCCTTTCTAAGGGGGTGGTTCGTGCGTCTTCTCAGCGATATCACATGGCAGCCGTCCAATAGAAGCGGAGGGGCGGAGAGCAGCCGAAGGAAAGACACGCCCACCTCGTTGCCGGAGGACGCAGGTACGGTGTTGTTTCTCGTTCCTGGGGTGTGTACACCCTGGACTAGTCAGGTCATCCCAGGTAGTCACACACAACACCACACCCCCTCCCGATTAGGTGACATCAGTCAAACTAAAAACCTTGTCACCACCCTCCAGGTTTGATGTCCACACCAGGGGGCGGAGCCAGACAGTTGGCTCCGCCCACCAAAGGAGTTCACAGCCCTGGAGGCAGGAAAACACAAAAAGAGTCAAGTACAAGGAGAGAGTCGTCTAGAGGAGGTGAAGAGCAGTCAAGTTCACGGGCAGTCCTGTGTCCAGGCCTGCCAAGAGACTACCAGGTGGCTGGGTCGGGGCCCAGTCACCATTGGCAAGGAGGCAGACGATGGTGGCCGCCTGCAGGAGCTGGGATTACAGCCGGTGGAACCGTAGGGACCGGGGTCAGGCAGTGGCCCGCCGGTACCGAACTGGGGAACCGATTGGAAACCGGAGCACCAGGAGGGGTACTCAGACCCAGACAAGGCCCCGAACCAACAGGGCCAAGTCAAATCAACTGATTGCAGACTGGACTTAAGGACCTATCCCACACAAGCCCCGTTAGAAGACAACAGCCCAACCATACAGGGTAAAGCCACCGCCAAGGCATAGAGACGCAAAGGGCCAGCGTTTGCGGGCAAACGGGCTCCTACGGCATATACAAGTCGGGGAGCGGACTACCGGTGTCTAGGCATAGGAGTCAAACATTTACACACAGAGGTGCAGGAGAAAGGTGGAAACCACCAAACTATTTTGGGAGAAGCTGCAGCCGGCTGCGGGCCCCATTCATCACTCCGTTTGGTTTACCAGTGTGTTGTGTCAGAGTAAGTACACCAGTGCCTTCGGGCCGCGCCGCATCGTATCAGCGTCCAGCACGCACCACTAGCTCCCTCCGCCTCAGCACCTCCCCCGGGCCCCCGGGACCATCATTCCCCTACCCTCGGAGGGGTCAACACCAAGCTGCGCAACACCATCCTCGGGAGGCCTAGTTAACGGCAGCGGTGTTGTCCATCTATTCACCACGACCCGTGGGTGGCGTCACGAACTTACAATCCAAACCAAACGACCGCAGCCCTAGCCGTGGAACTCCTCACCCAAGTCCCCGCATGTAGCGCCAACTCCCTTGCAGAGCGACGTGACCCCCGGGTCCGTGAAAGGTCCAGCCACCACCCGCAGTACGAGCACAGATCCGAGCGGCTCGGCGGTCGCAGCCAAGCCCGCGGGGCGGTACAGGTGTCACACGTAGCGATGTGTGCGGCCTCAGGAACAATGAACAACTTGCGTCCTGCACCAGCAGCGATATTTGGGATTAGAACGACGTGTCAACGATCAACGATTAGGTGAGTAATTTTGATTGTTAGCGGTCGTTCGTACGTTTCACACGCAACGACGTCGCTAATGAGGCCGGATGTGCGTCACGAATTCTGTGACCCCCAACGACATCTCGTTAGCGATGTCGTTGTGTGTCAAGCCCCCTTTAGTCTCCATAGCAGCAGATCTTGAGTCTTGCTTTACAGCCGGTATCTGGTACCATAGGTGTGGGCAATGGTATTATTGTAGCCTCGTTTCTTATATGAACTGATTCTTCTAGCAGAGACCTATTGTGCCATTTGTGGCTTTGTAACGTGGCGCGGGGTGGTAACTGTGGTCAAGGTAGTTGTCTCTTACGCCCCGACACGTTACATTAAAAAGGGATCCTGGCTGGGTTTGTGGGCTTGTGCGATGGGGATGCTACGCCCTTGCAGATCGCAATGATGCCGATGGCTATGGCTGGAGAGGACCAGATGGTAGTTTATTTTGGATTGGAGGTCTTCTTCATAGAAGTTTCTCTTTATTTAAGTGTACTGTCGCGGGCGGAGGAGGGGACGCTGCGCTCACCCACTGCTCGGGTCCGGCTGCCGCTGCTGCTGCTGCTCGGTGGTGGCTCGAGCGGTGGGCCGGATCCCAGGGACTCGAGCGGCGTTCCTCGCCCGTGAGTGAAAGGGGGGTTGGTGTGTAGTTTGGGGAGATTTTGTCCGTGACGCCACCCACAGTTGTGGGGAAGTTGTGACACCACCGCTGCTCTGGACGGGGATCCCGGGAGGGATGACAGGGAGCAGCTTGGATGTTGGTTCTCCCCTCCGTGGGTAGGGGGTTGGTTGTCCCGGGGCCCCAGTGAGGGTTTTAGGGATGGCAGGCGGGTTACGGGACGTGGTGAGGTGCAGGGTCGCGGGGGCAGAGCGGTGCCGCACGGCACGGTGGTACTCACTCAGCCAGTAATTCACACAGAGTCTCTGGTCAAACAAACGGCTGGATGGACGGGTCCCACAGGCGGCTGCAGTTGTTCTCCTCCCGGCAGGTTGATGGTGACTGCCTTTCCCTGCACCTGTGTTGTGTTTACGGTTCCAATGGCTTCCCACCGGTAACCCGCTCCCCAGCTTGGTTGGATGCTGAGGGAGCCCCTTTTGCCTGCAGGCTCTGGCCCTGGGAACTGTAGCCTTGGCGGTGACTGTGTTTCCCTCTACGGTGTGAGCTGTTGCCTTCAATCGGGTCTTGGCTGCTGGGAAACCCGGAGGTTCCCTTCGCTAACGGATTTGACCAGTTTTACGGCGACTCCTAGCCTGGTCGGGGTCCGTAGGCCCTGCCGAATGGTGCTGGCTTCTCTTCACTCCCCGATCCGGTACCGGCGGGCCACCACCCGTCCCCGGTCCGTACGGTTCACTCCAATCGGCCTCTCCTGCAGACGGTCACCACTGTCCGCCAACCTTGCTGTGTGCCCGGGCCACACACCCGGACACGGTCAGCCTCCTCTCCTACCACTTCACTCTCTAAAACTGAACTGACTCCCTTTCCCGTCTCCAGGACTGTGAACTCCTCGGTGGGCGAGACCAACCGCCTGGCCCACCCCCTGGTGTGGACATCAGCCCCTGGAGGGAGGCAACAAGGATTTGTGTTTGACTTCGGTGTGCCTAGCCGGGGTGTAGGGTGTGTTGGTGTAGTACCTGTGACGACCTGGCTTGTCCAGGGCGCCACAGTACCACCCCGGGGCTCGGCCGCAGCCGAACCGCTTGGATCCGGGCTCGTCGGTGGGTGGCTCGAGCGCCTCCGGACCCGGGGGGTCACGTCGCTCTGAAGGGAGGCTGGCGCTACGTGAGGGGGTTTCAGTGGGGAGGTTCACGGCCGGAGCCGCGGTTTTGGGTTTAAGTTCGTGATGCCACCCACGGGTCGTGGTGAGTGTGGACACCACCGCTGCCGTTGACTGGGCTCCCGGGGATGGTGTTGCGCCGCCAGGTGTTGACCCCTCTGTGGGTAGGGTGTTGACGGTCCCGGGGCCCGATTGTTGGGGTTAGGAGGTGGGGGTGTGGGCGTGTTGGCGTGATGCGGGGCGTTGCGCGGCCCTAGGGCACTGTTGTACTCACTATGATAGATACACCGGAGTCTCTGGTAAACCAAAAGGATGGTGGTCGGTGCCCGCAGCGTCTGATCCCCCACCCAGTTTGGTGGTCCCCGCCTTTCTACTGCACCTCGTTTGTAGATTTTGACTGCCTTCAGCGACGGGAGTCCGCTCCCCGGCTTTGTGTGTGTCGGGAGAGCCCGTTTGCCCACAGACGCTGGCCCGTGGGATCTCTCTGCCTGTGCGGTGGCTTTCTATCCCCCTCGTTGGGCTGTTGCCTTCAGTTGGGCCTTGGGTGGGAAAGAACCTAAGGTCCAGACCCCAATCAGTGAATTTGACTCAATCCAGTGGTTTCTGGGCCTCGTTCTGGGTCTGAGTACCCCTCCTGGTGCTCCGGTTTCCAGTAGGTTCCCCGATTCGGTACCGGCGGGCCACTACCCTGTCCCGGTCCCTTACAGTTCCACTAGCCGTCTTCCCGGCTCCTGCAGGCGGCGACCACCGTCTGCCTCCTGGCCAAAGTGTGTCCAGGCTATGACCCAGACTCCTGTCAGACGTTTACTCCTCTCTCTTTTACCTCCAAAACTAATCTGCTTGCTTTTCCCGCCTCAGGCTATCCGAACTCCTCGATGGGCATGGCCAAATGCCTGGCTCCGCCCCCGGGTGTGAACGCCAAAGCCTAAGAGGGGCGACTCAGGGTTTTTAGGTTAACTGCTGTTACCTTTTTAGGGGACTGGTGTTTGTGCAAGGGCCTGTCTGTGACTACCTGGCTAGTCCAGGGCGTCACATAAGGATATCTTGGTAGGAATTATGTACTGTAGATGGTAGGTGCATAGCTTCAACCAGGAACATTTCCATGCACAAAAATTTGGGAGGAAAATGAGGGGTGCATCTTATAATCTGAATGTAGCTTACCAAGAGGTGAAGAATGGGAGATGTGCTGGCTGCGGGGGCTGTGCTGGTTGTGGGCACTGTGTTGGCTGCAGGGGCTGTGCTGGCTGCGGATGCTGTGCTGGTTGTGGGTGCTGTGCTGGTTGCGGGTGCTGCACTGGCTGTGAGAGCTGCACTGGCTGCAGGGGCAGTACTGGCTGCGGATGCTGTGCTGCTGTGTGGAGTAGAGCAATGCTCCAGACAGTGTGGGAGGTGTCCCAGATGCTCTGTCGGCGGTATGGGCTTCAAATATTGGTGCCTGGAATCGGCGTATGCGCAGATGGAGCTCTTGGCTCAAGATCTTATTTGTGCACGCGCCACCTCTGGCCCACTGATCTCCTAGCAGTGGAGTTAAGGAAAATGGTACCCAGAGGTGCCCGGGGACCAGGGGGTACTCAGATCCGGGCCACAGAGTCACTTCTGTGGGTATCACGGTAGCGTGACCCGGTCTGTGATCCCAGGCTCCACAGTATAAAGGGATTTGGTAAGGGAGATTTATATTGTCCGTGACGCCACCCATGGTTGTGGTGATTGGGACACCACCGCTGCTCTGGACGAGGATCCCGGGAGTGATGGTAAGGAGCAGCTAGATGTTAGTTCTCCCCTCCGTGGGTAGGGGGTTGGTTGTCCCGGGGCCCAGTGATAGGGTAAGCAGGGAGCAGGGCGCAGTGCTGCAGTGCGGTGCCCGAGGGCATGGGCGTACTCACAAGTAAGTCACAAGGAGTCACTGGTAAACTAGGAATTGCCGGTGCCCGCAGCCTTCGGTACGGGGGGTGTTAGTGTCCCACACACGGTGCAGCAGCCCTTGTTGTTCTTTCCCTGCAGCCAGGTGCCTTTCTCTCCACTCTCTTCCTCTTTCTCCTCAGCCGGGAACGGGGAGTCCACTCCCCTGTAGTGATCCGGGTCACCCAGGTACCGAGGGGCCACTACCCTGCCCGGCTACCTCTGGCCCCTTCCTCACTACAGCCTGTCCCGGCCCTCTCGGAGCACGCTTTGCTTTCAGCCTGGGAGCTACAGCTCCAGGCTCCACTTCTGTCTCCTCTCCAAACACTCTGCTCCAGCCCCTCCCCTCTGCTCTGCTTTTCTCTTACACTGGGGGCTGTGGTTTGTCCTGCTGCATCGGTGTGGGATCAGATTACCAAGGAGGATTAACTCTTTCTGTGACAACCTGGCTGTGCCAGGGCGTCACACATGCGCAGATGAGATCTTGGCTTGTCATTGAGCCGATAGCTCAATCTGCGCATGCGCGAACTTCAGGCGCCTTTTCTTTGAAGCCCGCACCACCAACAGACCATCTGTGACATCCACTGTACTGCCTGTAGCATTGCCCTACTCCACCTCCGCCCCCAGCCTTCTGTGACCCCGCTTTACCACCGCTGCTACCTCCCCTTGACAATACATCACCAAATTACAAGACGACCCCATTTTTGTTTTTACCTTTTTTTTCCTCTAAATTGGGTACATCTTATAATCCAGTGCATCTTATAAAACAAAAAATACGGTACTTCTTCACACACAATTTATTTCCTGCTTCCACACAATCTCGTTTGCTTCAACACAATCCAGCTCAATACTACAGTCCACTTAGTGAGAGTCCTAATGTCAACCCACGGTTCCATGTCTTCTTCCTCTTAAAGGAAATATTGTGACAATATGTCTGGACTTGAGCTCCTCTACTTCTGAAGCTTTGGGCACTCCCGCCCAGAGTTCTCTCTTTGTCTCAAATTCTCTGTTGTGTTCTAGCTTGTTACCTTTCTGAGTTATAAACGTAGGACCTTACTGCTAGGCGTCCTGTCCCAGATCCCATCTCCCCTTTACCACTCTGTACTTCAGTGAACTCTCTTTTTTTTCTATATTCCAGATCTCACCATGGTCTAACTCGGTCTCCTCTCATGCCAGGGATGCTCACTTCATATGGCTCTGCTCACTAGTCAGACCTTAGGCCCGTAACTACTGCACACAGGGCTCTATCAGACCTCCTGACAGGAAATTGTCTCTGTCCCTTCACCATAGTCCCTCCCACTTTGGGCTAATCCCAAAAATTAACTCTATCTCACCTTATTGTCAAGCAATATACATACCAACATTAAAGAATGTCACAGTTCACAATACACATTACAATAACACTGGTGTAAGGGGGAATGTTAGCAATATGTGTACCTTCTTACAGTTCCCCCTCCTTTAATGATGGATATCATCGACCATTCAGAAACCTGAAATGTTACAGTATACTTCACCACACACAAGTACATAACATTAACCATTATGAAGCCTTCTTCCTTTGCTTCTAAAAAGCACAGCTCCTGGTTAAGACCTTGGAACCGCGACCAGCTAAGTCCATTTTTGTCTCTAACTCAGCAACAGTCCCTCAGATTGATTTGACCCCTTTTAGCTCAGGACTTCAAACCAACATAACACATTACAGTCCAACTCCTTTAAGGCTAGCCTTTTACATCATGAGCACAGTGTATTGTCCCCCATCAGTCCTTAGAACGGGGACACAGTCCTTTTGCTCCACTCCTGTTCACGAGACAGGCAAACAGTCCCTTGTGGGCAAAGTTCATTCTGGAGTGGGCTCAGTCCTTAACGAAGGATGTGTAGGCCTCTAGTGTCTGCAACATCCTTCGGACAGGCAGGGAGATGCGCAATGTGGGCAACAAAACTGGAAAGGATGTAATACAATCTTTAGCCATCTATAATGTGGGGTGGTCTTGGATATGTGTGTCTTAACCTGCTGTACCGTGGCCCTTCAGAGACATCAAACTGTACTGATTGATGGGTGCAACAAGCACAACAAAGCCTTTCCAGCATCTGGCTACACTGGCTCTCGCCTGACCACATTCAGACCCAGGGTTTCTTTTTGGCCCTGGGCTCCTATATGTAAACTGCCGAATACACACCCTGGGCTACCCCCGGCAGTTCTGTAGTCCTCGATTTCTCCAAGGAACCATGGGGACTCATAGCATCATTTCAATCTTCCAGCTGCAAGGCTCTATCCTGGCGTCTACACTAAGGGGTACTTTGCACGTTGTGACATCGCTACTGCAATATCGTCGGGGTCAAATCAAAAGTGACGCACATCTGGCGCCGGTAATGACGTCGCAACGTGTAAAGCCTAGATGCGCCGATAAACGATCGCAAAAGCGTCGTAAATCGGTGATCTGTGTAGTGTCGGTCATTTCCATAATGTCGCACCAATAGGAGATACGATGTTGTTCCTCGTTCCTGCTGCAGCACACATCGCTGTGTATGAAGCCGCAGGAGCGAGGAAAATCTCCTTATGTGCCTCCACCACCAATGCGGAAGGAAGGAGGTGGGCGGGATGTTTACGTCCCGCTCATCTCCGCCCCTCCGCTTCTATTGGCCGCCTGCCGTGTGACGTTGCTGTGACGCCGCATGACCTGCCCCCTTAGGAAGGAGGCGGATCGCCGGCCAGAGCGACGTCGCAGGGCAGGTAAGTGCGTGTGAAGCTGCCTTAGCGATAATGTTCGCTACAGCAGCTATCACAAGATATCGCATGTGCGACGGGGGCGGGTGCTATCGGCTAGCGATGTCGCAGCGTGCAAAGCACCCCTAAGTGTAATGTGGCACGGGGCAGTAGTTATGGGCGAGGTTGTCATCTCTGTGCTATTCAGACCCCGGTCTCTTGTGATCAAGATTCATAAAAAGTTCTCTCTAATCTTTTTAAGTTCAGTTATACCTCAAATTCTTCTTTTCCACCATCCCATTATAGACTGGAGCACTTATGACAACTAAAAGGTCTAACCAGAGCAGGAGGACCTGAAAGAAAATACTTGGTGCAAAGAATCCTATCACTCTTCTAATAATCATGCAATGATCTCCACCACCTTGACGGTGACGATTTCTCCTTCGCATTGACCCTTGTTTCTCATACCTGGAAACCCATAATTTTCTTCAGGAGAGAGGGATCATGTGTTCTTATCCTGGATTACAGAAGGTCACAGATTTTAGGGTTCCGTCCATAGATTAGCTCCATCCACTTCAGATCTCAATTCTCCTAAATAGCAACAAATCCTGTTACGATTTTTGTTCTCTAGGTTGGAGACCAGATTTAAGACCCTTTGAGAAACTTTGCGATGTTACATGTCCCACTAGACACAAATTATTGGCAATGAGCAAGGACCAAACACGCCGGCTGATGGGACTTTGCCTCTCGCTAAAAATTATTTGCACTTTATTTGTTTTTTATTGAAAATACGCTAATTAAGAAGATATGAAATTTTAACAAGTGCTGAAATGCATTTTCTGGTTGTAGTTTTACTACAAATTGCACCTGGCAAGCAGACAGGTTCCTCTGCACTTAAATTACACACAAGAGAAATGTTATATAAGAGGGTTAAAAGGCTTGAAGTAATTTGTCCTACTTTTACCTTTCTACGAAACACACCTATCCTTAAATATGCCTGGAGCAGATCAACCTCCTGCATATATGCTGGAATTGGAAACTCCATTTTTGTTGGAATACAAATGTGTTTTGTTTAATTCTCCAACAATCCAATACAACACAAAGGTATAAGGATAATATAACTTCTGAACATCAGACATTTCTAAAACAAACTGATCATTCTCGCTCCTCAGCCATTTTGATATCTAGAACTTACTTTTATCTTCAGAGCCTACAGGGACTCTAAGATCAAATATCACACTCCAGCTTCCTGATTGGTTGCTGCTTCTGAGACGCCCTGGGCTAGCCAGATAGTCACAAACACAACATCACACACACCCCCTCCCCTGGATAGTCAACAACAGTCAAACAAAATCCTTGTTGCCTCCTCCAGGGTCTGATGTCCACACCAGGTGGGGCGGAGCCAGGCGGTTGGCCCCACCCATCGAGGAGTTCACAGGCCTGGAGGCGGGAAAAGCAGTTAGTTCAGTTTGGAGTGGAGTAGAGAAACTGTAGGTGTCTGGGTCGGAGCCCAGGCACTGTCAGCAAGGTCGGCAGACGGTGGTGGCCGTCTGCAGGAGTTGGCACAGGTCAGCGGAACCGTAGGACCGGGGACGGGCAGTGGCCTGCCGGTGCCCAGCCGGGGAGCAGATCTGAACCAAGCACAAAGGCAGGGCCATCAGATCCCGACCAGGCTAGAAGCCGCCGACAACGGTCAAATCAGATAGTGACCGAGACCTCAGGGGTTCCCTCACAGCCAAGACCCGACAGAAGGCAACCGTCCACACAGTGAGAATAAAAAGCCACCGCCATAGGCTAGAGATCCATGGGCCAGTGCCTGCGGGCAAAAGGGGCTCCTTTGGTACATACACGCCGGGGAGCGGACTACCAGTGGGAAACCATCGGAGTCAATACATTCTACAACGGTGCAGGGAAAGACAGCCACCATCAACCTGTACGGGGAGAGCAAAGACACTGCAGCCAGCTGCGGGACCCGTCCATCCAGCCGTTTGGTTTACCAGAGACTCTGTGAATCTGTGCCTGAGTGAGTACAACAGTGCCATCCAGCACCGCGCCGCGCTGCCTCCGCAACCCTGCACCCCAGCTACCCTGCCTCCCCGTACCACCACCGGGCCCCGGGATCACCCGGGAACCAACATCCTAGCTGCTCCCTGCCATCGCTCCCGGGATCCCCGTCACCAGCAGCGGTGGTGCCCATTATTACCATGACCCGTGGGTGGCGTCACGGACTATCTCCCCAAAACAAACCATCTCTTTTCACTCGTGGGCGAGGAGCGCTGCTCGAGTCCCCGGGTCCGGCCCACCGCTCGAGCCACCGAGCAGCAGCAGCCCCGGATCCGGGCGTAGCGAGCGCAGACCCTCCACCCGCGACACGTCCTCCTCTTCTCTGCAGTTCTGCCTCCTCTGACCACATCAGCTAATCAGATGAAGTAGAGCTGCTGAAGGGAGGAGACAGCAGCAATTAATCAAAAGGCTGGAGTGTGATGTCCCTGTAGGCACTGAAGCTAAAAGGAAGCCATAGATTTCAGAACAGCTTAGCAGCGAGAATGATCACCACTCACCAAATGTCACGGTGGCATCTGACGCTGTTCACACTGCAGAATATGACACTCCACACTATGCCTTCTGTGGTGCTTCAGAGTTGCACTAACAGGCTTGGGCGTCAACAAGCTGTGGGCTCATTAGGGATATGGCTAGCAGGAGTTAATCTCTGCTAGCCTGCTGGTTACCTCTTGGATCACATGTTGTGGGATACCTATCACAGTTACTCCGCACCTTTTTAAGATGGTGGAGCCTGTTTTCCCATGCCAACTATAGCTTTTGCTAAAGCAGTCCATGTGCTGTTGTGTTCCAGTTGCTGGTGATTTATTGCGTGCCACTTGGTGTACTGTGGAAATCCTCTTGTCATCTGGTTATTTCCTCTTTATCACATAATGTCTTATATCTCGGTGTGTGCTAGCTGTGTTATAGAGTTTTTGGTCTCCCTATTTGTCATATCTATGGATTCAATCACTCCTGTCCTGGTTCTCTCCTGGGGTTGGTGAGAGAGGGCAGTAGCTCAGGGCTGGTCGGGAGCAGGGCAAGGAAGGCGACCCAGACATCTTCACCATTAGAAGTATCTCTGAGTTTAGGGACAGCAGAGACCCCTAGTATGAGGGCTAGCCTAGGATCCTGTCCCCTGTTATCCCCTCACACCCTGTGATATTAACAGCTTTCAATATCTTGCCAGACCCATCTTTGTCTGCACTGCTGGAACTCTCCACTCCAAGAGAAGAGATAACTGCATTATTTACTAGGACATTTGCGGCACAATTCTGCATATAATTGCTGGTAAAATATCCTAAAACCTTCATCGGTCGGTACGCAGTTCTCAAAAATAAACAATGCAAAGCAGATGGAGAAGCTAATGGCATGAATCAATAAAAACATAGACAAATTCCACAAAACTTGGCTTTATCGGATCTGTTTTACTTTGCCAGAGGAGTGCTGCTTTGTAATGTGAATATTCTAACTTACCCTTATGGACACATTTGCCCTTTCCTCCTCCTCCTCCTCCTCCTCTTCCCTTCATCCCAGCTTTATTTTTTATTCTCCGTTCCTTTTGCTCCTGATTTTAACTCTGCATTGACACCTTTCCTGTATCATATTTTACTTTGCAGATATTTGCATTCTTTATATGTTTGCACCACAATATACATCATCACGTTACGCTGACTCTATATACAAAGTAAATAAACCTATCGATGCCAAATCAAAGAGAATCCCCAAAACGTTCGCAGAATTAATTTTTAAAGAGAAACAGAAATGTTTTTGCTTTGAAACAATCAAAAGAAAAAAAAATAAAATTGCAATTAAAAATTGAAATAAAACCTCAGAGCAAATAAATAATGCATTATGACTGTGGCCACTAGAGGCCACTGTTGCCACACTGAGCTCGCGCCTCTATGGCTCATCGATGAGCAGAACGATCAACCGGCTCCAGCCTAGAAAAAACATTATTGTAAAGTTGACTTTGGCATCGCACATTTCAACCATAGAAATGATGACTTACCACATAACACTGCCTCACGCAAGCTGCTACCTTTTGGAAATGTTCCTGGTATAAAAGCCTATTACTTTTTCCAGCATCCAGAGGATTTTTGTTTTCTGGTTCATTCTAAACAGCAGCAGTTCAGTACAAAGAAAGAAGAAAATGCAATGCAGTAATAAAAAAAATCGTATTCATATTTTTGTGCAAAAATTGTACCTTTTTTATCCATACGCTTTGGTGTTGAAATGCAGTTGAGGTGCAGTACCGGACTTCGCCTACAAACAACAGGGGCGCTGTTTCTGAAAAATTAAAATCAGATCTTGCTGGAATATGGAGACTTTAGAATGATCGATGGAGAAAAAAGGGAAAAACAAGCAAATTATTCTGAACGAAAACGTATTAGCCAAATCAGACTCCAATTTTACTGCAGTTAATTTTGGGTTCTGTCATGCGATGTTTGGTTCTGCACGCACCCGGTGGCACGGCATGGTCAGCCAGTGTGTACGGGTTTCCATTCTCACTTGTCCATATCATTTTGTGGGGTTTTGTTATTGTGATTTTGGGCCCACCCCAAGAGTGGGGGAGAGGGTGAGTAAGATCAGGGTCATGCTGGTGGCTCGGACCTGGCTACCATCAAACCTACCTCCGAGATAAGGGCCAGCACAGGGTCTTGAGTCTAAGGGCCAGCCTAGGGGCCCCTGTTCTGTCATTACATACCCCCTGACAGGTTATTGCTGGTCATCAGTGCAGAACAGGGCCTCTGTTGGATGGATGAAATGACTTTGATGCAGATTTGGTGCTGAGGACGGAGGAACTGACTCTCATAAAAAATATCCTCCATTCAGGGGTGGACAAATCATTGGTGCAACCTGTGCTACTGCACAGGGACCCAAGAGGGGAGGGCTCCCATTTCTACCTCCAAAGTAGGTGACATTTTGCATTTTTGTGTCCTTTTATGATCCTTATCTGTCTGTGTCCGCCAGTGCCCCATCACTACCCTACTTTGTACTAACAAAGGACACAGACCTGAAACAGCTGCCTATAGATGGGAGCCTGGTTTAGCTATAATAATATAATAATTAGAAAACATAATAATATTGTGTTTTCTTCCTTCTACAGGGGAACTAATTTGCCTGTTTTCCTCTGGCGCCTTGCCTGTGGATAAAGGTGCATTTGCATTGCATGATTAGCGTGAACGAAGATTCCTAGGAACACCGATTTCACGATAATCGAGCGGCAAACACAGGTTTTCTCTGCTCCGCACTCCTCCCTTCTCCCATAGAGTATTCACTTGTAAAGCGCCATGGAATAAATGGCGCTATAATAATAAATAATAATAATAATAATAATAATTGGAGGTGTAACCTGACACCTCACTGTTCTGGCAGTCTTGTCTTGAGCAAGACGTAGTTGATCTTTTTTTATCAGAGTGACTTCAAGAGGCAAAAGGAAGAGGAAGAAGTGGCTCATAAGTGAAGAAAAAAGGGAACATTTTCTTTAGTTGAAAGTTCGGTTCGAGATCCGGACCCCGAATCCCATATAAGTCAATGGAGACCTGAACTTATGTGCTCTGAAATGGTCGTTGTAAGGGCTAGGGGGCTGCAAACGGAAGCAAAAGGGGGAAATTGCCCTGCAAACAAAACGTGGATGAGAATAAATATAAAAAAAATTACATTTGGTTCCCCCTACTTTTGATAACCAGCAAAGGTAAAGCAAACAGCTGGGTGCTGGTATTATCAGGGTGGGAAGGGCCCACAGTTATTGGGTCCTTCCCAGCATGCAAATAGCAGCCCGCAGCACCTTGCAGAAGTGGAGCATCCATTAGATGGCGTTATATTTGGCTCTTCCTGATTTCCCCAGTGCAGTAGCAATTGGGGTAATACTTTTCGGGTTGAGGTCAGCTGTGAATTTAAAACTGCCATCAAGCCTAGGTGTTAGTAATGGGAAAGCATCTATCAGACACCCACAATACTATCCCGTCAACTGTAGAGTAAAAAAACCCACACAGACAGGAAAAAAATAGTTTATTTGAATAAACACTCACCTACACACCCTCGTTCACCAATTTATTAATTAATAAAATCCTCGACATTCCAACGTAATCCAATTGTGTAATATCACATGACGCCCATCGATTCCTATGTAGCTTCATTCTACATTCTACAAGGCTCTATATGTCACTGCCAGTCAGCAGCAGCCCAGAATTTCTCACGCTTGTACCTTCCACTTACCCGCATTGACCTATGGAGTCTTATTCTGAGAATATTCACAGAACAAAGATCATTGGAATTTATGGGCGTTGTGGACATTACACGATTGGACTACATCGGAACTTCAAGGATTTCTTTTCAATTAATAAGTTGGTAAATGAGGAAGTGGAGGGATGTTTATTCAAATAAATTACTTTTTCGTGTGTGTGTGTGTGTGTATGTATATATATATATATATATATATATATATATATATATGTGTTTTTTTAACTGTATACTTGTCAGGTTAGTAAAGAGGGTGTCTGATAGATTCCTCTCCATTACTAACTTCAGGGATTGATGCCAGCTGTCAATTCACAGCTGACATCAACCCCAAAAGTATTATCCCGATTGCCATTGCATCAAAGCAATCATGATGAGCCGGGTAAAGCATCATGATTATCGCATCTAATGGATGCGCCACTTCTGGAGCAGTTGCGGTCTGCTATTTTTAATCTGGGAGGGGCCAAATAACTATGGACCTTCCCAGTCTAATAATACCATCCCCCAGCTGTCTGCTTTACATTATCTGGTTATCAAAAATAGGATTTCAGGATATACTTTTATATTTATTTTCATGCCTTCACAGAATTTGTGAATATGTTTTTCAATATTATTTGATTTAAAGTCACATTTATAGTTATAGTATGTGAAAGGTTTTCAGAGTGCCATTTTTGATACTGTTGTATACATTACCTAAACTATTCTTTATTTATTATTTATTTTACTCTTTTATATAACGCCTTCATATTTCATGATGCTTTACAGCCTAACAATCTCCAGTCCTTATCATTATGTATTTGGAGTGTGGGAGAAAACTGGAGAATCTGGAGAAAAAACACACAAAGATGGGGATAACATCCAGACTCCTTTCAAATGATGTCCTTGGTGGGATTTGAAACCACCGTGTCATGCTGCCCTATATTATAATTGCATAATACTTATATATGGAAGTAGTGAACTCAATTGAAGAACTACTGACAACAATGCAGACCACAAGTTTTTTCTCTTATGGAAGTAGTGAACTCAATGGAAGTATCACTGACAACAATGCAGACTCCAATTCCTTTCTCTCATGGAAATAGTGAACTCAATGGAAATACCACTGACAACAATGCAGACCACAAGGCCTTTCTCTTATGAAGGTAGTGAACTCAATGGAAGTACCACTGACAACAATGCAGACCACAAGTCCTTTCTCTTATGGAAGTAGTGAACTCCATGGATGTACCACTGACAACAATACAGACCACAAGTCCTTTCTCTTATGGAAGTAGTGAACTCAATGGATGTACCACTAACAACAATGCAGACCACAAGTCCTTTCTCTTATGGAAGTAATGAACTCAATGGAAGTACCATTGACAACAATGCAGACCACAAGTCCTTTCTCTTATGGAAGTAGTGAACTCAATGGATGTACCACTAACAACAATGCAGACCACAAGACCTTTCTCTTATGGAAGTAATGAACTCAATGGAAGTACCACTAACAACAATGCAGACCACAAGTCCTTTCTCTTATAAAAATAGTGAACTCAATGGAAGTACCACTAACAACAATGCAGACCATAAGTCCTTTCTTTTATGGAAGTAATGAACTCAATGGAAATACCACTGACAACAATGCAGACCACAAGGCCTTTCTCTTATGGAGGTAGTGAACTCAATGGAAGTACCACTGACAACAATGCAGACCACAAGTCCTTTCTCTTATGGAAGTAGTGAACTCCATGGATGTACCACTGACAACAATACAGACCACAAGACCTTTCTCTTATGGAAGTAATGAACTCAATGGAAGTACCATTGACAACAATGCAGACCACAAGTCCTTTCTCTTATGGAAGTAATGAACTCAATGGAAGTACCACTGACAACAATGCAGACCACAAGTCCTTTCTCTTATGGAAGTAATGAACTCAATGGAAGTACCACTGACGACAATGCAGACCACAAGTCCTTTCTCTTATGGAAGTAGTGAACTCAATGGAAGTCCCACTGAGAACAATGCAGACCATAGGTCCTTTCTCTTTACTGGATATTTAATCCTTCATGCTGAAACTTAATTTCTAGTAAAAGGAAAATGATTCTCCTGATAAGACATTGTGTTAGGACTCGGGGATCTCAGACAATGAATCAGGTCATGACTTTGGCATTTGTTGGTAAAGCTCAGGAAGCCACGCACAAGCAGTACATTCTGGATGACACTTTTTTTCCGCAGCTGAAGCAGATTTTCGTACAAAGTGGCTCAGGACAGAATTCGTTCTACATTCTCCTAGATGCTGGAGGCACCTAAAAGGCATTTCAGAAAATGGAGTGATTCTGCAGACTCAGCCGTGGGGCTTTTAGCCGTTACACGGACACGGGGGTTTCACCTGACACCTTGCCTTGAATCCTATGTCGTGCACGGCTAACACATGATAGGTTTTGCCACTATTGATTCTACTCTGTCACATCTTAACTCTTAACCTTGTCTCTTCTATGACACATCAGTGCAACGCCAACACTCAGATTTCCAAACAGGGTATTTCACATGAAATGTTATATTCTACATTTCCTTATCCACGCAGCTGTTCTTTTATCTGCTAGAAAGGTTATGTTAGATCAGAGAGGTTCCCACCACTGTGACCTTCACAGATTGCAAAATTGAGGGATGCGTGTGACCCAGAATTAGTCAGTCTTGTAAAAATCACAGAAATTAATCTCCTGATCAGTTTCATTGTGTCACATGGTGTGTGGTTCAAAACTCTTCAAGTGTCAGGACTACTTCTGACGCTGTTCACACAGCAGAGTCACACACTGCACAAAATGCTGCTTTTGAGTTGCACAGACAGGCTCAGGCGTCGACCAGTTGTGCTCTGTTAGTAATTAATTTCTGCTACCCTGTGGATTGCTGCTTGAGTCACATGTTGCAGAAGACCTATCACAGTCGCCTCTGACCTTTTTAAGATGGTGGAGCCTGTTCTCCCATGCCGATGATAGCTTTATGCAAACCCTGTCCTTGTGCTTTGATATACAGTTGCTGGTGAATGTCTGTGTGCTGTTGGGTGTGTTGTGGAAATACTCTTATTTTCTGATTATTTCCTCCTTTCCTTTAGTTTCCTCCTGATCACGTATCTTCTATACATGTTTGAGTTTGAGTATTGTTTCCCCCCCGTCTAACTATGTGGGATTTATCACTCCTATTCCGGTCATCTCCTGGCTGGAGGGAGGGGAGCCACTAGACCAGGATTATTCAGGAGCTAGGGCAAGGAAGGCAGCCCAAACATCATCACCTTCAGGCGTATCTTTGGGATCAGGGTCACCTTGGGTTCCCCTAGCCTGAGGGCCAGTTGAGGCTCCCCTGTTCCTACTGATCCCATCACACCCCATGATACATTGTCAGCTGATGACTAATTGAAGACCCACCCTTTAGCCTAGGAAGAGGAGGCTTAATAAGATAATTTATCCTACTGCAGGTGGAGCAGAGGGGAGAGGTTGCTGCTTCAGGCAGTGATCCACAAACAGTCAGTTTTCTAGAAATGAATCGCCTTCTGATCATTTACATTTTCAAATGTTGACTGATTTTAGCTCCTCCTCTTAGTCTAGAAGGGTGGGGCTTAAAAATAATTTGACTTACTTCAGGTGTAACAGAGGAGGTAATCTTGCTACTGACAAAAGACAACACAAGGTAGAAAAGACAATCCGGGTAGAGAGACACAGCAAAAAACTCCGGCAGGAACTTCTCAGCTGCAACAGCTTTCTCCAGACACTGGCTCCTTCCAAGTGGAAAGCATAGGTATGAGCTATAGCCGCCATAGGAAGGAGTGAGCAATGGATATTTATAGCAAAAAGTAGTGGCTGCAGCTGAGGTTACAACTACCTGTTAGATCACTGCAGGATGGATATGGACCTTAACCCCTTCAGTACCGGATGGAATTAAATATGACCCAACTCAGGCTAAATGAAAAGCAGGCACTAAAGCAGATCTTCGATCCCTGATACTCTAACCTTCTGATCCCAGATCCCGCGAGATCACATCAGGCAGTGATAAATTTGTGATAATTTATGTTTCTCATATTTAATTTTAATATAACACACTTTTGTTTTTTGGGGGGGGCATTTTCAGTTTTTAGAGTTTTTTTTAATTTAAAATAGTTTTTCACAATGGACACAGAATAAATGTTGATTAGACCCCTACTCATCCCCAAATCAAGAGGCAGTCAATTGTGATGGAGGAAAACTCTCTCCCCGGTCACTAGCGGCACAGTGGCCCCACTATGGAAAGTATCCTCTTGTATTATTGGATATTTCCCATAGGACTTGATGCTTTTTGCTGATTTCCATGTGCCTGTATTTTGCTTCGTTTTAACTCCTGCTAAGAAGACGGCCTAAATGATATAGTTCAGCACAATAGCATGGGGCAAAATCTCATTATTCAGAAGCTCCTGACAAGTTATGCTGTTCGGTCTACACTCGTGCTGCATAGCAGGCAATTAGGACCTTATAACTCACAAGATGAGTGGCTGCCGGTGATTTGTCATAGGGAACAATGAACATTGCATCGCGCACTTGACAACTTTGACCGTCACATTACAATAACCTAGCATTACATAATTGGCAAAAAGGGGAATTTTCTCATTGATTCGCAGAAAATTCTAAAATACGGTATTTATTCATCACATAACACACTACATTATATAGTGGTCATTACGTGAGATATTGTCTGTGATCACATCTATAAAGCGTTATATAAGTGAGTAAAATAAATAAGAAGTGCAGCACTTACAAGCTCTATAGAAAAGAGCTTGTAACTGCTGCTCTAAAACTGGTTTTATTGCTAAATCCTGCCCCTGTGCTTTTCTGTTGTTCTTCTAGCAGCACTGGAGAGCGTACAGTGAAGACTAGCAGTGCAACAATGCTGCTGGTCTGAATTGTCTGTCATCAAGAGTACACTGCCCGCTGCAAGCAAGAAGATGGGAGGCAGAAGAGTGGTGTGCTCCTGAAGATAGAAGAAGAGCAAAAACCCTCTAAGTGGATTCTAACGGCTGAAACATGGCTTTAGAGTCACAATAAAATTTAACCATGAACTTATTTATTTTATAAATTAAGTATTATTGCATGTTATCCATATAGATCTAAATACAAAATATCCCAAATCATGATTACATTGTTAACAGTTCTCATTAAAATTTTATTTTTTATATATGCAATACCCTTTCTAGCCACACGGAATGCTATTCAGATAAACAGTATGCCAATACAATTCATAAATATAGGTGTTAAAACGGGAACAATAGGACTCAACACATAGGGACCCTCGCTGGCCCTGAACTTACCCTGACTAGTGTGAAGGCTAGCGAGACGCTAGTCTCACCACTGCAATAAAACAACATGAGGAAGATAAGACAAATAGGGGAAAGACACAACAAATAACACTCCACAGGTTCTCCAGCAAGAAACTTCTCAGCTGCAAAAGAAATGGACACCTAAGCTTCTCCAGTGAGAATGAAAAATAGCTGGCATAGGGTGGAGTGAAGAGGGGATATTTATAGCAGAAGGTTGTGGCTGCAGTTGAGATTACAACTACCTGTTTTATCATAACTATCAAAAAAACCGTAATAAGAACCCGCAAAGATTCAAAAAAAGGGAATAGTGACAAATTCATGAATTAAAACATAAATTTTATTTTCTCTTTAAACCATTAAAAACATCATGTGCATAATAAATATAAGGAATAAATACTGGACTGGATCCAGTTCTCAAATATTAGCAGCGGATTAAAAGGTTATAAGGTGCCTAGTGCAATGACCATATTATAATAAATAGTTATATTTAACAAAGTGTTTAGTGCAGTGACTATATTCTAATAACAGATAGTCAAATATAACTAGATGTTTATATTAATACAAAGGTATTCCCCAGGCTTAAAGCATGCAAAATAGATGAAAATAGATCTAATGTATAACAATAGTATGGGGCACTATACCTTTAAATTTGTCAAAGATCCCGTATACCGCTATACCCCTATACCCCGACGCGCGTTTCAAGTGATGTCTTCTTCAGGGAACCCTGCCCGTTTTATCACTAGATTGAAAAAAAACCTTAACCCCTTCAGCACCGGATTGAATTAAATAAGCTCCAACTCAAAGTTATCAATTAGTGGGCAGTAAAGTGGATCTGCGATCAATTATACGCTGTGACCTTAGATCCCAGATTCCACCGAGATCTGGTGACAATAGGAACACATAATATATAGTATCTGGAGCTCCATCTAGTGTGTTCCATTTTTATTGCGATACTTTACATTGTGATCTGTGCCTTTTCTATATGAAATGCATGATGGAGCATCCAATCTGTGATACCAATCACATGCATGCAGTATTTCTATGTAAAATATCACTCATCACACAATAAATCAATCTCATATAAGCAGCAGAAAAATTCAAAGTCCCTTTACACAAGACAACCATTATAGTCACTGAATAGCTTGATGTGGATAAAAATGATGGCTCGGCCCCGCAGTCTTCCTGGGCTTTCCATTATGCTTAAAAAGTTGATGTCTGGAACACCGTCTATGTTCTGCCCATTTGTCAGGGCTGACTAGATCAATAATAACAGAAGGCAGATGGTTTCACAGCGTCTTAGAATAGTAATGTGCCCCTGGCAAACAAAAGCAGATCACACAATGTATCAGGACGGTTCATTCACAGCATATAAAGCCCGGATGAAATAGCCATGTATTATGCTTTATTAGACAGAGTAAATGAGATACCAGCATTCCTAAAAAATAAAAATAAAATATATATATATATATATATATATATATATATATATATATGTATATATATATATATATATCCAGACCTATGACATTGATGATCTATCCTCAGGATAAGTCATCATTATCAAAACAGGATCACCAGGTTCCGCAGCCTCCAGAAGTACACAGCGCCATCCACTTTGTAGTGGCCATTCTTAGGTACTGCAGTTCAACTTCTAAGTACCGAATTTTTCGTTTTATAAGACGCACCGGATTATAAGACGCACCCCAAATTTGGAGGGAGAAAAAAGTTAAAAAAAATATGGGGTCCGCTTATAATCTGGTGGTGTCTTACCAGGGAAGGGGGCCTGCAGAGGAGCGGGGGTCACAGGAGGCAGGGGCAGTACTGGAGTACTGCAAGTAGTATAGAGGGGGGCCCAGATACTCACTGCGGGTGCTGCTCTGTGCGGGGGCCAGTGTCGTTCTGCTCTGTGCGGGGCCGGAGACGCGAGTGCTGCTCTGTGCGGGGCCTGAGACGCCGCTCTGCTCTGTGCGAGGCCGGTGTTGCTCTGCTCTGTGCGGGGCCGGTGTTGCTCTGCTCTGTGCGGGCCGGTTTTGCTCTGCTCTGTGCAGGGCTGGTGTTGCTCTGCTCTGTGCGGGGCCGGTGTTGCTCTGCTCTGTGCGGGGCCGGTGTTGCTCTGCTCTGTGCGGGGCCAGTGTTGCTCTGCTCTGTGCGGGGCCAGTGTTGCTCTGCTCTGTGCGGGGCCGGTGTTGCTCTGCTCTGTGCGGGGCCAGTGTCGCTCTGCTCTGTGCGGGGCTGGTGTCACTCTGCTCTGTGCAGGGCTGGTGATGGAGCAGCCGAGCAGAACGGAGCAGCCATCCACAGAGCAGCCGAGCAGGATGGAGCAGCCGTGCACAGAGCAGCCAAGCAGGATGGAGCAGCCGTGCACAGAGCAGCCGAGCAGGGCGGAGCAGCCGTGCACAGAGCAGCCGAGCAGGGCGGAGCAGCCGTGCACAGAGCAGCCGAGCAGGGCGGAGCAGCCGTGCACAGAGCAGCCGAGCAGGGCGGAGCAGCCGTGCACAGAGCATCTGAGCAGGACGGAGCAGCCGTGCACAGAGCAGCTGAGTAGGACGGTGCAGCTGTGCACTGAGCAGCCAAGCAGGATGGAGCAGCCATGCACAGAGCAGCCGAGCACAGAGCAGCCGTGCACAGAGCAGCCGAGCAGGACGGAGCAGCCATGCACAGAGCAGAACGGAGCGTCTCCAAACAGAACAGAGCGGTGCGGCCTGATCCAGAACAGCGTCGCACAGTCCAGCAGCGCCGTCAGCATAGTGCACTGCTCGGAGCATCTCCCTGTCTCCTTTGACCCCTCTGCACAACCCCCCAGTAAGCTACATTCGGATTTTAAGACGCACCCCTCATTTTCCTTCTTAAGTTTTGCGAGGAAAACTGCATCTTATAATCCGACAAATACGGTAAATGGGAGCACTTACCAATCCCAAGGATAGCTAACTAATATGTAATCTTGGGCCACCTCTTTTAACAATCAGAGTTTTTTGTTTGCTCTCTGGGCTCTGTTTGACTAGTCATCCCATCACCGACCTAAGTGAAAGTTTTTATACCCAATACAACAAGTCATATTGCAATTGTGAATATTGCCATTGATGACTACCGGTGATAACACACAAAAAGATATTTCCAGCAACGGCTTATTATCACCTTAAGTTGTTTTAAGTGGCCGCCGTAGCTTTAAATAGATCTTCATGGGTAGATTTTACCCCACTGAAGGACCTGACGTACATTTCGCGTGGGTTACTGGTGCTTATTCATGGGAAATAGTCCATGGGGACCAGAATCCAGCACTTAAAAATGGTGGTAAATATAGAGGAAGTGCGCTATATTTACTGAGTATCTGGTGCAGCTGTAACTGCTTCTAGGCTGCTCACTCTTCTTCCGGGCCCGCTTGTTATTGCTCATTCATATTCACTGCTTCCCCTGCCCACCTGCAGTCCTGGCATCTGATTGGTTGCAATCATACGCGCCCCCAACCTGTGTGACAGTATCTGACTGCAATCATCGGGGTATAAAAATAAATAAATTGGCTATGGGTCCACCCTTGTTATGATACCCAGCACAGATAAATCCCACGGCTACAGGCTGCAGCCCCCAGCCATGCACTTATATTGGCTGTGTATCAAAATAAAAGGGAGCTTATATATTTTTGTTCAGTATAAAAGGGAAGCATCTAGGGACTGGCACTTTGCTCTTTTTTCCTACTGACTAAATAATTGCAATTAAAATGCCCAGCAGTTTGGTAGTTTTCTGATACCTTAACCTATGATAATATATTAATATCGATACCCATAAATTCCATAAATGCAAAATTATTCCAATATCACCCTCTAAATCCTCATGAACGTCAGGACTTTCTATTATTTTTATGTTGTTAGTAGGATTCAGAACATTAAAAATACACAAGCAGCCTTAGAGGGTTTTGGAAGCGAAGAAATATTGCAAAGTCCAAAATGAAAGTTTTAAACCCAATTTAATTCAGAAGAAAATGCTTATTGGACATAAAACGTCCTACTTTCTTTTTTTTTTCTTCTATTATCGTCCAAATCCTGCACTTTCTCAAGTCCCAGTGATTGCACACCAGGGCAAGACTCCGCAACAGAAGTAATTAAAGGATTCAAAGCTCTGCCCGGAACTAATTGTAGCTGCTCTGTAAGGCCCCCTTCACACGTCAGTGATTCTGGGACGTTTGTGCTTTTTTTAAAACGTACCAGAATCACTGACATACGCAGACCCATTATAATGAATGGGTCTGCTCACACGTCAGTGATTTTCCACTGAACGTGTCTCCGTGCAGCGTATCCGCGTCAGTTTTTGTCTGGCATCACTGATGACCCATGGACCACACTATGGTGTGATCCGTGTGTGATCAGTGAAACACGTGCCAGAAAATCACGGACATATTAAATATTAAATATTATCAACTTACCTTGCCTGCGATTCGCTGTGCCTGCTCCGTTCTCGGCAGCTCCTGCCTGGCTCATGAATATTCATGAGAGCAGGAACTGCCGACCCGGAAGTAACTGCACAGAGCGGTGGGCGGACGCTGCAGAGCCGAGGAGTTCAGCACCATAGACAGCAGTATTGAAGGCAGGTGAGTAATGTCCATGTGCAATCACGGATCACGGATTAACATGTGCGTGTTTTACACGTTAGTGAAAAACGTCAGTGTTTTTCACTGACGTGTGAAACGGGCCTAACATATACAAAATATATATATCTAATATATAAAGCTGAGTGTATGTATGTATGTATGTCCGCTAAAGGAATCCACACCGTCGCATTTACAATCACAAAATTTTGCACAGACGCCTCATGTGACCCAGGGAGCGACTCGTAGACATTGTTTTGACAGAAAAATTTAACCCTGTGCTTTACAGTTAGTCTCTAAAATCCTCCTGCCATTAAACTGAATGGAGGTGGGAGCTACAGGTTATTAATAGCAACTGTCAGTGGTTGCTATAGAAACAAAATAAACTGTTAGTTGAAGCTTATGCATGAGGTTATATGATGTCAGTGGAGAGATGGATAGAGAGACAGAGAGAGACAGACAGACAGAGACACAGACAGAGACAGATGGGGAAAGAGACAGCCCTGGAAAGAGACAGATGGGGAAAGAGACAGCCGGGGAAATAGACAGCCAGGGAAAGAGACAGTCGGGGAAAGAGAGAGTCGGGGAAAGAGACAGACGGGTAAAGAGACAGATCTAGAAAGAGACACATCTGGAAAAAGACCGCCCTGGAAAGAGACAGACGGGCAAAGAGACAGACAGGGAAAGAGACAGACAGGGAAAGAGACAGACCTGGAAAGAGACAGCCCGGGAAAGAGACAGCCGGGGAAAGAGACAGCCAGGGAAAGAGACAGCCGGGGAAAGAGACAGCCGGGGAAAGTGACAGACGGGGAAAGAGACAGACGGGGAAAGAGAAACACGAGGAAAGAGACAGACGGGGAAAGAGACAAACGGGCAAAGAGACAGATGGGTAAAGAGACAGACAGGCAAAGAGACAGACTGGAAAAAGACACCCGGGGAAAGAGACAGTCCTGAAAAGAGACAGCACTGAAAAGAGACAGATGGAGAAAGAGACAGACAGGGAAAGAGACAGACGGGGAAAGAGACAGACGGGGAAAGAGACAGACGGGGAAAGAGACAGACCTGGAAAGAGACAGACCTGGAAAGAGACAAACGGGCAAAGAGACAGACGGGCAAAGAGACAGATGGGCAAAGAGACAGACGGGCAAAGAGACAGACGGGGAAAGAGACAGACCTGGAAAGAGACAGACCTGGAAAGATACTGCCCGGGAAAGAGACTGCCCGGGAAAGAGACAGCCCGGGAAAGAGACAGCTGGGGAAAGAGACAGACGGGCAAAGAGACAGACGGGGAAAGAGACAGACCTGGAAAGATACTGCCCGGGAAAGAGACTGCCCGGGAAAGAGACAGCCCGGGAAAGAGACAGCTGGGGAAAGAGACAGACGGGGAAAGAGACAGATGGGGAAAAAGACAGACCTGGAAAGAGACAGACGGGCAAAGAGACAGATGGGGATAGAGACAGACGGGGAAAGAGACAGACCTGGAAAGAGACTGCCCGGGGAAGAGACAGCCCGGGAAAGAGACAGCTGGGGAAAGAGCCAGCCGGGGAAAGTGACAGACGGGGAAAGAGACAGATGGGGAAAGAGACAGACCTGGAAAGAGACAGACGGGGAAAGAGACAGCCGGGGAAAGAGACAGCCGGGGAAAGAGACATCCCTGGAAAGAGACAGACGGGGAAAGAGACAGACGGGGAAAGAGACAGCCGGGGAAAGAGACAGCCGGGGAAAGAGACATCCCTGGAAAGAGACAGACTTGGAAAAATACAGACAAAGACAGACGGGAAAGAGACAGACAGGGAAAGAGACAGACAGACACACACAAAGACATACACAGAGCTATAGAGACAGACAGACACAGAGATGGAGACAGATAGGTAGAAATAGACAGAGACATAGACACAGACAGATAAGGAAAGAGACAGAGAGACAGACAGCGACACACAGACAGAGACTGGGAGAGAGACAGAGAGACAGTTACTATCCCGGGCAACGCCCGGGTACTACAGCTAGTCTAATATATAAAGTTGAGTGTATGTATGTGTGTGTGTATGTATGTATGTATGTATGTGTGTCCGCTAAAGGAATTTGCACCATCGCATTTACAATCACAAAATTTTGCACGAACACTCCATTTGACTCAGGGAATGTCATAGACTATGTTTTGAGGGGAAATTTTAACCCCGTGCTTTACAGTTATTTGCCAAAAAACAGTTATTGATTTTAAAAATTGGTATGGAATTTGGGATGATCAAACATGACAATGTAATGTTGAATTTACAATGCTGAATTCGCTTATGCCAGTGTTATGTTATTGAAAAATTTGAATAAAAATATAGTTAAAAAAAAAACAAACCTGCCTCCATTAAAGTCAATGGAGCTGGGAGCCACAATGCAGCCAGAACTTCAGAAGAATGCACAGCCACACCCTTAAATGGGATGTTGGTGTTTCACAATGCAGCTAGGGAAAGTGACAGACAGACAGGGAGACAGGCAGGGAAAGACAGGGAAAGAGACAGACAGGCAGGGAAAGGCAGACAAAGAGACAGGCAGGGAAAAAGACAGGCAGACAAAGAGACAGGCAGACAAAGAGACAGGCAGACAAAGAGACAGATACAGGGAAAGAGACAGTGAAAGAGACAGACACAGGGAAAGAGACAGACAGGTAAAGACAGGGAAAAAGACAGACAGGGAAAGAGAGAGACAGACAGGCAGGGGAAGAGATAGAGAGACAGAACGGGAAAGAGACAGACAGGGAAAAAGAAAGAGACAGAAAAAGACAGGAAAAGAGACAGACAGACAAGGAAAGAAACAGACAAAGAGATAGAGAGAGACAGACAGAGACTGAGAGAGAAACAGAAAGACAGTTACTATCCCGGGCAATGCCGGGCACTACAGCTAGTATATATATATATATATATATATATATATATATATATATATATATATATATATACACATAGTATATATACTGTATATATTTATATGGTGATGCTGATAAACAGAAGAAAAACAGACAGTAAATATTGTGGAGCTCTCCAAGGTACCACAAGAAGGAGAACATAATACTAATGTCTAATTGTCCTTGTCTTACAAGATGTGAAGGATGGGTTCACACAACAAATCGTCTTAAAATATGGACAAGGGTTATTGTGATTTTGGAAATATATGGAATGTAAAACGTTTACCACTTATGAATCGTGCCATGGTGGTTTCTTTATAGTCTTAAGGGTGCTTTACACGCTGCGACATCGCTAACGATATATCGTTGTGGTCACGGTGTTTGTGATGCACATCCGGCGTCGTTAGCGTCATCGCAGCGTGTGACACCAAGAAGCGACGATCAACGATCACAGAAACGGCAAAAATCGTTGCTCGTTGAAACGTCGCTCCTTTTCATAATATCGTTGGTGGTGCATGCCGCTGGTTGTTCGTCGTTCCTGCGGCAGCACACATCGCTATGTGTGACACCGCAGGAACGACGAACATCTTCTTACCTGCATCCACCGGCAATGTGGAAGGAAGGAGGTGGGCGGCATGTTCCGGCCGCTCATCTCCGCCCCTCCTCTGCTATTGGGCGGCCACTTAGTGACGCCGCAGTGACGTCGCTGTGATGCCGAACGCACCTCCCCCTTGAAGGAGGGATTGTTCAACGGTCACAGTGACGTCGCTGACAAGTTATGTGCGTGTGACGCTGCCATAGCGATATTGTTCGCTATGGTAGCGATCACCAAATGTTGCACGAACGTCGGGGGCGGGTGCTATCACACACGACATCGCTAGCAATCACTAGTGATGTCGCAGCGTGTACAGCACCCTTAAATGGCAATCACCTTCATTTGTTTGGTGAAGCAGATATGATGATCAGGGAAGTAGGAGACAACCAGTTGGATGGGAATTTCAAAAATAATTGGGCTAATTATCCAATATTAACCGGAGTATGACATTCAAAGTAGCTTTCTCATTTCCACCACATGACCAGTTTAAGTGATCTTGGATCCCCAATCTTTTTGGATGTACACAATCCTAGAAGACAGCTGATATGTGTAGATTTGTGCCTAATTTATTAACAGTAAAAGCCGTCTATTATTTTCTGAGACGCAACAATATTATAAATGGAAGGGCTAAAAAAGAAAAACTATCACCTTCACCTCACCATTCAACTCTCATGGTGCCACAGCTTCTTGAGTGGCTCACTTTGTTCTTCCACCTCCAGTTTTCTCTTCCATCTTAAATATTCCTTACTCTGCCATCTCTAATTATTATGTACCATATTTTTCAATTTAAAAGACGCACCAGATTATAAGATGCATAAGAGAAAAATAATGGGGTCCGTCTTCTAATCTAGTGGTGTCTTATCAGGTGGGCGGCAGCGGAGATGAAGCGGGGGTCACAGGAGTTAGGGGTGGTCACGGAGCATTGTGATGCTGTGGGTGGTGTGGCGGGTGTCCCAGATGCTCTGCGTTGCTGTGAGGCACAGAAAACATCTAGGAACTGTCAGCGGTATGAGCTTCAAAGAAATGGCGCTCAGAGTTGGTGCATGTGCAGATTGAGTTATCGGCTCAATGACAAGCCAAGATCTCATCGGCATACGTGCCACCTCCGGGCGCCATTTTTCTTAAGTCCGCTTCTGGGACATTGATGGTCCGGAGCGGGTGCATGCGCAGATGTGATCTTGAGCCGAGAGCTCCATTTGAGCATGCGCAGACACCGGGCGCCATTGTATGAAGCTCACACCGTGTACCGTCTTCAGGATGACCCCTGCCTCACCAGTCACCACCCGCCGCTCAGAACAGCGTCACCTGCCGCACAGCTCCAGAGCAGCACAGCGCAACACCACCCACCGCACAGAGCAGCACTGCAGGCCTCATAGCTCCAGAGCAGCACCGCCCGCTACACAGAGCAGCGCCGCCTATTGCACAGCTCCAGAGCTGCACAGAGCAGCACCACCCACCGCACAGAGCAGCACTGCCCACCACATAGCTCCAGAGCAGCACCGCCCGCTACACAGAGCAGCGCCGCCTATCGCACAGCTCCAGAGCTGCACAGAGCAGCACCACCTGCCGCACAGAGCAGCAGTGCCCGCTGCACAGAGGAGCACTGTCTGTCGCATAGCTCCAGAGCAGCACCTCCCACCACACATTGAAGCACTGCCCGCCGTACAGAGCAGCGCCACGTGCCGTACAGCTCCAGAGCAGAACAGAGCAGCACTGCTCGCTGCACAGAGCAGCGCCCCTGACTCCTGTCACTATTTTCCATCACCCCCAGTAAGCTACATTTGGATTATAAGACGCACCCCTCATTTTCCTCCCAAATTTTTGGGAGGAAAAAGTGCACCTTATAATCTGAAAAATATGGAATGTATTCAGTCATAGAAGCAATCCTGATCCAACAGTGCAAGAAACGCTTGGGGTGTGATAGGAGTATGATCGATTGGCACCAGACCATTAACGCTAAACCCATCCCTGGGATATTAGACTACAATGAGCTGTTTGCAGGTTCAGATTTCTACAAGACTCATTTTAAAAAATTCTTCCAGATTGACAAGCTGAAGAAGATTATTTTTATGTGTCATTAATTTCTAGAATTTAAGGAGAACCATCAATACCAGCCGGAGTTGTCTACTCATCGTCAATCACTAAAGTGCTTCTTTGATTAAGTCGCTTATACGGGCAATAAGTTGATTAAAAGGAAAAAATCTTAAATCTTTTTTTTACAAAAACATTTTTCAAGAATCGTTACCTGGAGATTTCATTGTCAAAATTGGAAACTGTAAGTGTGATTTGTTCTTGAGATTGTACTTACTGTGATTGCGTGTTCTGTACCTGAGAGAACTGGATGTTATTTCAGCTTAAAGTACAAAGTCCATGCGGATAATCTACAGTATTTTTTATGTCATTTACTGGATTTTAGGAGCACCAAATTTTTGATAAAGTCAACGGATGAAGAAGCTCATTGTGTCATGTTAGTAATATGGTGCATCAGATGCAATACGCTCAGTCTAGTACCTGTGTTTCTCAGAAAATAGGACAGGATCTTACCGTATATCATCCTTTGCTACGAAAGATGCGCTAGGGCTTATTTTCAGGGGATGACTTATTTTTCCATGATCAACAATCCACATTTATTCTTGAACAATAAAAGCAAAACATTTATTCAAATATAATCATCACATTCTGGAACATCAACATAACTCTTCAAACCCTGTGTGTAATATATATATATATATATACATATACAGCTCTGGCAAAAATTAAGAGACCACTGCACATTTTTATAAAAATCAGCTTCTCTACATGTCCGACAGCTGTTCCATTTCAGTGCCAGTTGAATTCCAACTAGAGTACAGACCGGCAGAGGGTGAAAGCGAGTCTCCACTGACAGAGATGACCGTCATCTTATTTGAATGTCACTCAGCAACCAAAGGATGACATCAAGTGACCTACAAAAGGAATGGCAAATGGCAGCTGGGGTGAAGTGCACGTCAAGAACAGATCGTAAGGCCCTGTGCCCACGGGAGTTTGCTTCTGCGGATTTTGCCTCGGAAAACTTGCAGATTTATCTGGATTTTTCCAGATAAATCCGCAGGTTTCAGCATGTACAGACACTCCTCATATTATCCTATGGGACACGGGGATATAATGGCAGGACACTTTTCCCCATGGGCACATAGCCTAACAGTCTCCTAGAGGTAGGGCTCAAGTCATGTAAAGCTAGAAAAAAGCCTTTCATCAATGAAAAGCAAAGGAGAGCTAGGCTGAAGTTTGCCAGAGGCCATAAGGAATGGACCATAGAGGACTGGGGTCAGATAATCTTCTCTGATGAGTCTAATTTTCAGCTTTGACAACACCTGATTGTCTAATAGTTAGACGGAGACCTGGAGAGGCGTAAAAGCCACAGTGTCCTGCACCCACTGTGAAATTTGGTGGAGGATCGGTGATGATCTGGGATGCTTCAGCAAGGCTGGAATTGGCCAGGTTAATCTTTGTGAAGGACGTATGAACCAAGCCGCATACAAGGCTATCCTGGAAAAACAGTTGCTTCTTTCTGCTCAGGCAATGTTCCCCATCTCTGAGGACTGTTTTTTTCCAGCAGGACAATGCACCATGCCACACAGCTAGGTCAATCAATGTGTGGATGAAGGACCACCACATCAATACCCTGTCATGGCCAGCCCAATCTCCAGACCTGAACCCCATTGAAAACCTCTGGAATGTAATCAAGAGGAAGATGGATAGTCACAAGCCATAAAAAAAAGAAGAACTGCTTACAGTTTTGCCAGGAGTGGCATAAGGTCACCCAAAAGTAGTGTGAAAGACTGGTGGAAAGCATGCCAAGACGCATGAAAGCAGGGATTAAAGGGAAACTGTCACCAGTTTTATGGCCTATAAGCTGCGGCCACCACCAGTGGGCTCTTATATACAGCATTCTAACATGCATGCATCTCTGCAGCTCTCGAATCAGCTGCCCTCCTCACACACACCAAAACCCGCACAATCAACAGGCAACCCTGGCACACGAGTCAGACTAAACAACTGAGACAGGCTTCCAGAATTGCTGAGCGCAGATGGAAGAAGTCTCATTCCACTGAGCACTTCATTGAATATAAAGAGTCCCTCACCCTCTCCCCTACCGTGGAAAGCTTCAAGAGGAACCTCAAGACCCACCTCTTCCAACAAGCCTACAACCTACAATAGCCCTCAGTCCAGTTCACCACTGCGCAACCAGCTCTGTCCTCACCTATGGTACCATCAACCATTCCCTGTAGACTGTGAGCCCTCGCGGGCAGGGTCCTCTCTCCTCCTATACCAGTCTGTTTTGTACTGTTAATGATTGTTGTACGTGTACCCTCTTTCTCTTGTAAAGCGCCATGGAATAAATGGCGCTATAATAATAAATAATAATAATAATAATAATAATAATAATAATGCTGTAAATAAGAGCCCAGGCCGCTGTGAGAACATAAAAAAACACTTTATAATACTTACCTAACTGGTCGCTGCGGTGCTGGTTGGCCCGGTGGGTGGTGCTGTTCTCCGGGACCTGCTCCTCCTCTCTTGGCCATCTTGCTCCTAAGTCTTCTGAAGCCTGTGTGCATGACGCGTCCATGTCATACACACTCGCTGGCCTGCTTTACACGGGACGACCGATTGTGTGATTTCACAATCGATCGTACCCGCCCCCGTCGTTTTTGTGTCACGGGCAAATCAATGCCCGTGTTGCACAAAGTCATAAAACCCCCGTCACACGCACTTACCTGCTGAGCGACCTCGCTGTGGGCGCCGAACATCCACTTCCTGAATGGAGAGGGACGTTCGGCGTCACAGCGACGTCACACAGCTGCCGGCCAATAGAAGCAAAGGGGCGGAGATGAGCAGGGTGTAAACATCCCTCCCACCTCCTTCCTTCCGCATTGCCGGCGGGAGCAGAGTTCATCGCTTCCGTGGTGTCACACGGAGCGACGTGTGCTACCACGGGAACGATGAACAACCGGCACAAGTAAAAATAAACGATATTATGAAATTGAGCGACGAGTACACGACTCACGATTTGCGAGCGATACTGCGTCGCTCAGAGGTTTCACACGAGACGACATCGTGTATGATGCCGGATGTGCGTCACGAAAACTGTGACCCCGACGATGCATCGCACAATCCGTCGTCTCGTGTAAAGCACCCTTTAGAATGCTGTATACAGTTAGGTCCAGAAATATTTGGACAGTGACACAAGTTTTGTTATTTTAGCTGTTTACAAAAACATGTTCAGAAATACAATTATATATATAATATGGGCTGAAAGTGCACACTCCCAGCTGCAATATGAGAGTTTTCACATCCAAATCGGAGAAAGGGTTTAGGAATCATAGCTCTGTAATGCGTAGCCTCCTGTTTTTAAAGGGACCAAAAGTAATTGGACAAGGGACTCTAAGGGCTGCAATTAACTCTGAAGGCGTCTCCCTCGTTAACCTGTAATCAATGAAGTAGTTAAAAGGTCTGGGGTTGATTACAGGTGTGTGGTTTTGCATTTGGAAGCTGTTGCTGTGACCAGACAACATGCGGTCTAAGGAACTCTCAATTGAGGTGAAGCAGAACATCCTGAGGCTGAAAAAAAAGAAAAAATCCATCAGAGAGATAGCAGACATGCTTGGAGTAGCAAAATCAACAGTCGGGTACATTCTGAGAAAAAAGGAATTGACTGGTGAGCTTGGGAACTCAAAAAGGCCTGGGCGTCCACGGATGACAACAGTGGTGGATGATCGCCGCATACTTTCTTTGGTGAAGAAGAACCCGTTCACAACGTCAACTGAAGTCCAGAACACTCTCAGTGAAGTAGGTGTATCTGTCTCTAAGTCAACAGTAAAGAGAAGACTCCATGAAAGTAAATACAAAGGGTTCACATCTAGATGCAAACCATTCATCAATTCCAAAAATAGACAGGCCAGAGTTAAATTTGCTGAAAAACACCTCATGAAGCCAGCTCAGTTCTGGAAAAGTATTCTATGGACAGATGAGACAAAGATCAACCTGTACCAGAATGATGGGAAGAAAAAAGTTTGGAGAAGAAAGGGAACGGTACATGATCCAAGGCACACCACATCCTCTGTAAAACATGGTGGAGGCAACGTGATGGCATGGGCATGCATGGCTTTCAATGGCACTGGGTCACTTGTGTTTATTGATGACATAACAGCAGACAAGAGTAGCCGGATGAATTCTGAAGTGTACCGGGATATACTTTCAGCCCAGATTCAGCCAAATGCCGCAAAGTTGATCGGACGGCGCTTCATAGTACAGATGGACAATGACCCAAGCATACAGCCAAAGCTACCCAGGAGTTCATGAGTGCAAAAAAGTGGAACATTCTGCAATGGTCAAGTCAATCACCAGATCTTAACCCAATTGAGCATGCATTTCACTTGCTCAAATCCAGACTTAAGACCGAAAGACCCACAAACAAGCAAGACCTGAAAGCTGCGGCTGTAAAGGCCTGGCAAAGCATTAAGAAGGAGGAAACCCAGCGTTTGGTGATGTCCATGGGTTCCAGACTTAAGGCAGTGATTGCCTCCAAAGGATTCGCAACAAAATATTGAAAATAAAAATATTTTGTTTGGTTTTGGTTTATTTGTCCAATTACTTTTGACCTCCTAAAATGTGGAGTGTTTGTAAAGAAATGTGTACAATTCCTACAATTTCTATCAGATATTATTGTTCAAACCTTCAAATTAAATGTTACAATCTGCACTTGAATTCTGTTGTAGAGATTTCATTTCAAATCCAATGTGGTGGCATGCAGAGCCCAACTCGCGAAAATTGTGTCACTGTCCAAATATTTCTGGACCTAACTGTATAAGAGCCCACTGGTGGTGGTGGCCGCAGCATATAGGCCATAAAACTGGTGACAGGTTCCCTTTAAAAATCATGGTCATTCCACAAAATATTGATTTCTGAACTCTTAATGAGTTAAAACATTATTAGTATTGTTGTTTCTAAATGATCATGAACTTGTTTTCTTTGAATATTTATGTTATTTTGATCATTTCTCATTTTCAGAAAATAAATACAAAATTTATTGCTTGGAAATTCGGAGACGTCAGTAGTTTATAGAATAAAGGAACAATTTACATTTTACACGAAAATATAAAGAGAAAAATCAGAAAAACTGTGTGTGTGCATATATATATATATATATACACATTATATATAGATAGTTGCGTGACTATTTTACCTTTACAAATCAAACAAGAAATTTGACCGCTGTAAAATACTTCTTATAGAAAATGAATTAGTCAGATTACCATTATTTTTTTTTTCACTATGACCAAAGATCTCATGACCCCAAAGAATAATAAATGGATGTCCCAGAAAGTGTCACGGGCGTGTCACTGGTGACAGACAGTCATGTGGTTTCTGGCAATAGAAGGTCACAGCCTTTGGCTGTGCAGAATGCTCCTTGACTTTCTATTGTTCCTACTGTCAGTATTCATTGGTATAGGTTGTGTGGCGCCCCTGACCTGGTCAGGCGCCACTGAGTACTGCACCCATGCTGGGGCATTACTTCCAGGTAATCCTGAATTCTGGAACAGGGTGTGTATGCACAGACACATAGCAACCAGGTCTCCAACACCTTGAGAGGGGACCCTTGGGCAGACCCAAGAGGGGGCTTGCCTCCAAATCTCAGCAAGGGGTGTAGGGGGAGGGGCTGGAAGCTAGGTGGCAACGGCTGTCAGGAAAGTAGGAGGAGGGCCTGTCTAAGAGGGATGTGCGGCAGTTGCGAGTGGGACGCGCGCTGACCCTAGTCAGACCCTGCACGTGAAGTAGCTGTTAGCGGGGGAGAACGGTCACCAGCAAGTCAGTCAGAAAGACGCTGAGGGAGTCAGTCGGTCGAGTACGGGGACTCTTGATGACTAGGTGGGTGACACAGTAGCATTCCTGCTGGATTAAACTCTCCCCCTTTTGGACCCAGCAGGAGCTCGATTTCCACCCAGCTACTGATTATCAATATTGTTTTGGTGCTTAAATACGCCCATCTTCCCAGGACTGATGCTGGTGATATTATTCAGTTCACTCTAGCTCTGGTTGCAAGCAGGAGGCATGTACTCATCTGTGGTATTGTTACTGAAGCTTTGCTGAATGCCTACCTGAGTCATCTGTGGATAAGTAATTCATGTTTTTCCCCGTGTCCTCCTTGTGTCTTCTTTATTGTTTTGTGGGGTTGACAAATAGCTCATCCCACCCGTTCCCTATTTAGGGTCTAGCACTAGGGATACCTAGGGTGAGGTATCCGGCTCGGTGCATAGGTGAGAAACCTATTTAGGGTGGTGAGGGACCCCAGGGACCAGCAGTAGGTTTGGTCAGGGGTCACCATCTTCCCTTTCCCTAGACACAGAGTTTCCCTTCCCTTTTGACACTCGCTTGGTACTTCCCCGTACCTAGCATGACACCCTGTGATCACAGCAGCCTCTGCAGAAATGCAAGCACCCCTGCATTGAAAAGGAGGGAGCAGAATGAAAAGTGTATAATAGTCCGGTAATTTTTCAGAAATAGTGAGCAATGGTGTTGGAGATTGGACCTTGAGTATATTTTTCAATATATACTGTAGCTAGCACTGGGGTTGTTTTTAAGAAAGAAAAAAGTGGTTGAAAGCCCCTTTCAGTTTTGCCTATGCCACCTAGAATGAATAATGAATTGAAATCTGTTATACCTAATTGCCATGTGCTACGACGCCACACACCTGGAATAAATACAACCGTAAACATGATGTTAGACTCTGACCTAAACAAAACCTACTGTAACCATATGGGTTGACACACAATGGGTCACCTGGGACTATATATAGATTTGCTGTACTGTATTATTATCTTCCCGAATCAGCATATTAAATAGGAGGCAGTAAGCTGAGAATCCGACCTTGATGGGTCCATATATTTCTTTATGTCACATTGACAACATTAAGGATGCAAAAAAGCAAAAATGAACGTGAGCGAAAACTAAAAACTCTCATCCCGTCCGCACACATGAATAATTAAACATTAACCTTTCTTTGTGAATACAATTAAAATCTCCGCTACCTAGACAGCTTGAGCGACAACGGTCTGACCTGTGAGCAAAATCCGCAGGAAGACGTCTCCCTCCGCCGAGACATTTAGACATGGAATTAATGATACAGAATTGGAGGTGGAATAGATTTTGGGTTGTGCTAAAATAAATATATATGTAAAATCTAAATAAAAATATATTGAAAAATATAATAAAAATGTTCAGAATTATTTGTACAGTCACTTTTTTAACTTTAAGAAACCGTAGGAATATTTTTGTCTTTTCTTCCGCATATTCAGTCAGCCATAATTATTTCTGACTATTTGGGGGGAGGTGGGGGCGGTGTTCTAAGAAACACAACATATCAACTATGTATAGGAAAGGTGAAGAGAGTCTGATTGGAACCTGTCTCAAGTGTGTCACGGACTGATGTGATCTCGGGACATCTGGTAGCAGAACATCACAGCATATTGTTGATCCACTTTAGTGCCCACTCATCATTTACCCTGAGTTGGAGCTTATTTAATTCCTTCCAGTACTGAAGGGGTTAAGGTCCATTTCTATCCTGCAGTGATCTAACAGTTAGTTGTAACCTCAGCTGCAGCCACTCCCTTCTGCTATAAATATCTGCTCCTCACTCCTTCCTATGCTGGCTATAGCTCACACCCATACTGTCCACTTGGAAAGAGCCAGTTTCTGGAGAAAGCTGAGGTGTCACTTCAGTTTCAGCTGAGAAGTTCCTGCTGGAGTTTTGTTTGTTGTGTCTCTCTTCAGTGTTTGTCTTTCCTACCTTGTGTTGTATTTTCTCAGTAGCAAGACTAGCGTCTTGCTGACCTGCACTATTCAGGTTGAAGTTCAGGGCCAGCAAGGGCCTAGGCACATAATCACAATTGCCAATTCCATAATGTTGAAGGTGTTTGTCATTCCATAGCTGAGGTGTTGTTTCTGTTGTAGCTGCAAAGATTCCCATTGAAAAAAACAAAAAAATGCTTTTTGTTGTGTTTTTCCCCACCGGTTTGCCTTACCTTCCTCATATTGCCTTATTGCAGCGGTGAGACTAGCGTCTCACTGGACTTCACTAGTCAGGATGAGTTCAGGGCCAGCAAGTGCCTAGGCGCATAATCTTAAGTGTATAATGTTGAAGGAGTTCGTTATTGCATAGCTGTGGTGTTGTTTCTGTTGTAGCTGCAAAGTTTCCTGCTGAAAAAGACAAGGACTGCCTTTTGTTGTGTTCTTCCCCACCAGTTTGCCTTACCTTCCTCATGTTGCCTTATTACAGCGGCGAGACTGGACTTCACTAGTCAGGGTAAGTTCAGGGCCAGCAAGAGCCTAGGCTAGTGATGGCACACAGGGGGAAGGATCCATCTAGGAATGTTAGAGAGTGCAGAGATTAGCTTCAGGTCAGTGTTAGGAGGTGACCCCGCTCTCCTCTCCCCAGCACCGGCGACTTTCATTGTATTGCTACCTCATGTTCCTTCTCTGTTGCGCTACTCACTGGGAGTCCTCTCGTACCTGGTGTGACACCTGTAGTCACATTGTGACAGAACCCCCTATTCTGGTGACGAGTGCAATTGCCAGTGGTGCGTATATCCATTTCTCCCATAAACTTGAAATGCAGTGACATTGTATTTGTGCAACCATGATTTCATCTAAAGGGGTAAGATGTCAAAAGATTTTATTCGGAAGGAGTTAAAATATAGATTCAGCTTAAACCCCAATGTTACCATTGACATATAGATATTGATATAAAAATTGATGCTTATGTCATAAAGCAATTAAAATACATATTTGCCAATTTTGCCCAAAAAGGCCACCTGTTCCCCAAATTATTATTTTTTTAAAGTCCTAAATATCCCAATTTTGCCCATTGGAACTGTGAAAGCTCTTTTAACTAAAACCAACACAGCTTTTTAGGCCTAAATACATGTAAGAAAAAAAATTGTCTCCAAAGGCGGACAACCGTATTGCCTGGTGTTGATTTTAGTGAACAACCAGCCATGTGTCATGAGGTGCTCGGCTCTAATCTCATCAGGTGTCTTAGCATCTTCAGACTCTGTTCACACTGTAGAGTCTGATACGACACCTGGGGCTGTTGCGTTACTCTGTTAGAGCCTGGCGTCGACCGATTTGTGCTCACTGGTGACCAGTCTAGACGGAGTTAAATCCTGCTGGCTTGTGAATTGCTGCTGGGGTCACAGGTTGCTGAGACCTATCACAGCCACCTCTGCCCATTAAAACATGGAGGAACCTGGTCCCTTATGCTGATTATAGCTCCAGCTTTGCTGCAGCGATACCAGTCTTTCTGTGTGAGGATCCAGTTGTTGGTGAACCACTATTTGGTGTGCTGTAGAAATATCCTTGTTGTTTATTTCCTCCCTGTACTTTATTTCTCCCTGAGCACGTACTGTCTTTACCCCTGTTAATACTTGCAGTGAATTTGAGTCTTAGTTTTCCCCTATCTGCCGGTATTTGTGGGATTCATTACTCCTGTCCCGTCCCTCCCCACTGGGAGAGAGAGTGTGTTAGACCAGGGCTACAAAGGAGTCAGGGCTAAGTTGGTGGTCCAAACCTCACCACCATCTAGCGTACCTCCGGAATAAGAAAAGTTTAGGGTCCCTAGTCTGAGGGCCAGTCTACGCGCCCCTACTCCAAGTTACCGCATGTCATGGTCTTCTATCTGTTTCAGAGTTTAGTAACATGTTCTGGGTCAGAGACTCACTTTACCTTGTGAAACTCTGCTGGATTCCCTTTCCTTTGGGGGGAGTAGGGTTAATTTTAGTTTACCTTCTAGCAGCTCCTGACTCCTGGTCAGGTGTTTGCGGTTGGACCACTCACAGTTTCTATATATACTCTCTACTTCCAGCAGAGAGTGCCGGTTATTTTCAGTCATTTGGAAGCTTGGCCAGGAGGTGTAAGGAGCTGGAGAAGCCCTCTCTCTGTTGTGCTTTTTGGCAGCAGCAGTTCGTGGTGTGCTTATTATGGTATAGTAGTTACCCAGTAGTCTGTTCCCTCCTTTAATGTTGTTTCCCCTTGTGTACTTTTACTGGCTCCTTTGTGTGTGGTAGCCATGTGTATGAGTTGTCGTTGTTACCCCTGTTAGTCTGTATTTGTCGATGAGGTTGTTGACTTCTATTCTTGCCCCTTCCGCTGGGATGGTGGGTTATCTTACCGCCAGGGACAAGGACAGTAGAAAGGGCCATGTTGGGGGCCCATACCTCCCTACCTTAAAGGGTACCTCTGGGTGTGAGGGTAAGTGCAAGGGCCCCAGCCTTAGGGCCAGTATAGGTTTCCCCGTATTCCCCAGTCACCCATGACACTGTATTATACCCCGTGATACAATGTGTCAGCAATGCAACCTGTATTCAGAAGTCCACATTCAACTCTAAATTTAGGATTTCTCCTATGTTTTGATGAAAACTGCAGAAATAGGTTTTTTTTTGTTGCTTTGCCTGTGATTGGAGAATAAAACATTCAACTCAACATTAAGTTAAGTAAAAAGTTTGAAAAAGTTAATCATCATTTTATGGAGATTTAAACATTAAAATGTAGATAAAGCGGAGATATTAGCGATAAGTTTCATACCTTTCTCTTCCTCGAGTTCTACAGAACATTCTGTTATCAGGTATTTCCACTTCATCAGATTTTAAAGTGAATTACTTTTTTTATATTCCTACCTCGTGGCTCTCAGGACGTATATAAAAATCTGAAGTTGTGAAATTGAAGAAGAACCGCTGATTGATTCAACAGCAAATCAATGATTTGACATTTGTAATCTCCTGATTGCAGACGGAGAAAGTGTTTGTATCTGGGCTGCTTGTAGATACGTGTGAATGGGGGAAATTAGAAAAAAGTGCAGGCAAATTATAATACAATAATAATAATAATTATTATATGTAAAATAATGTTAATAGGAATAACAGTACTAGAAATAATTTAAATTATTCGTTTATATGTATTTAAGTGAGCAATTTGGCAGTGGTTGGGAATGACCATGGAGAATGAGGGCCACTTCAGCATGAGAGGAGAGCCTCAGATAGAGCTGAAGTGAGAGGCTGCTCTAGTCAACTATGAGTCACCTGCTATAAAGAAAAAAAAACAAAGGTCCGAGGTGACAGATGACCTGCATAGGAGACACAACCTACAGAGGAGACACTGCCTACAGAGGAGACACGGCCTACAGAGGAGACACGGCCTACAGAGGAGACACGGCCTACAGAGGAGACACGGCCTACAGAGGAGACACGGCCTACAGAGGAGACACGGCCTACAGAAGAGACACGGCCTGCAGAGGAGACACTGCCTGCACAGGAGACACGGCCTACAGAGGAGACACGGCCTACAGAGGAGACACGGCCTACAGAAGAGACACGGCCTGCAGAGGAGACACGGCCTGCAGAGGAGACACGGCCTACAGAGGAGACACTGCCTGCACAGGAGACACGGCCTGCACAGTAGACACGGCCTGCACAGGAGACACGGCCTGCACAGGAGACACGGCCTGCACAGGAGACACATCTGTGATGCCCTGGCAAAACCAGGTAGTCACAGATGACTGTACCCCCCACCAAGGGTACAGGAATCGCCTCCTCCTTGGGAATTAACACCACACATCCCACACATAGGAACACCAGTGACAAATTCTAGTCGCCCCCCATGACAGCCAGGACACACCAGTGGGCGGGACCAGGCAGATGGGAACGCCCACCTAGGGGTCTTGAGGTGACAAGGGGTGGGAACCAGTCAGTTCAGTTTTGACGTTCAGTTTGGAGTTCGGTAGAAGAGTGAAGAGTGAGCAGTCGGTGACAGGAGCTAAACTGCAGTGTGGTCAGAGTTGAAGCCCTTGGACCACGGGAGGACCGACTAGGTGACAGACAGCATTGTAGGGCCACAGGCGACGGAGATCCGGTCGCGGGAGACCTGAAGTGGACCGGGGCAGGGTTGTAGCCCGCTGGTACCGACGACGGGAATCCGGTCCAGAGGTCGTGCACAAGCGGGGTACCTGGACCCTAGGACGAGGCAAGCTTCAAGCCCCTTGTTAATTGACCAGCGGGACAAGGTACCAGGCCTGGTTCCCGAAGAGAGAAGCCCAGATAGAGCAGACCGGCAGCCCAACGCGGGGGATAGGGTGTCCGCCAAGAACCCATTGAGATCCCACGGGTCAGCGTCTGCGGGCAACGGCTCCCTCTGTGTACAAAGCTGCAGGGAAGCGGATTTCTCCCGTTCAAAGCTGGTTTAATCAACACACAGCAAGACACAAGTGCAGGAGGAAGGGTCCCTACCTTGCCAACCCGTGTGCAGGACCAGCACACCCCTCCAGAGGCAACCGGCATCCGGCCTTGGTTTACAATACAGACTTTGTGTGAATTCTTTCTAATTGTGAGTACACCAGTGTCATCCGGTCCGACCTGCCGACGGCGCCCCAGCACTGCTCCCTACCTGCACCTGGGCCCCGGGACTACACCTCCCCCTACCTGTGGAGGGGATATCGCCTTGCTGCCCCCACACCATCGGTCCCGGACGCCGACCCCGAGAGGCAGCGGCGGTGCCACCATCCCATCACTGCAACCCACGGGTGGCGTCACAGACAATCTCCCCTGTAAATACCCCCCTTTTTTACTGTTGCGAGGAAGGGCGGTTGCATGAGCCCCGGGTCTGGTCACCACTCGAGCCCCAGACACTATCCCTGATCCGAGCGTCACTTGTGCAGCCCCGGTTGCCGCAGCGTAGGCGGCACCCATCCGCGCCACATCCTACAGAGGACACATCCTACAGAGGAGACACGGCCTGCAGAGGAGACACGGTCTGCAGAGGAGACACATCCTACAGAGGAGACACGGCCTGCAGAGGAGACACGGCCTGCAGAGGAGACACAGCCTGCAGAGGAGACAACCTCAAAAGAATACAGCCTGCAGAGGAGACAACCTGCAGAGGAGACACTGCCTGCAGAGGAGACAACCTGTAGAAGGGACACATCCTACAGAGGAGACACGGCCTGCAGAGGAGACAAAGCCTGCAGAGGAGACACGGCCTTCAGAGGAGACACGGCCTGCAGAGGAGACATGGCCTGCAGAGGAGACATGGCCTGCAGAGGAGACACGGCTTGCAAAGGAGACACTGCCTACAGAGGAGACACGGCCTGCAGAGGAGACACGGCCTGCAGAGGAGACGCTGCCTACAGAGGAGACGCTGCCTACAGAGGAGACGCTGCCTACAGAGGAGACGCTGCCTACAGAGGAGATACAGCCTGCAGAGGAGACATGGCCTGCAGAGGAGACACGGCTTGCAGAGGAGACACTGCCTACATAGGAGACACGGCCTGCAGAGGAGACACGGCCTGCAGAGGAGACGCTGCCTACAGAGGAGACGCTGCCTACAGAGGAGATACAGCCTGCAGAGGAGACACATCCTACAGAGGAGACACTGCCTGCAGATGAGACATGGCCTGCAGAGAAGTCATGGTATCCATTGCTACAGTGGTGGTATCACTTGTTTGGAGGAGCATAAGCAATGTTATTGCCCACTGGAGCTGGGCACTGGAGCTACGGTCATGATATCCATCTTCTTAAGAAGCATAAGGATTATGGTTAGTGTAAGATAGTGTACGGAAGAAATAAAAATGTTTGCATTGTTAACCTGCTTAAGTAATTAATACAACCCCCAATCTCAGATCTTCACAGAGCATCCCCAATAAGTCTCTATAATCAAGAGAAACAATCTGTCCAAAGCCCCAAAAGAGATGCATTCATCCAACTAACCCTGCTCTGCACTGATGAGAGGCACAAGGCCCAAAACAGCAATTTATGGATGAGTAGCTGCTATGGTGAATATCTCTAGACCAGGATCAGTAAAGGGTGTTATTGATTGCAGGGTAGTTCCCTCATTTATGTGAGATAGTTGATCCTTTTAATCTTTTTTACTATGTCAACCATGATTTTGGCCTGCTATTGTTACCAAACCGGGGCATATTGGGAAGGTTGGAGGTCCCACTCCCAGCAGCTTGCACCATAATTTCCAGAACTTGAATACATTGAGATAGGCCACCTTTCTTTCCCCAGACATTTGTTATGGGGCCCATTCCTGGTAGGTTAAAATACTATTGGAAATATATGGCATATCCAGTGTATATAATGGCACATTAGTCCATTACACGCTTATAGCTTACATTTCCATGGAGTCTAATTGAGGTATTTACATGTCTATTAAATGGTCCGGTGAGGATGAAACAAAAGGAGAGAAGAAGATGTAAAAACATTGTCGTAAACTGTATTGTTCAGCAGGTTCCATAAAAGGTCAGTGCAGCATAAAGCAACGGGATTTTCTAAATTTTGCAATGAGAGCAATCTCTGTCCTCCAGAATTGATGACTGAGCGGGGAATAAGGGAGTAAGAACTGCACTGCGAAGGATTTCTTTAATGTAAAATGTGATCTCTTTCTGAGTCAAACACAAGCGAGGAAGATTTGTGACTTTAAAGAGAAAAAAAAATGAAAGGCACAACGCTGGCATTGTATATGAATGGGTGGATCAATAATCTTACTAAGGGTAGCACTACATGTATTGATTCGGGAGCTTCACTATTTTCTTAAAGTCACAACCCTAGCAACAACCTTTTTTATTTTTCTGCTAAGATTCCAAGAGAGCAATAAGTAAGAAACCTATAAAGGCTTCCGGAGCTTAAAGGAACACATAGTAAGTAAATATATTAAAGGGCTAGTACAAATAAAGAGTTAGCACTTTTTCATTGGGTATACCATTTTGGATTGGTGGCTACCCCACCTCTAGGGTACCATTGCTTTTAAAAAATTCCTTACCTATAATTTGTAATGCGCTACTTCCCTCCTTTCTCCCCAGCATCCTTCTGTCACCATCAACTTAGTCTTGCTCAAGGTGTCAGAGTACCTCTGTCAAGCTACCACTGGAGTACACAAGGACTCAGGTAGGAACAGAACTCCTGAGTGTGGTTAGACAGAAGTCCACTAGAGGTCTCTAAAACAAGAGCAGGGATAGTCGATCAGTCAGGGTCTATGCCGGGATGTCTCATCAGTACCGAGGGGAAAACCAGCCAAAAGCATAATTGAGTTATCTGGGTGTCTGGCCTTCAGTTGCCAAAACAATTGCATGAGTCAACAAAAACGTCAATACTAAACTCCCAAGAGTCTTGTAGAACAATGAGGGATTATCCCCCATCTATAAACAAACTGTCTTCATGTCTGGCTGAATGTTAAGAAACTTTAACCCATGCAAGGCACTCAGAGACCATGTCGTCACAGAGGTCAGGTCAGGCAGAAGGGACAGAGGTTAGGTTGGGCAAAGAAGATCGGAGATCAGGAGGAACAGTACTGGGAAGCAGGACAAGAAACAGAGAACTTCTCACAGGAACGAAGAACACAGCAGAGACGAAAATATTACTGGTAGAGTCCCGGAGGCAGCAGCACCAAGATATGGTGGCGTGACCTCTGGAACGAGTACAGAACAAACAGGCCCCTCCCAATAAACCTAAACCCCGGAGGCAGGATACATGCACCGACTCAGGAACAGCAGAGCCATGCATGAATCATGACAATCTTTTCCTATCATACTCTGTAGAGAAGGAAACAAGAGAAAAAGTGAGGAGCACAATTGAAATACAATTGTAAAAGGACACAACAAAGATTGTGCCAAGCTTTCTAACAAGTCTTTTACCTCACCCCAAAGATGCATGCACATCTACACAGCTCATTACTTCTGTATAAAATCCAACATGCTGCTGCTTCTGTCTGTATGCAAAATAAAGAATGAAATACAAGAATCCCATTTAGGTATGCTGTAATGTGTATGGGAGACATCACAGTCTCCTTCCACCAGCTCAGAGTCATTTGAGATAGAGCCTACAGAGAGCAAAACTGGTGAAAATGCAGGATACGAGTCAGTGGATGGCTAGAAATCTCATAAAAATTCATTCTAATTACCTATGCCTGCAAGCTGGAAAACTGGCACTTCACCCAACCCTCTGTGCCATGAAAGAGCAATTCCAGTTAACCGGGTGGTCAAAACAGTTTAAACCTAATTCCTTATTAGCAAGTGGTACAGTCTCTTAAAAGACTTAGTTTTTTACTTACAATTTTATTTCCATGCCACACCAAAGTTCAGCTTGCAGCATATATTGTAATGCTCTTACCCGCATCCCCGCATTGTCCTTCCCTTTCTCCCGGTGGGGACACCTGCACACTTGCCCTCACGGCCCCTCAGTGGTGTCTGCTCCATCCCAGTTATTACCACTGGCTTCCAGGGCCACACAGACCTCCTGGGAGAATTCTTAGGAAGTGTGCGTACCTTCTAAGGGTCAGTGCACCCTAACCAGAGGCATCAGGTATTTAAGGCACCTTCCCCTTATGAGAGGTGCCTGGGCAAGGTGGGCTATTCCTAGAGATGCGTTGCTAGTTGATCAGGTCCCTTACCTATGTGCTGCTGCTGTATTACTTACACTTGTCTGTTTCCTAGTCCCGGCTGCTACTGTATCATACCATATGGACCAAGTGGCACCTAGTTTTTACCTGCAACAAAAATCCACCCTAACCATCAGAGGATCTGGTGAGAACCTGGTGTGAGTCATAGTCATGCCACTCAGGTATTCTGTGTGCTGTGGCTCAGTGTGTCCATTCCCCGCTTGTACCTGCAAGCATTACATATGGTGGAGTACTTTACTCCCTAATCATCTGAGTGTCTGCCAGGTGAGCCACCATTTTTCATTAGGTTCTGCCAGTCCACTAGTTTCAATGGTTTCCTCAAAACAAACAGGCCAGAGAACATTATCCACTGGCCAGTAACTGTCTTAGTGGTGAAGTCACATACAGTCTCAAATGCATTCACTTCATCAACTTCTCATTTGTGACCACACTCTCGCCTTGCTGTGCGACAGCTTTCTTGAGCTTTTGGACCTCTAGATATTGGTCTCAATTTCAGGAACCCATTACCCTATTAGTAGACAGTCATTGCTCCTACTGACAGTCCACTAACCCACCTGAAGGAGACGGCATGAGTCGATGAGCTCAGTGATTGGCTGCATCCAAAATGACGTCACTGCTGCCGCCAAACAATAAAGACCAGAGCAGCGTTGGAGAAGCAGTGCTGCAACCGGGGAGAGTACGTAAAGCACAATTTGATATTTTATACAGTACATCACTGAACCTGTGGAACAAGTAGAGATAAAATGGGATGTCCCCTTTAATCATACAGATGTAGCAAACTTATACTTGTCATTGGCTGCTATATCATATGGCAATATAACATCAAGTTGAAGTAGGCTACATCTGTCATCATTTTTAATACTATGGAATACTGTATTTTGCCTAGTGCTGAGCTTTCCTGACGTGGAGAACATTTAAACCCCATCATAAATAGTCATCCATGCACCTCCCAGTTGTGCCCGAAACGGCAGCCGAGCCAATTTAATGGAATGGTTACCCACTCTGAGATCTCTTTATTCTCAAGATTGCAGAGGTTTCCAGAGGTCAGAACGCCACCGATCATGGAGTGCTGGCATATCCTAGTGATAGACCTTCACTTTACAACTTCAAGCAGTAACCTAATCCATGACTTAAAATGCAATTTATGAGTCTCCGACTCAAGGATCTCACACATCTTGGTCCTCTTACGTATTGAATCCTATGTCGACTATTGAATTCATTCCAGTTTTCTTTTTACCTTAACATTGAGTCTTACCTAACAAAATCCAATTATACAAACAGGCATGAAGATGCCCTGACACAGATAATAACTGCACATGACAAGTTCATTTCAATTAGAGTTTGGTTGAAGGGCTCAATTAAAAAGGACTGGATCATGAACGTAGCCACTACCAAGCTAATTTCTTGATGTCAGGGTAGGGTGAATGCCTGCTGGCTAACTGGCACTTTCCGGGAAGTTATTGCGATTGGAAAGGTTGCTCATAGTTAAAATCATTATTCTGTGGCATGCCGCCTGAGTCGGGGACACTACGCTGCGCTTGGACACAATGTCCTGGTAGCAAATCATTTTCTGTTGAGCGTTTAGTGATGGATATTTAGTAGAGTTGAGCGAAAATTTAGATTAACGTATTTTCACTCAATAAAGGCATGGGGGGGGGTGATTTACATTGAATACCTTTGGTATGAATTAAATTTGCCTTGAAGCTATTAAAAAAATTGATGTGCGTCACCCAACATGATTTACGTGGGGACTCGCGGAATAGGATGAAGGTAGCAAATATCCCAATCGCCAGTCGGGGTCCACCGTGCAGTGATGGTAAACTGCTGCTGGAAACTCGGAAGGTCAGGTGGATAAGACAGAGCTAGGTGGCTCAGTAATGAAATAAAGCCTGGCCCGAGTTAAAGGTCACTCGGATCAGGACAATTGTGAAACCTGTTAACACCACAGGGCCCACACACCGAAACCAGGACCTCTCCTGTTCACAGCACAGGGAGTCCTGAGGGAAAACTGTCTGTGTACGTAAGGGACACACCGGGACAGTAGGCGCAGCCCAGTTAATACCACTGAGCTGCTGCAGAAGAACTGAAACGGAGGAGGGGAAGCGGGATGACTAGCCCCACCGTGCCTCACCACATGTTCTTGGTGTAACGGGCACCGAACGCCTAACCATGCCTATCGCTTCCAATATAACAATGGTGCTAAGGCTGCGATGTGGCTTCACTGCTCTGATACGACTCTCAGAGCTGAAATATTATGACTGCACCCCAAGGTGCACTCTCCAGGGCCTTTTAACTACTAAGGTCCACCCAAAACACGGTGTCAATCCAAGATGGCCCCCACAGGAACCAATGGAGGACTGCCACATCATCAGTGACATCACCAGTGGCCTATCTGAAACCGCCACATCACTGATGACATAACCGAAGCACCACCCCAAAAACCCTACTAGTCATCGTCAGAAGACCAATGGTGGGGTTTCAGGTCATAGGGACAGGCTTCCACGAACCAGTCCGGCGTGGCCACATCATCAGGACACCTGACACTATCCAGCCTATCGGGTCCTGCCACCTCACGGACATGCCCAATGAAGTCCTAACTGGACTTAGCCTCAGATACTGCACAAAGTGTGTGAGCATGGTCAGTAGCCTGAACTGAAGACTTAGCCTCAGGAATGGTGCGAACAGGCTGAGCATGCTCAGTAGGAAAAACACAGGACTTAGGGCGAAAAGCCTCTTTGCCTAGGTGCTTGGCCTTCGTGCTGTGCCTAAGTGTGTGAGCATGCTCAGTAGCCTGAACTGAAGACTTAGCCTCAAGAATGGGGCTATCAGGCTGAGCATGTTCAGTAGGCGAAACACTGGAGTTAGGCTCAGACTGGGATACATCGGCACACGCATGCACACTAGCCGCTTCTCCACACTTAGGCACGAAAGAATGAGCAGCCAGCTGGACGACCAGAGGCTGGTGCCTGGGCGTGACAGGAACCACAGCAGGTTGCTTGCGGCAACGGCGGCGCCGATTTGTAACAATAACAGCATGGTGCCTAGTCAGGAACTGTGGCCCCTACGGGAAGTTCCAGAGGGAGAAGAAGGAAGAGCAGTCAATCAGAGACCTGGGGCAGGAGCAGGTATGTGACGCGCCAAAGAAAGGTAGGTTTAAGTGTGTATTTTTTAACCCACTTTCAGGCCTTCACTGTTACGCTAGGTACGGGAAAGTACCAAGCAAATGGAGAAAGGGAAGGAAAACCCTGTGTCTAGGGAAAGGGAAGATGGTGACTCCTGACAAAACCTACCACTGGTCCCTGGGGTTCCTCACCACCCTAGATAGGTTCTGCACCTATGCGACAAGCAGGATACCTGACCATAGGGATCCCTAGTACTGGACCCTAAATAGGGAACGAGTGGGATGAGCTCTTTTTCAATCCCACTAAATGATAGAGAAGACACAAGGAGGACACGGTTGGTCATGATTAAGAGTCTGCGTGCTCGAAACGCGTAGACTGTGTCTACTGCTGGGGTATACAAAAAAGGAAATCCAGCATGACATCCAATGGATACAAATCTTCTATTTGCTTTATTAATCCATGTTAAAAGGTGAAGTTAAAATACAGACAAGGGACGCGTTTCGGAATATACTTCCTTATTCACAATCCTATACAGACTAACATAAAACAGTTCCTTATAAAGGCAAGGTAGAATGGATCAGGAAATGACATCATATGTTAATGAACCACAAACAAAAAAAAAAAAAAAAGGGCTGACAATTCAATACAAATATAATAGATCATTTTTCAAATTCATACCCATTGGATATCTTGTGTGCATATAATAAATCCATTTGGCCTCTATAGCGTAATAATTTCTTTATATCACCACCCCTTTTGGGAAGATTAACTCTTTCAATAGCATTCACTTTCAAACTACTACAACTCCCATGATGTTCCTTCAAAAAATGTTGAGAGGCCCCTGACAGGCTCCTGGTTGTACTATTTGCGGCATCATATATATGCTCTGATACACGGCATCTCATTTTTGTATACCCTAGTGTCATGGCCGTGATTCATCTTCCTTGCACCATCTTTGGACTTCATACATACTGGTGAGCTGGATTTGAGAAATTTTTTCTCTTTTTGATACTTGTGTCTACTGCTGGGTTGTGGATTTTTTTCCAATTTAAAAACTACTAAATAAATGTGATGTTTTTAATCTACCTTTTTAGATTCCTACTGCCATGAGTGCTGGATACTGTGCCTCCCTTTTGTCTTTTGGTATTGACAAGGGGGACACACAGGGGGGAAATGCATGATCTACTTAACCACAGATGACTCAGGTAGAAATTCATTAAAATTTCAGCAATGATACAACAGAGGAGTGCAAGCCACCTGCTTGCAACCAGAGCTGAATGAACTGAATAATATCACAAGCACAAGTCCAAGGAAGGAAGAGAGCATTTAAGCACAAGGGGAATACTGATAATCAACAGCTGGATGGAAGGAGAGCTGCTCAGCTGGGTCCTAAAGGGGAAGAGATGAAAACCCAGCAGGAAAGCTACCTAGTACAATGAATACTGACAGCAGGAATAATAGAAAGTTAGGGAGCATTTTTGTGCGGCCAAATGCTCTGACCTTCTATTGCCAGAAACCACATGACTGTCTGTCAGCCATGACACACCTGTGACATTCACGGTCAAAAAAAAAAATCAACCAATTGATGCCATTTTGCTAGAGTCACATGAAAAGAATCAACAAAAATAAAAAATAATCAGGCTCGGACTGGCCCACCAAGAAATAGGTGAATTTACTGGTGGGCCTCTGTGCATTACAGAGCTCCCATTCTATTAAGTGAACAGTAGTTGGCACAATATACTTGACTCACTATGTACAGACAAAGGCAGTGACCCAGTTCATTATTCTATAGAAGCATATGCAAATTTGTTAATGAGGATAACGTCCCGTTTGAATGTGTCTGAACAGTGCACCCCAATAGTCAACATTACTAGTATGCCCTTGGCACCCCAGTCCAACACTGACCAAAATCACCCTTTCAATTCTCCACAACTTCAGCATCCAATCTTCAGCTCTAATGGTTTCCGTAGTCTTGGTTTGACTGTCCTCCACCAATGATGTCATGCACAAATGTGCCTGAGTCACCACAAAAAATAAAAAAAATATCTACATGTGTATTTCAATATGTATAACATGTATTGACAGCTTTAATGAGATTCGGTTTTCTCTGCTGTTCATCACATGCAAACATTTACCTCCACTCCCTTACTGGGGCTGTTCACCTGAGGTGATAGCAAGGTTTGTGTGTGAGCCCTAAAATAAAAAAAGGGGAGGAGCTTATGTGTGAGGTAAAGTCAGTTGGAGTTGGTGTCAGCGCGTGAGAGGAGAGTAAAATTGAGACGGTCCTGGCCTGAGGTGGCTTTTGAAACCTCTAAACCTCTGGAGGGGCCAGCAGCAAATTGGCAGGGAATCAGCCCCTAGGCCACCTAGACTTTCAGGGTCAGTGGCAAACTGAGAGATTGCTTAGAGCCTTTTTATAAGGATCAACAAATTTGCCCAGGAGCTCAGTGATGTCATTGACTCCAGTAACTTCTACAAGCAACAGTAAGCTTTCCTACAGGATTCGAGTCTCCTGCTTGCTGGAAGGGATCAAGGATCCAAAGTTTTTCTGTCTTGGAAATCCCAGGATTTCAAGATACCTTTTCCCAGGTAAGGAAGAAGCAGCAGGAGGATTATACTACCACCACACAGCAGAGAAACTTTACTCTCATTGAGGCAGATCAGACCACCATCCTTGTGAATGCTGTATGGAAGGTTCCGGACTGTTCTGCAGAGCGTCAGTAAAAAGTAAAAGCTCCCTGTCCTGTCTTTGGCTGATTATACTCTGTTGCGCCATTCCTACCTCAAAATCTCCAGGAAGCAGCCCTAGTACGGGGGTTGGGGTAAGGGGACAACCCTCTGGCAGTGTGCATCACCAATTATCCTCTGGGGACCTTCAGCAGTGCCTGGCCATACCACAGCCGAACATCCCAATTGATGTCACGAACTGTATATTTATTTATTTTTCTTTCCCCTTTTTATATATGATTTTTAACCCCCCCCCCAATCACAAAGCCTGTCACACACGCTCAGTACGGCCACTTCACCCCTTGGACTGCGTGACCCACCACTGTTACATCACATGTGACCACTGCGGCTGATCCCCGGCCTTATTGATCCCTTACAATGTTGGCATCAACACTGAGATCAGTGATCGCCTGCAGCAACCATATGATGGCACATCATTAGCGCAAGAAAGTAAAACGGTAATGAGTGGTGGAAGCATTTTTGTTAACTATATTACATTGACCATTGGTCTCCTACTAATTTTTTAATCCTGGCCAAACCACATGTGCAAGATTTTTTTTTTAATATATTAAATTATATATTAATTATATATATATATATATATATTTATTATATAAAATAGGAAAGTCTTGAGAAGATCAATCCAAGCCTCCGTCGCGCTCTTACACCTATTATCATCCTTTGACGTCGGTTTTTGCTTTGTATTTTTATCTCGATTTATTTGCTATGATTCTTTTTTTTGCCTAATTGGGATGTATGTAGGAAAGTGGGGGGCGGCTTGTTTTCACTCCTCTGCCCAGGCTCGGCTGTAAAGTCGTGGCGCTTGCAGCAAGAGTGTGAGATTCTATTCCGGTTGGTATGATTACACTACACGCTGTTGTGTGATTGCTATTTTTGGACTCCGGCTCAGCTCATTTTACTCTCTAAAGAGACTTTAAAGGTGGTGACTGCACTGCCAGCAATATTACCCCGGTCAGGATGGATTTGGCTGCCAATATTTTATTTTTTATATCTCTCTCTTGCAGCAAAACCGACATTTAAAGCCGGAATTGACCACTAATATAATAAACAAAATGAAATGTAAAATAATTTGTGCCGTCGGTTATGCTCCAGATCTAATAACCTTGAACTAATCTGCAATACAGAAATAGATAAAGAAGAACCCAACACCCGAAAGAGTCATTTACTCAACACCGGCCACTTATTTTAATTATCTCCTTTTATTGCATCCGTGACCTTCTGTATCTTTGAGTATTTCAATGAGGTGACATTAACTTAATTCCATATATCCATATTTGCCAACGCTCCCGGAAGATCGGAGAGGCATCTACAATACATGGAAACCTCCCAAACTCCCGGAAGAGTCAGTAAATCTCTCTGGCTCCAGCCGAACCTCCCTGAAACCTTCCGGAAGACGCTATTGTGGAAGTTGTATTTTTTTTCAATGTAGAAAGAAGGACAAGAGGAACAGAGGTTGATGGATTACCACAAATAGATTATTAGCTGAACCCCTGTAGAGAGCCGCATGGGTCTAAGAAGCATAAGCAAGTGACGAACAACGCTCCATCTGCCAACAGCAAGATCAAGGGCATCGGGTGTCCTGCCCAAGTAACCTTAGAAGAAATACACTGTAAGAAGAGATCTCAGACAGTGGTTTCTTCTGGAAATGAATTCACTATTTTGTAGGGGTGTCTGGAGCCCCTGAAATTCCCATGAAAAATGGGTCAACAAAAGGCCGCTTTACACGCTGCGATATCGGTACCGATATCGCTAGCATGGGTACCCACCCCCATCTGTTGTGCGACACGGGCAAATCGCTGCCCGTGCCGCACAACATCGTCCAGACCCTTCACACTACTTACCTGCCCGGCGACCTCACTGTGACCGGCGAACCGCCTCCTTTCTAAGGGGGCAGTTCGTTCAGCGTCACAGCGACGTGACAGCTGCGTCACTGAACCGCCGCCCAATAGAAGCGGAGCTGCGGAGATGAGCGGGACGTAACATCCCACTCACCTCCTTCCTTCCGCATAGCGGCCGGGAGGCAGGTAAGGAGAGCTTCCTCGTTCCTGCGGTGTCACATGGAGCGATGTGTGCTGCCGCAGGAACGAGGAACAACATCGTTACTGCTGCAGTAACAATTTTTGAGAATGGACCCCCATGTCACCGATGAGCGATTTTGCACGTTTTTGCAACGATGCAAAATCGCTCATAGGTGTCACACACAACGGCATCACTAATGCGGCCGGATGTGCGTCACCAATTCCGTGACCCCAACGAGTTCGCATTAACGATGTCGTAGCGTGTAAAGCCCCCTAAAGTGTCACGGGGTGTAACGGGATATGTAATGACAGGACAGGTGACCCTAGGCTGGTCCTCAGACTTTACTTGAGTGCAACTGTTATTTTAGACATTGTATGTCATGTTCAGTATGCACCAGTTCAGACTATAAGATTAGGAAGTGCCGGCAATTTTTCTAGTTTGTAATATGGAGTCATGTCCTTTGACTTTGCACCCCTCCCAGTTATTTCAGGTGTTTTTAATTTTCCTTTTGCAGGTTCTATTCTAGCCATATAACAGTTCAGTTTGGACAAGAGAGAATAGGACCCAGATGAGAGTTACGCCTTGGCGTGGTGTCTGGGCACAAGTCATATTGTCTACCTATATTTGCTAAGTAACTCATTTTTTTTTTAAATTTCATGTTTTCTTGGCATTAATGCATATTCATATTCCAATGTTCACCATCTACATTCTTGTTTTCTCTCCTTCCCTTTACTTGAGTGCAACTGCTATTTTGGATATTGTATGTCATGTTCAGTATGCACCAGTTCAGACTATGAGATTAAGAAGTGCCGGCAATTTTTCTAGTTTGTAATATAGAGTCCCTGCACTGTGACACGCCCAGCTCCAGTGCCAGGGGGTACTCATTATCAGGCCGGACTAGTCCAGTGATGTCGAGGCAGCGTGGCCCGGTTCCGTGACCCGGGCGGTGTCTTTAACAATAAAGAGATGGTGATTATGATGATGGGAGTTGTAGTTAAAAGTAAAAGTTTGTGATACCACCTGTGATACTGTGACTATGTGGGCCGCCGCTGAGCTGTGTATTCCCTGGGGCAGATGATGATGGCGCAACTGAGGTGATATTGCTCCCCACAGGTGGAGCAGGACCCCGGGGAACCATTGGAGAGTCTATTTTTGGGCAACTGGTGGGCTTCAGGGTGTAGGGCCAGGAATGTGGACAATAACGGACAAGGACTGCAGTTTTATACCTTTCACTTTACTTGGTAATCGGTGAGGAAGTCCTGGGAGACTGGTACAGGTGGTGATAATGGTGGTTCGAATAGCCTGGAAGCAATCAGGGAAGCCTCCTTGGCCAGAAGGGTGTGAGGCCTACCCGCTACACTCTTTCCTGGTTTTCAGGGCCCCCACTGCGTTAGCTAGGCTGAGCCCCTCTCCTCTGTCACTTGTTGTAATTCTCTCACCTGTATGGCAGGCTGCGCGGACCGTCGCAGGTACCGCTTTGCTGACAGCGGATCCCGGTCCCTAATCTGCGGCTTTGCCTTCAGGTGGTCTGTGGGGTCCAGGAGACTTGTAATCTTCCTGCCCTCCGGATATAGCTAAAGGGGCTCGAGTACCCAAGCAGCCACAGACTCCGGTGTCCGGTTTCTAGCGTGCCCCTCTGGGGTGAGCCGGCTTAGCTCCACTCCTCAGAGTCTATCTCCTTTTTTGTCAGACTTTGTTCCCCTAGGCCAAGCTTCTCTCAGCTCCCTGACCTCAGGAAAACCGGTCTGCTCTCCTCAAACTCCTGGCTTGAACTCTTCTCTCCCCAACGGTCAACTCCCAACTGTCACTCCTATAAGTCCTCCCCCAGGTCAGCGCTTCTGGCAAGTTCCCCAGAACACCAGGTTTAGCGCTCCCTCTGCTGGCCCGGAGTAGGAACTGTCTTGAATGTAGGTACTTACTGACCAAGGGACCCCTCATTTGCTTCCAGGCTTAGTATTAACCCCTCTGTGGGGGCAACACTACTGTGACAACCAGGACATTGGGGTGCCACAGCTGTCCTTATCTTGGAAGTAGATTTGATGGTAAATAGAAAAAACAAAAAGCCAGCACTAAATGTGCACTTCAGCACTAAAAATTCCAAACTGTACTTATTATAAAAAATTTTTGAGATTTTTGGCAAAAACTTGCAATTTTTTGAGCTGCCCCGCCACGTCACGGCAAATCTCATTTGAGGCAGTCCTACACTAAAATATTTTTATAAAATGTGCCATGCGGCCTCGCATATGAATAGTAGAACTGCTCTTAGCAGCACTCACCTGGTCTATTTCAATCCCGTACCCATGACTGAGTCATGGCTGTGGGCGGGACAGGTCCAAGCAAATGCTGCATGAAGTAAATAGCCTGTGGACAAGGCCTGATGACTTAATGTGAACAGTCACCAACCGCCAAAATCTAGACAGATGGAATACATCCCAAATTGGGGTGCATAGCAAAGTGGAGGTCAATCCACAGGCTATTTACTTCATGCAGCATTTGCTTGGACCTGTCCCGCCCACAGCCATGACTCAGTCATGGGTACGGGATTGAAATAGACCAGGTGAGTGCTGCTAAGAGCAGTTCTACTATTCATATGCGAGGCCGCATGGCACATTTTATAAAAATATTTTAGTGTAGGACTGCCTCAAATGAGATTTGCCGTGACGTGGCGGGGCAGCTCAAAAAATTGCAATTTTTTGCCAAAAATCTCAAAATCTTTATAATAAGTACAGTTTGGAATGTTTAGTGCTGAAGTGCACATTTAGTGCTGGCTTTTTGTTTTTTCTTCATTGAATTGGTCGGTGGTTGACCTCCACCTTGCTATGCACCCCAATTTGGGATGTATTCCATCTGTCTAGATTTTGGCGGTTGGTGACTGTTCACATTAAGTCATCAGGCCTTGTCCACAGGCTATTTACTTCATGCAGCATTTGCTTGGACCTGTCCCGCCCACAGCCATGACTCAGTCATGGGTACGGGATTGACATAGACCAGGTGAGTGCTGCTGAGAGCAGTTCTACTATTCATATGTGAGGCCGTAGGGCACATTTTATAAAAATATTTTAGTGTAGGACTGTCTCAAATGAGATTTGCCGTGACGTGGCGGGGCAGCTCAAGAAATTGCAATTTTTTGCCAAAAATCTCAAGATTTTTATAATAAGTACAGTTTGGAATGTTTAGTGCTGAAGTGCACATTTGGTGCTGGCTTTTTGTTTTTTCTTCATTGATGGTAAATAGGTCTGAGCCCCCAGTGTAACCCTAACTTCTGTCCAAGCCCTGATTTTACTCCCCCTCTCCAACACCTTCGTGGTGGGCCGGAAAACACAAAGACAAATGGAACGGAACAGAAAATCAAACACATAGTACTCAAAACACACAGGAGAAACAATATGTGTACTGGGAAACAATCGAAAAAGGGGGGAAGAAACCAAAAAAACCCTTCCTCTCCCAGCAATGCCTCTATTCAGGATAACCTCACTCTTGTGTTTTTAAGTAAATTTGTCATAAATTAGAGGCAGAGATTGTTTGATAAATAGCCCCAATTATGAAGCAATGAATCGGAGTTCCTTCTCCTGTTGTAGTCCTCGTAGAAGATGTAAATTGCTTTCGGTGGTGAGTTACTTACGGCAAATAAGCTGTAAAAAGCCACTTTTCACTTGACCTTTACTCTGCAAATCATTCTGTTCAGGAACTAGATGCTGGTTTGTTTGAATTCAATTAATTGTTACATAATTAATTCGCTAATTAAAATGAATGGGGAAACCGCATCTACTCGTTGATAATTGATTTGTTTAACTAGCATGACTTATATGGTTATAGATCAGTTCCCAACTGGTAGACTGGTGGTTTCCTTCGCAATACTGATGGTTGCTTTATGGACAAAGTATCGTAACGTGAGTTTCATCAAATTAGAGTTTGAACAATTTGCAAATTGGTTTCCAAAAAATTATAACATTTCTTATAAAATTCTATTTTATAAGAGTGGTGGTCTCCAAAACAGAGAAGACAATGGCTAAAAAGAGCCCCTCTTTTTCTGGAGGACCTAGCATGTCTGTACATTACATGAAAACCGCATTGATTTCAATCATATTTGTGTTATTCTTAATTGCCCGTGCGGTGACGCTGCAGAAACATTGAATACCGTCCATGAGGTGTTCTATGGATTTCAGCTGATCACTAGTGTTTACTTATCTTTGGTCAAAATGTGGACAACCCCTTTAAAATACATTTGGTCACTTTTTCTGATCATGATAGTTGACTTCAATTAAACTAAAGGAACAATATATCATATTCAGCCGTTAAGCGAATTAAGCAAGCTAAAGTAGTCATCTGTCCTAATAATCGATAAAATGGGTCTATTTATACTGATAAAGTCCCAAAACCAAAACCCATGTGAGCCTATTTTTAGATCACCAAATGGTAAAAGGATCATACTTGCCAATTCTCCTGAAATGTCCAGGAAGCTCCCTCGATAATGGAAGAGCTTCCAGATTATAAAGGAAGTGTAATGGGTGACACAGTCATGTGGTTTCTGGCCATAGAAGGTCACAATCTTTGGCTGCCCAGAAAGCTCTCTAACTTTCCATTGTTCCCGTCGCTGATAATCAGTATTCCCATGTTATTTAAATAACCCTTGCTTCCTTGGACTGTGCTGGTGATATTTTCAGTTCATTCAAGCATTGGTTGCTACCAGGTGGCTTGTACTCCTCTGTGGTATCATTGCTGAAAACTTTGCTCCAATGTGTATCAGCTGTAGATAAGTAGTTCATGTTTTCCCCTGTGTGTCCTCCTTGTGTCTCCTATAGTTGTTTATTGGGGTTAACAAAGTGCTCATCCCTTCCGTTCCCTATTAAGGTCACTGCACTGGTGATACCTAGGGTCAGGTATCTGGCTCAGCGCATAGGTGGGAAACCTATCTAGGGTGGTGAGAGACCCCAGGGACCAGCAGTAGGTTTGGTCAGGGGTCACCACCTTCCCTTTTCCTACACACAGGGCTTTTCTTCTCTTTCGCCGTTCGCTTGGTACTTTCCCGTACCTAGCGTAACAGTATCATCACATCTTTCATGCTCCCGCTGACACAAACCTTTTGGGAACCAGCAATTCCAAAAAATATCTTCATTCAAGGTGGTGTGGGAACAAGTCGTAGAGCTACGGATAGTGAGCTGAATGGGCATGGCTAGGGGAAAATTGACCTTTTGTGCTTCGAAAGACCCCATATGCCTTACTTGGACAACCCATTAACTTTTACATGGAACTTCATTGATTCGGTGGTAATACTGCAGAAATATCCCACAGAATCTTATGGTCAGTGAATGACTCTTGTAAAAGATTTCTGTTTTTTTCTTCGTAAATCAAAAAGTTTTTATTCACTGAGATCTTGAAAATAGTCTGGAATTAAAAGGCAATTTATATTTTTGAAATGTCTAAATCTTTATGCTTTTGGCCACAATTAACAGAAACAAAACAAGACTGAGACCTGGCTCCCTTCTACCACGGCTCTATGGTTGCCTCTCTTTGCAGTAGTCCGCATTGGGTTTCGTAGCTAACTCCTCGGACATCATCACCGTAGGCCTTTCAAATCCGGCTCTGGCAGAGGTCAGGTGCTGGGTTATTAAGTAGCATTGTACACAGTTGCCTCATGTTGAGTAGGAGATTTTATTTACTTCACATGACTGAGCTCCAGTTGGGTGTTTATCATCTCCTCTTGTCTCCTGACTTCTATGCTACAACCAGGATTATTTCCAGGCTCTCTTTAGATTCCTAGGTATTGTCCACACCAATCCCTGAGCATGCGCATTACCAACACCTCCTAACTTTTCTCAATCCTTTTCACACCTAGCCTCTGCAATCAAGGTACAGCATTTTTTCAAGAATGTCTCTAGAATTAAATTCCTTCTCTTTTATATTGCTGCTATTAACCATTTCCCTGCTGGAGGATAACAGACTGCATTTACTTCGTGATAACTCCTGTTTTTAACCATTGTTTTCTATAAAATACCAGACTGTATTCTGTAAATAAATGCTTCTCTGACACAAGATACAAGTTTCTTATATAGTTACTGTTCCCGTGTATATCTGGAAACTGGTTCTGCTTTAATCTTTGTTTCCTGCTTCAGCTGTTTGTCTTAAGCGGGCTTTACACGCTACAATATCGTTAATGTTTTATCGTCGGGGTGACGTCGTTAGTGACGCACATCTGGCGTCATTAACGATATCGCAGCGTGTGACACTTATGTGCGACCTAAAACGATCGCAAAAGTGGCCCAAATCGTTTGCTGTGGAGAGTTCGTCCTAAAACAAAAAAATCGTTCTCTTCTAATTAACAATGTTGTTCCTCGTTCCTGCGGCACCACACGTCGCTCCGTGTGACACCGCAGGAGCGAGAAGCATCTCCTTACCTGCCTCCGCCGCCAATGCGGAAGGAAGGAGGTGGGATGTTACGTCCCGCTCATCTCCGCCCCTCCGCTTCTATTGGACGCCTGCCGTGTGACGTCGCTGTGACGCCGCACGACCCGCCCCCTTAGAAAGGAGGTGGATCGCCGGCCAGAGCGACGTCGCAGGACAGGTAAGTCCGTGTGACGGGGGTAAGTGAGGTTGTGCGCGACAGGCAGCGATTTGCAAGTGTTGCACAACTGACGGGAGCGGGTACGATCGCTTGCGATCTCGCTAGCGAGATCGCAGCGTGTAAGGCCCGCTTTATTCCTTGTAGAAGGCACGGCAAAGCTGTGGAGAGATAAGGCGCAATAGGGTCTTACCCGGTATGACAAGGGTGGTGAATGTCAAAAGGAACACTCACCTGGTGAGGTTGTGTCAGTCACAACCCCTTTGAAAGCATGTAGATAATGTGGAAGGCAGCGGTCCCGCAGCAAGGAGTAGTTTAAATCAGCAGGAGAAAAGCAGGATTAGAATACCGCGCCAAACCACAAGAGTCCAGGTGAAAATAGTAAAACTCTTTTCTTTATTTTCACAGGTCACAGGACCTGTGAAAATAAAGAAAAGAGTTTTTACTATCTTCACCTGGACTCTTGTGGTTTGGCGCGGTATTCTAATCCTGCTTTTCTCCTGCTTATTCCTTGTAGAAGCAGAGACGGGAAAACGCTGGATACTAAGGTTAATTTCAGTTTTGTTTTTTTTTGTCAACGCGTTTCTGAGAGTGTTTCACTATCAGATGGTGTTGGGTGAGTGATTTTTGTCCTGAAGAAGGATAAATTGTTATCAGAAACACCTCAACAATACAAATCACTGAAATTAACCACTGTGTCCGGATCTTCCACGGCTGAGCGGCGTTGTCCTGTCTCTGCTTCTACTAGGAGTATTACTACCCCCAGGGATGCTGCAGCAGCCGTCTATGCTTTTTCAGTAGTTGTGGCTTCTTCCAACTACCCCAGGTGACGCTGTGTATCCCTCCACGGATTTTTATCATCCCCATATATAACCCTAGCTGCGCTACTTTTTCTTTCCAGCATTCGATTTCTACCATCAGTTGTTTGTTGTCCTGCTTAGGCTAAGTTCACACTTCAGTTGTTTTGCATCAGTCACAATCCGTAGCCTTGAGGAATTACGGAATCCTGCAAAATATTTTGCAGGAATCCTGTATTTCCCCATAGACGTCTATTAGTGGCGGATTGCGACTGATGACCCTGCGTTGCATCCGCTGCGTCGCGGTCCGTCGCGGTCCGTCGTTTTTGACTGACCGCCGAGCGGGGAGCAACGCAGAATGTAACGTTTTTCGGGCCGTCAAAATTAACGCGCCGCGCAGGAATCCGTCGCCATCCGCCACACTTGCAATGTATGTCTATGATGCTGGATTCCGTCGTAATCCGTCTTACGACGGAATCCAGCGCTGGATTCCGCCATGCTCTACTGAGCATGCCCAGCATGTTTGGCACGCCCACTGGGCTGTCCCAAACACAAACGGATCATGACTGATCCGTCAAAAAACGGATGCACAGCGGATGTAACGGACACAACTGATCAGTTTTTTCACAGGATTCCTGTGAAAGGAATCCTGTGAAAAACACATCAGTTGCATCAGTTGACATCTAAAAAACAACTGATCCGTTGCTGACGGACCTGACGGATTGAAAACAACTGAAGTGTGAACTTAGCCTTAGGGTACTTTCACACTTGCGTTATTTTCCTTCCGTTACAATCCGCCCTTTTGGGAAACAGCGGAATCCGTTAACGGATTCCGCTGTTTCCCATAGACTTGTATGGTTGACGGATTGTACCAAAAGGAGCTGCGTTGCTTCCGCTGGGCGACGCTCCGTTGCTTCCGCCCAGCGGGAGGAACGCAGCATGTAACGTTATTTTGAGCAGCGGAATCCTCTGGATTTCACTGCGCATGCTCTTTTTTTTTTTTTTTTTTTTTTTTTTTTTTTTAAATCAAACTTTATTTTGGCTCGCGGTGGCCGAACGTTCAGCTGAGCGCCCGGCCGTCGGCAAGCGACAGCGCTCAGCTGAATGACCGGCCACCAGCATGCCCGGCCGCCGGCAAGTCACAGCGCTCAGCTGAGCGCCCGCCCGCCGGCATGCCCGGGCGCCGGCAAGTGACAGCGATCAGCTGATCACCCGGCGGCCGGCTGCAGGGAGCGATCAGCTGATCACCCGGCGGCCGGGAGCGATCAGCTGATCACCCGGCAGCCGGCTGCAGGGAGCGATCAGCTGATCACCCGGCAGCCGGCTGCAGGGAGCGATCAGCTGATCACCCGGCAGCCGGCTGCAGGGAGCGATCAGCTGATCACCCGGCAGCCGGGAGCGATCAGCTGATCACCCGGCGGGCGGGAGCGATCAGCTGATCACCCGGCGGCCGGCTACTGGGAGCAATCAGCTGATCACCCGGCGGGCGGGAGCGATCAGCTGATCACCCGGCGGCCGGCTACTGGGAGCAATCAGCTGATCACCCAGCGGCCGGCTGCAGGGAACGATCAGCTGATCGTTCACTATAGTCTGCCGCTGGTAAAACCGGGAAAAAAAAAAAAAAAAAAATCAAAACGAATTGCGTTGTTTTGCAGCATCCGTTGCATCCGTTGTGTCACTATATGCAACACATCCGTTGCATCCGTTACACAACGCAATGCAACGGATACCGTTCAACGCAAGTGTGAAAGTAGCCTTACCCAGATGTCTTGTTTCCCATTATTCCACAGGTCATTGATCAAAACTCGCTCCGCTGCACTATCTCCTCTGGTCCGTGTTGCTCATCCAGACCTAGGACTTTGAGAATCCACCTAACTAGGTTAGCCCTCATTAGTGGAGTTGTCTGAACATTTTTCACTATTTTCGAAGAGGATTTTGTAGACGGTCCTCAAAAAGCTCTGTTTAAACATAGCCTTATAATGGAAAACCAGATTAACATTTTTTTTTTAAGAAGAAGCAGATCTGATATGTTGTAAATGAATAGCTACAAATGTGCGGTTTGCATTCTTAATATGTGATGACTAATGGCTAATGATATCTGTTAAATTACTTATATTACATGTAGCGCACCTAGTAGAGCAAGCACGCACAATTTAGTCAATAAACCACAAAGGTTGACGATTAATATATTATATTTTTTTCTCTAGAACGTGAATGACTAAGCGCGATAATTAAGCCTACTGTATGTGACTCCTACATGAAACTGCTGCAGACTTTTCACTAACAGAGACAAGAGAACATTAATAAAGGTTATTATTACTTATTACAAGGTAATGCGAGTATTTTAATTCTTAAAGAGTCTTTCACGTAAAGAATAAAGATGGTTGAATCTCTCAAGATAAAAAAAAAATAACAAATTGGTGGATTTTACAGGAAAATTCAATTGGAACCAAAGTTACTCTCTGTGGATTGAATATTTTCTTCAATCCCAGAACATAATAAACATAGGATGTAAAAACAAAAGCAAAAAAAACTTCATTTCACTCCTCACCAATCCTGCCATTTCCACACCATGCCGTCAAGGTGCTCCATGTTTCTTCTTTTCCCTTTCTGCCAACACACACATTCTCTTTGGTCTATTCTCTCCAAGCCAGTTCTTCTGGCTTTCTAGTCAAGCCAGAAGATCCCATAGTCACAGCCTTCCACCAGGTCTTCTGGCTTTCTGAGGTCTAGTCAAGCCAGAAAATCCCGCAATCACAGCCCGCCATCAGGTCTTCTGGCTTTCTGAGGCCTAGTCAAGCCAAAGGATCCCGGAATCACAGCCTGCCACTAGGTCTTCTGGCTTTCTGAGGCCTAGTCAAGTCAGAAAATCCCACAAATCACAGCCCGCCATCAGGTCTTCTGGCTTTCTGAGGCCTAGTCAAGCCAGAAGATCCTACAGTTACAGCCTACCACCAGGTCTTCTGGCTTTCTGAGGTCTAGTCAAGCCAGAAAATCCCGCAATCACAGCCCACCATCAGGTCTTCTGGCTTTCTGAGGCCCAGTCAAGCCAGAAAATCCTACAGTTACAGCCTACCACCAGGTCTTCTGGCTTTCTGAGGCCTAGTCAAGCCAGAAGATCCCGCAGTCACAGCTCGCCAAAGGTCTTCTGGCTTTCTGAGGTATAGTCAGGCCAGAAGACTTGGTCTGGAGTGCTGAGGCCAATGAAAATGCTCACAATGGAAGTATAGAAAAAAAGATGGGGATGTCTAAGTGGTGGAACAGTTGAGCAATGAGGTGAGTATTATTTTTTTATCTGGCTTACTGGCTCTCTATAGTTCCGCAAAATGGTGGTTGTACCTGTTCCCCATTTTGCTGAATTTGAACAGGGTGCTGTATAGATATGTGCCTTTGTTACAACTCCTCTCTTAGATGAAGTCCCACTTTCTAACTAGAGATCAGCAAATCGATTTGTAACTAATTGAATTTGTTAAAAATTTCTCCAAATTATTCAATTTACCAGAATCTAAATATTTTCCCTTTTAAGTTGCACAAATCCAGTAAAATGATGGACAGCCGATATAAATGTTAAAATTACATTTACCAGTGACTACCAGCCGTATAGTTTTATTTCCCCCTCTACTGTCATCTACTGTAGTCATAGGCGATGTCGCAATATAGTGAAAGATGGCCGGCTATTAAGGCTATGTTCACACACTGGATTTTTGCTGTTTCGAGTTTTATGCAAAATAAAAGCGGATTTTTACAATACCAGAAAAATTAGGAGATCTCATAAATGTAATGCACACAAATTTTTTTCATGACTTAATGGAAGAACTGCTGTGTTTTTGAAAGAAGGAAATTGTCATCTCTTTCACCTTTTTTTGCAGTGTACATAGCCTCTTTTTTTCCTCTTTTTTTATTTTGCCTTATATACAAGTCATTATATAGGAAATAATGTTTCTTAATGTTTTTTTCAGTAAAATCCATTTCATTTTCAATTTTGTATGTTTAATTGTCAGCCGTAAAAGTGGTGTAATACTCTGACAACATTGTTCCCAACAGCAACCTGGGAGTAAGATATGTTTCCAGGTGCCTTCCCCATGCTGCTGCCATTGCATTTGAGCACAGTTTTCATCAACTTCAGCAATTTTCCTGCCCTCCTGGCGAGGTCTTCTGGAAAAATGCTTGTGATTCCCATTGACTTCTGTTATACTCGTTACTTGAATGGAGCCGTACAAACATCTGACCAACTCGATTCAAGTGTTTAACACTTTAGAATTTTAATGCTCGCTCACCACTAATGGGCTGACCTGACATTGCAATTGGTCGCTGTACTAAGCTTGATATTGTATTTATATACTGGTGCTGCTGATGTACTCATGTACTGATTGTGGTTTTAGTGATGTATTCCTTTACTAATGATGGTTCTAGTGATGTGTTCATGTACTGATAGTGGTTTTGGTGACTTATTCTTCAAATGATGGTTCTGGTGATGTGTTCAGAAACCAATGGTTGTTCTGGTGCTGTATTCATGTACTGTTGATGGTTCTGGTGAAATATTCATGTACTGATGGTGGTTCTGATAATGCATTCTTGTAAAAATGATTGTCCTAGTGATGTATTCATGTACTGATTGGGATTCTGGTGATGTATTTATGAACTGAGTATGGTTTTGGTGATGTATTCCTGTACTGATGGTGTTTCTGCTAATGTATTCATGTGCTGACAATGGAAGGGTGATGAATTCATGTGTTGATGGGGGTTCTGGTGATGTATTACTATACTGATAGTGGTTCTGGTGCAGCATTCTTGTACTAGTAGTGATCTATTATTCTACTGTTGGTGGTTCTGTGATGTATTCATGTGTGGATGTTGGTTCGGGGGTAGTATTCATGTGCTGGTGTTAGTTCTGGGGTAGTATTCTTGCACTGATGGTGCTTCTAGTGTAGTATTCCTGTAGTGGATTTGGGGATGTACTGTATTATTGCACTGTTAGTGGTTCTGGTGATGTATTTCTGTTATGTTGTTGGTTCTTGTGCTGTATAGTGATTTATTCTATGTACTGTAATACTGTGGTATTGCAGTATTTAGCATAAGGAATCAGACAATTGCATGTTCAAGTCCCGTAAAGGAGATTAAATAATAATTAATGAATATAGTAAAGAAAAAAAAATCCAAACAAGGACTGAATTGTGTTTAATCACCGCAGGGTTATATGGCAGTGTGGGAAGGGGTGACATTTCGATTTTAGCCTCAGGCAGCAGAAAGGCTAGAATCATCCCCGTCTCGAGCTGTACACCGGCCACGACACGGTGATGCCCAAAGGAGGCCTTTAAGTAGACAATTTTCTTTCATGATAAAATTTCTCCCACCACTACATATTGAAGTGTGTAACATTTAATAATTAATAAAAATGAATTCCCTGCAAATGCACTTTATCTTCTGCACAGCTTGGAAAATAAAGCAAAGGTTTAGTAATTGGAGCAACAGCGGAAGACAGAAATTAATTACTATTAATGTAAAATGTCACCCATCACAGAACTTACAATAGGTGCCAAAAGCAGAATTCCATAACTAATATAGCCATAAATATTGTTACAAGACAATTAGAAAATTGGAAAATAAATTAAAGTGGACTTAGACCTATTACCTCAATCTATAACAATTAGGGACTTACTGTACGGTGCGTACAGTAGCTCAATACAATCTGGGAGGGCAGCGAAAAAGAACATCACAATTAATGCTGATTTATCCCAAAATTATGTTAATCGTATTAAAACACTCATTTTTACTTGAAATGCAGAAATTGGGAATTTCATGGCAACTCTAAAACTCTAAATAAGGGACTAAATTAAGAAATATGTGCCCCCCACCCCTCCCCCACTTTTTTCTTCGTTTGTGCGTCTTGAGCTGCCACTTTAAATTATACCTTTTTGGGGTAGATGTGATGTTTTGATCGCCTGTTATTGTGTTTTATAGTAATATTGCGGAGATCATAAAAACATAATTTTGGCATTTTGATTTTTTATCGTCATGCCTTTTGCGATCAGATTAATTGATTTTATATTTTGATAAATCAAGCATTTCTGAACTCACTGATACCAAATATGTGTATTTTTATTCATTGTTTTATTTTAAATGGGGCAAAAGGGGGGTGATTTGAACTTGTGTTTTCCTTATTATTTTAAACTTATTTCACTTTTTATTGTTTTTATTAGTCCTCTTAAGGGACTTGAAGCTGCGATCTTCCAATCACTTGTGTTATACTGAGCGATGTATTAGCATCCACATTAGCATCAACATCAACATCAGCATTAGTGTCAGCATCAACATCAACATCAGCATTAGCATCTACATCAGTATCAACATCAGCATTAGTGTTAAAATCAGCATTAGCATCAACATCAGTATTAACATCAGCATCAACATCAGCATCAGCATCAACATCAACATTAGCATCAACATCAGCATCAACATCAGCAACAACATTAGCAGCATCAGCATCGGCATCAACATCAGCATCGGCATCAACATCAGCAACAACATCAGCAACAACATTAGCAGCATCAGCATCAACATCGGTATCAACGTCAGCATCAACATCAGTATCAGCATCAACATCAGTATCGGCATCAACATCAGCGTCAGCATCAGCAACACCATTAGCAGCATCGGCATCAGCATCAACATCAGTATCGGCATCAACATCAGCGTCAGCATCAGCAACACCATTAGCAGCATCAGCATCAACATCAGCATCGGCATCAACATCAGCATCAGCATTAGCATCTACATCAGTATCAACATCAGCATCAGCATTAGTGTTAAAATCAGCATTAGTGTCAACATCAGCATTAGCATCAACATTAGCATTAGCATCAACATCAGTATTAACATCAGCATCAACATCAGCATTAGCGTCAACATCAGCATCAGCGTCAACATCAGCATCAGCGTCAACATCAGCATCAGCGTCAACATCAGTATCAGCATCAACATTAGCATCAACATCAGCATCAACATCAGCAACAACATCAGCATCAACATCAGCATCAACATCAGCATTAGCAGCATCGGCATCAACATCAGCATCAACATCAGCATCGGCAACAACATCAGCAACAACATTAGCAGCATCAGCATCAACATCGGCATCAACATCAGTATCGGCATCAACATCAGCGTCAGCATCAGCAACACCATTAGCAGCATCAGCATCGGCATCAACATTAGCATCAACATCAGCATCAACATCAGCAACAACATCAGCATCAACATCAGCATCAGCAACAACATTAGCAGCATCAGCATCGGCATCAACATCAGCAACAACATCAGCAACAACATCAGCAACAACATTAGCAGCATCGGCATCAGTATCGGCATCAACATCAGCAACAACATCAGCAACAACATTAGCAGCATCGGCATCAACGTCAGCATCAACATCAGTATCGGCATCAACATCAGTATCGGCATCAACATCAGCGCCAGCATCAGCAACACCATTAGCAGCATCAGCATCGGCATCAACATCAGCATCAACATCAGTATCGGCATCAACATCAGCATCAGCAACAACATTAGTAGAATCAGCATCAACATCAGCATTGGCATCAACATCAGCATCAACATCAGCATCAACATTAGCAGCATTAACATCAGTCTCAACATTAGCATTAGTGTCAGCATCAACATCAGCACCGCTCTGTACAGCACAAATGCTGTTTTTCTATGAATGCTAGTCGGTGTTCACAGGAACTATGTCTTGACAGTGACAGGGGTCATCAACTGACCCCCAACTGTCGAGATAACCCATCAGCGCTCTGATATTGCGTCATGGGGTCACAGATGGGAGCGGGGAATGACTCATGTTAAATCTCACTGTCAAAGATTGGGATTTAACTATTTAACTCTGATCCACTGCGCTTGTTAGAGGCACATGTTGGCTGATCAGATTGGCTGACATGATGTCACGCATGAACTAAGGAGAGTCCAGCGTGAGACCAAACACACAACTTAAATGGGGAAAACACCACGACAAGACATGGGGTACACTGGAGGCACTTTAACAATGGTAGGCCCTAGCGCTACTGAGAGGGAAGATGGACACCTCCTCCAATTACCTGCCACTGTACCATGCACTCCTAGCCAGTCCCTATACAAGTTCCCCACCTATTGCAGAGCAGAAACCTAAAGCCCTGATCAACCCTACAATAGTCCCTGGATAGGGAATGGGCAGGCGAAGGATGCTAGTCCCACTGCTGCACTGAAACAACACACCAAGGAAGGAAGACAGAAAGGGGGAACACAACAAAAGACTGCTGCAGTCAGCACCAAGACTGCAGCCACCACAGCAACTTCAGCATAGGGTTTCAACAGCTCCTTCCACTTCCAAGACCAGCATCCAAATGGCAAACAATAACCGGCACCCTCTGCTGGTACCAGAGGGTATATAAAGGGACTGGGAGTGGTCCCAAACTGGAAACACCTGGGATGTTAATTGACCTGCTTGCTGTTAAGGAATACTGCCATTAACCCTACAACTGCTAAAGGAAAACACATTTAAATAGCAGAGTCTCACAGGGAAAAGAGAGACTCAGACCCTAAACCTGTCACTAAACTCCTATAGAAGAGAGATCCATGACACATGAGCAAAGAAACATTCTGGCTAGCCGCGCGAGCCAGCATGAAGGGGAAATACATGACCTATGACATACCACTATGTCATAGCTCATAAAAAAATAAAATAATGAATCGATCTAAAACCCAAACATAGAAAAAAAAATCTCTAAACAGCAGAATTTTTTAAAAGGCGCCAATTGTGATGAATTTGTTGCAAATATAAAGTAAAAAAATGGCAAAAAAGATAAAATAATATACTCATTTTGCGGCTCACGTGTCCCACCACCGCTACTCCACCACATCTGATCCTTCTCTGGCTTACTCCAAATTTGGTCTCTTCTGGCCTTTGTGGCAGGCGCCATCCCCTTCCACATCTTCTTTCACTTTGCGCTAGTGTTTTATTTTTTGGGTGAAGGACGACGGATGATGTGAAATGACAGCGCAACATTGTGCAATGCCCGAGGTCTATTCAGTTCCGGGAGAGCCGTTGCAAAGTAGACGTCACCTACCATGTAGACCAGAAGAGACGAGAGCCTAAACAAGCCGGTGGAGGACAGGTAAGTAAGCTGTGCAGCGGGACACGTGAGCATCAGCACCAATGCTGCAGCCAACACAGCAAGTAGCAGAGAGGGCTCCAACAGCTCCTTCCACCTCCAGGCCAAGCATCCAACTGAATGAGAATAACCGGCACCCTCTGCTGGGAGCAGAAGGTATATATAGGGACTGGGAGTGGCCCCAAACCAGAAACACCTGAGGAGGTGATGAAATGCTTGCTGGCAAGGAATGCAGATATTAACGCTCTCCTCCCCAAAGGAAAAGGAAAAGGAAAAGGAATACATTAATGTGCAGAGTCTCAAAGCAAAGATTATCTGTCCCTGCACCTGTCACTAGTTTCTACAACAGAGAAACGACCGTGACACACTAATCTGCAGTACCAATCACAGTCAAGAACAAAGGTGGTGCTGTGGAAGAAAGAATACGGCATTTTAGGATCTTATGTAGTCCTTTGAACTCAACAGAATACATCCTTGTCTTTTTTTAGGGCCAATATAAAATTAATGAAGATAAAATATTAAAGGGATTCTCCAGAATTACAAAAACAAGGCTGCTTTTATTAAAGCCATGTCTGGTATTGCTGTTCAGCTCCATAAAAGAAAAAAGTTGCTAAGCTGCAATTCCACAAATGACCATCTAAAGGGTGTGGCGCTCTTTTTGGAAAAAAAATAAAAAATAGCAATTTGAAACCTTTTTAAACTTCCTTAATAAAAGTGTTCCTATGTCTAAAGATTTGCATTACTCATGATAACGTCTTACAAGTTCTTACTTAGGATTGTCTTATAGTTTTGCTTACGGCCGCAGCATTTTTCTAGTAACACATCACCGAGTGCCCTGACCGGGCCTCATGTCAAAGCTTGCAGGCACTTAAAAATGTCTAAAACAATCATCCCGCTTCTTGTTGACTGTGTTATAGAGTAATTGTAAAATCCATAACAGTTCTTCCATTTCTGGACAGGGTTAAAAAGAAAGGTCCAGAATTAGGTTTCAGCTGTAGCCTTGGTAGAAGCAGAGGAGAAAAGCTAGCTCAGCAAAGTGAATAAAATCTGATGAGTCGGGAGAAAAAAAAGAAAGTTTTTGAAGTTATTTAACCAAGTTATATGGCTTGATTAAATAAAATCTATCTAACATTGACTGATCAATCTATTTTTTCTTTATGGTTACCTGTCATCATAATATTTTCTATGTATTTACTGTAAATTATCTAAAAAAGATACATTTAAAAAAAAAAAAATCTAATTGTAATACCATGCCGAACCTCTTGGTGTGCTGTTTCCTGGCAGTGAACAAACTACTCTTATACGAACAAAAATAAAATGTTGCCACATGTTGGTACATTCTCTAAATGGGCTATAGTCAGCAGTGGGGGCCGCAGGGATCTGTGCTAGGACCAATTCTTTTTAATTTCTTTATTAATGACCTTGTGGATGGGATTGATAGTAAAGTGTCAGTCTTTGCTGATGACACCAAACTATGTAGGATATTAAAAACTGACCTTGATAGTACAATGTTACAAAAAGATCTGGATAAGATGTCAGAATGGGCAGATACTTGGCAAATGAGATTTAATGTTGATAAATGTTTGCAAAGTCTCCATAAGGAGAATAGTGTTCCCCCGTGGTCCCCACAAAGCTTCTCATGAGCCAGATCAGACACCCCATACTTTGTACTGATGAGGGGCAAGCACCCCCAAACACCGTGTCTGCAAATTGGGATTCTGATCTGGCATATATATCCTAAGTTATATGTAAAGGATTGTTAAAAATCCAAATTTAACTTTTAGGATTGCTACTTCCAATAGGTGGTTCTGCGCTAGAGTTAGTCTCCTGTCCTGGAGAGACAATTTGGATAAATGTAAAGTAATGCACCTAGGACGGAGTAATCCTATAGCTGCGTATACATTAAATGGAAGTAAACTCGGGACTACAGAACAGGAGAAGGACTTGGGTATTCTCATTACAAATAAGCTGAGCAGCAGCACTCAATGTCAGGCAGCAGCTGCTAAAGCAAACAAGATTTTAGGATGTATAAAAAGAGAGATTAGATCCCGTGATCCCAACGTATTGTTACCCCTCTATAAATCACTTGTAAAGCCACATCTGGAATATGGGATCCAGTTTTGGGCTCCACATTTTAAAAAGGATATTCAGAATTTAGAGTCAGTTCAAAGGCGGTAACTAGACTACTACAAGAGATGGAGGCCTCCCATATGATGAGAGGAATGGAGGCCGCCCGTATGATGAGAGGAATAGAGGCCGCCCGTATGATGAGAGGAATAGAGGCCGCCCGCATGATGAGAAGAATGAAGGCTGCCCGTATGATGAGAGGAATGGAGGCCGCCCGTATGTTGAGAGGAATGGAGGCCGCCCGTATGATGAGAGGAATGGAGGCCGCCCGTATGATGAGAGGAATGGAGGCTGCCCGTATGATGAGAGGAATGGAGGCCGCCCATATGATGAGAGGAATGGAGGCCGCCCGTATGATGAGAGGAATGGAGGCCGCCCATATGATGAGAGGAATGGAGGCTACCCGCATGATGAGAGGAATGGAGGCCGCCCGTATGATGAGAAGAATGAAGGCCGCCCGTATGATGAGAGGAATGGAGGTCGCCCGTATGATGAGAGGAATGGAGGCCGCCCGTATGATGAGAGGAATGGAGGCCGCCCGTATGATGAGAGGAATGGAGGCTGCCCGTATGATGAGAGGAATGGAGGCTGCCCGTATGATGAGAGGAATGGAGGCTGCCCGTATGATGAGAGGAATGGAGGCCGCCCGTATGATGAGAGGAATGGAGGCCGCCCGTATGATGAGAGGAATGGAGGCCGCCCGTATGATGAGAGGAATGGAGGCCGCCCGTATGATGAGAGGAATGGAGGCCGCCCGTATGATGAGAGGAATGGAGGCCGCCCATATGATGAGAGGAATGGAGGCCGCCCGTATGATGACAGGTTGAAAAGGTTAGATATGTTTAGCTTAGAAAAAAGACGTCTCAGAGGAGATCTCATTTATATGTATAAATACATGTGTGGTCAATATAAAGTAGGAATAACGTTTGGAACACCATTCTAAGTCTGAACTGGGTGCAAAAACCTAAAAAAACATCACTATGGGGAGATAAGGTATGCACACCAGTGACTATGGAAGGGGAATACATGAAATAGCAGAAACTGCTGTGTGAATACTGACATGAAAAATCCAATAGCTATATGTAAGAGTGAAAATGTGAAAAATGGAATCTGCATTACTGCCATGAACATATGAATCAAGAGAAATTTAGCTACTATTGCCAATCCACATTATACGCATATATAGCCTGGGTCTCAGCGTCCCATACACGGTAAGTTTTTTAACTGCATGAGAGGACACACACAAGCTAGGGACCCCAACGTAGAGAAATACTTTGGCGTAGTGTTGGGGCTCTATTGCATTGATCAATTCAGTAGCTAAATTTCTCTTGATTCATATGTTCATGGCAGTAATGCAGATTCCATTTTTCACATTTTCACTCTTACATATAGCTATTGGATTTTTCAAGTCAGTATTCACACAGCAGTTTCTGCTATTCCATGTATTCCCCTTACATAGTCACTGGTGTGCATACCTTATCTCCCCAGTCAATATAAAGGACTGGCACATGACTTATTTCCTCCAAAAACAGTACTAAGGACCAGGGGGCATTCACTGCGAGTGGAAGAAAAGCGATTCCGGCAGCTAAATAGGAAAGGGTTCTTTACAGTTAGAGCGGTCAGACTGTGGAATGCCGACCACAAGAGGTAGTAATGGCAGCTACTATAACAGCTTTTATATCAGGGCTGGATGATTTCCTCACTACACACAACATTGTTGGTTATAAATGACTTAGTGACTAAATGTAGAACTGGTGGAGGAAGAGGGAACTAGATGGACCTAGGGCTTTTTTCAACCTATGTAACTATGTAACTATGTAAGTGGTGGGAATACTTATTACAAGAATTTCCATTTTTAACTGCCCAGTAATAACTTTCGGGATATGTGGATTAAGAAACGATAATAACCAGACACAATGAACGAGTTTTATAGCTACATATATTCATGCTATTCTTGATCACATTATTTTAGACCAGTAATTTGTGGTTTTACGGCTATTTATAAACTACAAATCCCACTATGCTCTGACAGCACAGGTTGGATATGGTTATTTTTGACATTGTCCTGTGTCAGGTGACTTGTTTCTTCCTCGCTCACTGTATGGGTCACAAGAACGTCTTCTCTGTTCTCTTTACCTGCTAATTATCCAACATTACCATATTGGATGGACTGTAACAGGATTATGTCATGTGTGACAGACAGTCCTGTGGTGTCCGGCTATAGAAGGTCACAGTGTTTGGCTGAGCAGAATTATCCCTGACCTTCCATTATCTCTGCTTGGTTTTCATCCCTTTCCCTTTAGGACCCTATGGATTTCCTCAGCCTATCAGCTGCTGTTCATCAGCACTTCCCATGTCTTTATATACTTTCACTCCTAGGGTCAGGTATCCAGTTCGGTGCATAGGTGCGGAACCTATTTAAGGTGGTTAGGAACCCCAAGGACCAGCAGTAGGTTCGGTCACAGGTCACCATTCCCCTTTCCCTAGACACAGGGTTTCCCTTCCCTTTCGCCATTCGCTTGTTACTTTCCTGTACCCAGTGTGACAGATTATTACCGTCTTCTTCCCATATTGACTAATGTATCAAACCCAAATTGTAACCTATCATGTCGGCGTGATCTCTGCGTGGGAGGTTATTTGCATTTTAATAATTGCTGCCATTGAATTATGAATTGAATATGTAATCTTTAATATCAGCAAAAATTACCACGTTCACATTAAATTATACATTACAAGGATAATATTCATGGGGAAACTCAAAGTAAGCAAATATAGCAATTTTACAAGACACACAAACTGAAGGATGCAGGAAGGTTTATAATGATTACACAACATAGATGTACCCGAAATGTGTGGGATGATAACACAGGGCTGTGTTTGCCATTTGGCACAAATATACAGCAGAAAATTAATCCTTAAATGGCCACTGTAAATTCAGACAACCTGATCCTACATGATAGATAATGTGATAAATAGACAATCTACAAATCACTATAAACTGACAAGCAAAAGGGTAACAATGTTTTGACCTTCTGACTTTCAGGCTCCATATCTCCCCATCCACTACAGCTTTGGGCATGACATGACCTTCATTTTATAGACAATCATCTTGGCTATCTCATATAAATTTGACTTGTAACTATTTAGCATATGACTAGTTATGCGGACTCTTGTCATGTCACTCAGATGGATTACAGAACGTATGGACAGATTTTTATCTCTTTGCTGTTGCTCTCCTGTCTGTAAAACTTCATACAAACATAAAAGAGGGGCATTCATTCAGTTTGAGGCAGGCAATCCACGGCACAGTGGCAGGTGCAATGCATCTTGGGAGATGTGGAAAATTAATTCCAGCACATACAGTGCTGCCAGAATGCTAGTGAATAGAAACTGACCACTAACAAAGAGTAGTTGAAGAGAAATTGATGGGACTTGTACCTTTCCATTGTTTGGATTCATGAGGGTCTAACCTTTGAAACCTTTGCCAATTATAATCTTTGACATGTGCTAGAGTTGTGCTAAATAAAGGATATAAAACCTTTATAAGAGAATATTCCAATTTTAATTTTAGAAAAGAGGTAGACTCTTTGTTCAGCATCTCAATTAAGTAGCAAAAAGTTGCTTTTGCTCTGGAAGACTTGGTGTGAATTATATATGTGGCGCCCCTGAGGCTTCAGTCGCCCCAGAGTATTGCACGTTATTTAAGGTGCGATATTCGCATCGGGTAAGGAGGGGGTTAATCACTGGTGTTCCACATTCACACTTTACAGACAGCTTAGGAGCCTTCCCACAGAGGGGTGGCCATTACGATGCATGGGACTTTCCTGGTCACTGAAACCCAGCCACCTGGAGGCCGGGTTCCACTTGGGGTAGAAGTACGATCAACTCACACAATCTTCAGTCAGTCTACCTGGGACACCATTTCTGGGACACAACACCATAACCTCTTTCTTCTCTTCTCTTCATGGGGTCTGGGGCTTGGAGCAAAACACTCGGCCCAGGTTCCCCATGGCTGGAAGGGCAACTCTGTCAAAGGACTTTTTTCTTTGAAACACCGGTGACTGCATCTAACTTATCCGAGGCCGACGGGGCACATTACAGCGGGTGACCAGTACTACCCGGGCGAGTGGCAGAAAGAGTGACTAAAGACACCTGGAACCGCAGTATTTGACTCGGACTCTTATTACCGGCTCTGCCGCCCGCACTCGGCGCTTAAACGCTATCACTATTCCCCTCATTATCCTCCCTGGGCCGCTCCCCATTTGGGAGTGACACCATCTCTGATGCTACTACCATCCGCACCGGAGGACAGCGACAGCAACGTCGGCTGAATTCCTGGTCGCATACCACAGGTGGCGTCATGACATTCATCCTACTCCTACCCCCACCATCCTCCCCCCCTATTGGCGTACACCTCGGGGCACGAAGCCGGGCAGGCCACCGCGACATCCCAGATCATCACACCAGCCCGGTGACGAGTAACGCAGGTACGAGACACCCCGTGCTTGACTAGCCCCCCTGGGTGCTACATATACACAGCCCATCATTTCAATAAAATTTGTGTAACTATTCATTTTTCCTATGTGAAAATATGCACGGATTCAGAAGAAAGGGAGAACAGCACAGGATCTGACTACATGGAGTTTGTTTGTAGTCTGTTACCATGGACGCACTTAGAAGTGCATAGAAATCGTAAACACAAAACAGAGGGATATGTTTATTCATGATTATCTGGAAAGTGCAGTCATGTAATAATAATGCTGAGATTGACCTAAAAACATTGAATATACTCAATCAACACTTTCCTATCTCAGCACTTACTGCTATAAACAATCGCTGGTGTCTTCTATCCTGACCTGCTCCTTCTCCCATAGGATTAGATTTCAGAATAGATTAGATAATAACATTTCACACAGTTTACTTCCCTGAAAGTGTCAGAATCCATCCTGAACTCGCCCAGCACCGTGCAGCTGCGCTTTTTTTTCCATATTAAAAGTTGATCGTCAAAATTTCTTGCACTTCTTTGACATTCTTTTATATTTTTAATGTGGAAACAAATATTTTATTTTTAGCTTTGGAGTGTGACATGAATTCTACGCACCTTGTATACCAATATCCACATCATCAACCCCCCCAAGAGACTCGGAACAGTCGGCAAATCTCAGAGCTCCAATTAAATATTTCGGAAACCAGATATTTTGGAATATTTCCGGTTCCCAGGGTCTTTGGGAGGCAAAGAGGCAGATGTAGAGGGGCACAGAATGGGAGTACGGGGTCAAAATAAGTGTTGGGCGTGTGACCTCAAAAAGAGGCATGGGTACATCCCCAATATCTGGCTAAGTGCATTGTGTATTGCAAGAATGACTCGTGGTTGGTTGCCAATATCCAAAAGTTGCAACCACATAAGAGTATACAGTGTGTCCACCCATATTCTGGCCACCGCCATTAACTTAAGAACAGCGGCAGCTATAGGCATAGAAGTGGTATCTAGGTATAGTAAAGTCACCATGTGCTACGCAATGAAACCACCTATAGCGCCACCTGGTGGAAAACAACGGAGTTAGCATTTTTATCTCAAAAACGGAACGAGATAGAAAAAAAAAGTGAATTAAAAAATTGTAGGGCATCATCAATTTAATACAAATCGACACCTTACATACAGAAATGCTATGATATGAAACCCATGACCCCCCAAAACATTGAATGCTGGTCACGCATATGGCGCTCATTTGATGCTCAAAAGTGGCCCCCATCAGCTGCAATGCACATCTGGACTCTGCACAGCATACTGTATCTTGCTGCACGTTGTGCAATATGGTAGGTGACACGTTTGCACAAGCATCTGTGATACGTTGTCGTAGGTCCTGCAATGTTGGTGGAGGGGTCGCATACACCTGCTGTTTGATGTGACCTCTCAGAAAGAAGTCCAATGGGGTCAGGTCAGGTGAGCGTGGAGGCCACCCCACACAGCCACCATACCCAATGACTTGTAGGAAGGTCTCCATGATGTATCGCTTCCCATCCGCAGCCTTGTGAGTTTTACATGTTCTATTCATAGCATTTCTGTATGCAAGGTGTCGATTCATATTGAATTGATGATGCCCTACAACTTTGTAATTCACTTTTTTTCTCTCCCGTTCCGTTTTCGAGATAAAAATGCTAACTCCGTTGTTTTCCACCAGGTGGCGCTATAGGTGGCTTCATTGCATAGCACATGGCTACTTTGCTAGTTTGGGTTCACTCATCTCTACTTACTAGTGATGAGGGAGCACTAGCATGCTCAGGTGATCGATGCTTAAAATGAGCAGGTCATACATATGGATGGGCGTGATTTGAGTACCGAGTACAATGGAAATCAATGGGAACTCAAGCATTTGTCTGGAGGATCTTCAAGGCTCGAGTTTCCCATTGACTTTCATTACACTCAGTACTGGAATCACACCCACCCAAGCAACCAACCTGCTCATTTCGAGTACCAAGCTCCGAAGCATGATAGTGCTCAAACATCCAAATCAAAATTTTGGAAAATACTAGTGATGAGTAAGCCCTATCTCTAGAATTGTTTCAGGGAGCACCTGGAGAGGGTCACTCCCTTTTAGGTTAGGGTCACACAACATAAAATCCACGTGAAATAGTAAAAAAATGCAAAATCAGACTCTGATCAGAGTTGGATCCTATTTTATCATATATGAAGAATATTTGGAAAAAATCTTCTCCATGTTCTCTATTCTGTCATTTCATGAAAATTGGACCACATTTGAATGTCATCCGAGTGATTTTATTTCATGGACCCAAAGACTTTTATGGTAGAGTGTGATCCGATTTACAGAGGCAAATAGTACAAGGCCTCGTTGAATAACATTGGTCACAGTGCGATCCACTGTTTTGTTGGATCGCGCTTGGACCAAAAATATGGTTGTCTGCACGAGACCTTTAGTATTTCTAAATACAGCTTTTATTTGGCCGAGGACATTGCTCAAATTTGATGGGACTGTTTCCACAAAATCAGCACAATCTCAGAACTGTTGGCAACTTTACAGCCTCCGGGTGGATTTTCGCATATGTGACCACTTATTTAATCAGAGAAGTCATTCTATTGAGATATAGCATTATAGTCTCATCACGGGGTCCACCAGTGCTCTACCACTCTGGTCATGCCTGGATTTTTGTAGGCTTTTATTATGAGTTATTTAAAGGGGTTTTCTAATTTTAGAAAAGTTAAAAATAACTTGAGAAACCTCCTCAGTGTTTGACCAGGGTTGATGCAGTTTTTCAGAGGAAACAAAGTAGCTAATAAGTAAAGACGCAAGGATATTTCCCAATATATTATATTACAAGGTTTCTTATATTTGCTTGTACTTTTGGTTTATACAAAGTTTGTTAAAACAAAAGCAACAAATTAAATAATTAACTTATTTTTTATGTCACCACTAGAGGGAGCTTTGTCACATGGAGTTTTGCACAAACTTCACCATTTGCCATGTTGGTAGTGGCGGCTTCTGTTCAGATTGCAGATGCTGACACTCCGCCTGATGGTTTCTCTGGTGTCTGGGATCAATACAGGCAGACTTGAGCATCAGCCTGCTGTGTGCTTATTCATAGGCAGGCTAGCAAGGGTTAATCTCTGCTAGTCTGCTTGTGAGCTTCCTTTGATCACATGTGGTGGGGAAGTCAATCACATCTGCCCCCCTCCTATTTATGCTGGATTAAATCTATTACCCTTGCCAACTATAGGTTATTCTGTGTTGGTCTGTGAGCTTTGGTGTTCCAGTCTTTCTCCTGAAAGTGTTGCTTTTTGTTTGGAATGGTTATAGAGTTTGCCCAGGTTGTCTTTTTGTTTCCTTCCTCCTCTTGTTTTCCTTTTAATAACCTTATTGTCTTATACTGAGTTTTGCTATATCACAGGTTGTGGGAAGGCCTATCACATCTGCTCTCCTCCTATTTATGCTGGCTGAATCCTTCCACCCATGACAGCTATAGTTTTTTTTTTGGGCGGTCTGTGAGGTGTGGAGTCCCAGATTTTTTGGAGCAAGGTATGCTGTTTGTTTGGTGCAGTTTTGGAGTTTACTCCTGTTGTTTTGTACTTCCTTCCTGCTCTTGTTTTTCCTCCTGAATCTCTTATTGTCTTTACTTTTGTGTGTGTGCTGTGTGACAGAGTTTTGGTTTTCCCTTGTCTGTCTTTATCTGTGGGTTTCATCACAATCCTGTCCTGTCTCTCCTTGGGGAGAAAGGGAGGGGGAATCAGATCAGGACTGGTCAAGGAGAAGACTCAGGCATCTCCACCATCAGGAGTATCCCTGAGATTAGGAACAGCATAGAGCCACCTAGCTTCAGGGACAGTGTAGGAGACCTGGTACTCCACTATCCCATAGTCATCATGACAGATTTGTTTGATCACTGATCAGTTATATGCATTATCAGTATGCAGTAAGCTCCCTCTAGTGGTGGCAGCAGGTAGACCACAATGTGTCATTTACAGAAGTGCTATCTCAATGATGGGGATTTGGCACTCGGTATCAGGAATCCAGTACTCTGACTAGAGACTTTACTCCAGACGTTCCCCTGCAGGGATTTCTCCTATATATTAGACTTATTGCCTGCAGTCATACATAGATAATAATGGCTTTAATTACTATTTATTATGAAAAATAATATACTTTTTATTTAGAATAATAGCAGCACTTAAAACAAATCAAATGGAGATGAAGCGATATATTAGAAATAAATCATTATTGACACAGTTGCAATAGCCGGGGTGATTTTTATTCATAACACCCACAAGCCATCTTATCTCTTGATTTAATATTTGCCATTATGAAGGGCTTAGCGGCTCATGTGATCTTTCCAGCAGAGGAAAATAATTTGTACTTGAAGAATACAGTCACATCGGATGATTCATGCAATATCTGAAAGCAAATGTGGGGGCAAACAATGCTTAAATATTTAAATGTCTGGAGATTGACACATTGATATTAAAACTGTTCTCTGTGTAATTTCCTTTCCTGCTCTTTGGTGAGTGTGTGTGGAGCCGGCGCGGGTACGGCGCCATTATATGGGGAGAGGAAACAAGAAAGACAGTCCACATTCAGATCAGGCTTCTAAAAGGCCACCGGTCAGCTTCCAATTTACTAAAATTGGAGGTATATGAGTATGATAGTCTGGAATGTGCTGACTTTGAAACGGGCATGAAGTGCGGAAATACAGTGTATAGATAGGTAGATAGATAACATGAGGAGGTAGAGGAAGGAAAGGAAGGAAACCGAAGGAGAGTAATGGAAGGAAGGAAACTGACCGAGCGTAATGGAAAGGAAAGAAACTGAAGGAGAATAATGGAAAGGAAAGAAACTGAAGGAAAGTAATGGAAAGGAAGGAAACTGAAGGAGAGTAATGGAAAGGAAGGAAACTGAAAGAGAGTAATGGAAAGGAAGGAAACTGAAGGAGAGTAATGGAAAGGAAGGAAACTGAAGGAGAGTAATGGAAAGGAAGGAAACTGAAGGAGAGTAATGAAAAGAAGGAAACCGAAGGAGAGTAATGGAAAGGAAGGAAACTGAAAGAGAGTAATGGTAAGGAAGGAAACTGAAGGAGAGTAATGAAAAGAAGGAAACCGAAGGAGAGTAATGGAAGGAAGGAAACTGAAAGAGAGTAATGGAAAGGAAGGAAACTGAAGGAGAGTAATGGAAAGGAAGGAAACTGAAGGAGAGTAATGGAAAGGAAGGAAACTGAAGGAGAGTAATGAAAAGAAGGAAACCGAAGGAGAGTAATGGAAAGGAAGGAAACTGAAAGAGAGTAATGGTAAGGAAGGAAACTGAAGGAGAGTAATGAAAAGAAGGAAACCGAAGGAGAGTAATGGAAGGAAGGAAACTGAAGGAGAGTAATGGAAAGGAAGGAAACTGAAGGAGAGTAATGAAAAGAAGGAAACCGAAGGAGAGTAATGGAAAGGAAGGAAACTGAAGGAGAGTAATGGAAAGGAAGGAAACTGAAGGAGAGTAATGGAAAGGAAGGAAACTGAAGGAGAGTAATGGAAAGGAAGGAAACTGAAGGAGAGTAATGAAAAGAAGGAAACCGAAGGAGAGTAATGGAAAGGAAGGAAACTGAAGGAGAGTAATGGAAAGGAAGGAAACTGAAGGAGAGTAATGGAAAGGAAGGAAACTGAAGGAGACTAATGGAAGGAAAGGAAGGAAACTGAAGAAGAGTAACAGATGGAAAGGAAGGAAACTGAGGAAAGAAATAAAAGGAAAGGAAACTGAAGGAAAGTAATGAAAAGAAAGGAAACTAAAAGAGTGTAACGGAAATGAAGGAAACTGAAGGAGAGTACTGGAAAGGAAGGAAACTGAAGGAAGCAATGGAAAGGAAGGAAACTGACGGAGAGTAAGGAATGGAAGGAAACTGAAGGAGATTAATGCAAGGGAGGAAACTGAAGGAGAGTAAGGAACAGAAGGAAACTGAAGGAGAGTAATAGTAAGGAAGGAAACCAAAGGAGAGTAATAAAAGGAAAGAAAGGAAATGAAGGAGAGTAACAGATGGAAAGGAAGAAAACTGAGAGTAATGGTAAGGAAGGAAACTGAAGGAGAGTAATGAAAGGAAGGAAACGGAAGGAGAGTAATGGAAAGGAAAGAAACTGAAGGAGAGTAATAGTAAGGAAGGAAACCAAAGGAGAGTAATGAAAGGAAAGGAAGGAAACTGAAGGAGAGTAACAGATGAAAAGGAAGGAAACTGAGGAAAGAAATAAAAGGAAAGAAAACTGAAGGAGAGTAATGAAAGAAAGAAAGGAAACTAAAAGAGTGTAACGGAAATGAAGGAAACTGAAGTAGACTAATGGAAAGGAAGGAAACTGAAGGAGAGTAATGGAAAGGAAGGAAACTGAAGCAGAGTAATGGAAGGAAGGACACTGAAGGAGAGTAACAGATGGAAAGGAAGGAAACTGAAGGAGAGTAATGGAAAGGAAGGAAACTGAAGGAGAGTAATGAAAAGAAGGAAACCGAAGGAGAGTAATGGAAAGGAAGGAAACTGAAGGAGAGTAATGGAAAGGAAGGAAACTGAAGGAGAGTAATGGAAAGGAAGGAAACTGAAGGAGACTAATGGAAGGAAAGGAAGGAAACTGAAGAAGAGTAACAGATGGAAAGGAAGGAAACTGAGGAAAGAAATAAAAGGAAAGGAAACTGAAGGAAAGTAATGAAAAGAAAGGAAACTAAAAGAGTGTAACGGAAATGAAGGAAACTGAAGGAGAGTACTGGAAAGGAAGGAAACTGAAGGAAGCAATGGAAAGGAAGGAAACTGAAGGAGAGAAATAGAAAGGAAATAAACTGAAGGAGAGTAATGGAAAGGAAGAAAACTGAAGGAGAGTAATGGATGGAAGGACACTGAAGGAGAGTAACAGATGGAAACGAAGGAAACTGAGGGAGAGTTATGGAAAGGAAGGAAACTGAAGGAGACTAATGGAAAGGAAGGAAACTGAAGGAGTGTAATGGAAAGGAAGGAAACTGAAGGAGACTAACGGAAAGGAAGGAAACTAAAGGAGACTAATGGAAAGGAGGGAAACTGAAGGAGAGTAAAGGAAAGGAAGCAAACTGAAGGAGAGTAATAAAAGGAAAGGAAGCAAACTGAAGGAGAGAAATAGAAAGGAAAGAAACTGAAGGAGAGTAATGGAAAGGAAGAAAACTGAAGGAGAGTAATGGAAGGAAGGAAACTGAAGGAGAGTAACAGATGGAAACGAAGGAAACTGAAGGAGAGTAATGGAGAGGAAGGAAAATGAAGGAGAGTAATGGAAAGGAAGGAAACTGAAGGAAAGTAATGAAAGGAAGGAAACAGAAGGAGATTAAAGGACAGGAAGGAAACTGAAAGAGACTAATGGAAAGGAATGAAACTGAAGGAGAGTAACAGATGGAAAGGAAGGAAACTGAGGAAAGGAAGAAAAGGAAAGGGAACTGAAGGAGAGTACTGAATGGAAAGGAAGGAAACTGAAGGAGAGTATCAAATGGAAAGGAAGGAAACTAAAAGAGGTTAACAGATGGAAAGGAAGGAAAGTAAAGGAGAGTAATGAATGGAAAGGAATGAAACTGGAGGAAAGGAAGAAGAGGAAAGGAAAGGAAACTGAGGAGAGTAATGAAAGGAAAGAAAGGAAACTAAAGGAAGGAAAGGAAAGTGAAGGAAAGAAAATGACAGAGAGGAGAGAGTAACAGATGGAAAGGAAGGAAACTGAGGAAAGGAAGAAAAGAAAATGAAACTGAAGGAGAATAACAGATGGAAAGGAAGGAAACTGAGGAAAGGAAGACGAGGAAAGGAAACTGAAGGAGAGTACTGAATGGAAAGGAAGAAAACTGAAGGAGAGTAATGGAAGGAAGGACACTGAAGGAGAGTAACAGATGGAAAGGAAGGAAACTGAAGGAGAGTAATGGAAAGGAAGGAAACTGAAGGAGACCAATGGAAAGGAAGGAAACTGAAGGAGTGTAATGGAAAGGAAGGAAACTGAAGGAGACTAATGGAAAGGAAGGAAACTGAAGGTGAGTAATGAAAAGGAAGGAAACTGAAGGAGAGTAATGAAAGGAAAGGAAGCAAACTGAAGGAGAGTAATGGAAAGGACGAAAACTGAAGGAGAGTAATGGAAGGAAGGAAACTGAAGGAGAGTAACAGATGGAAAGGAAGGGAACTGAAGGAGAGTAATGGAAAGGAAGAAAACTGAAGGAGAGTAATGAAAAGGAAGGAAACTGAAGGAGAGTAATGAAAAGGAAGGAAACAGAAGGAGACTAATGGAAAGGAAGGAAACTGAAGGAGAGTAATGGAAAGGAAGGAAACTGAAGGAGAGTAAAGGAAAGGAAGCAAACTGAAGGAGAGAAATAGAAAGGAAAGAAACTGAAGGAGAGTAATGGAAAGGAAGAAAACTGAAGGAGAGTAATGGAAGGAAGGAAACAGAAGGAGAGTAACAGATGGAAAGGAAGGAAACTGAAGGAGAGTAATGGAAAGGAAGAAAACTGAAGGAGAGTAATGGAAAGGAAGGAAACTGAAGGAGAGTAATGGAAAGGAAGGAAACTGAAGGAGAGTATTGGAAAGGAAGGAAACTGAAGGAGAGTAATGGAAAGGAAGGAAACTGAAGGAGAGTATTGGAAAGGAAGGAAACTAAAGGAGAGTAATGGAAAGGAAGGAAACTAAAAGAGGTTAACAGGTGGAAAGGATGGAAAGTAAAGGAGAGTAATGAATGGAAAGGAATGAAACTGGAGGAAAGGAAGAAGAGGAAAGGAAAGGAAACTGAAGGAGAGTAATGAAAGGAAAGAAAGGAAACTAAAGGAAGGAAAGGAAAGTGAAGGAAAGAAAATGACAGAGAGGAGAGAGTAACAGATGGAAAGGAAGGAAACTGAAGAAAGGAAGAAAAGGAAAGGAAACTGAAGGAGAATAAGAGATGGAAAGGAAGGAAACTGAGGAATGGAAGAAGAGGAAAGGAAACTGAAGGAGAGTACTGAATGGAAAGGAAGTAAACTGAAGGAGAGTAACAAATGGAAAGGAAGGAAACTGGAGGAAAGGAAGAAGAGGAAAGGAAACTGAAGGAGAATAACAGATGGAAAGGAAGGAAACTGAGGAAAGGAAGACGAGGAAAGGAAACTGAAGGAGAGTACTGAATGGAAAGGAAGAAAACTGAAGGAGAGTAATGGAAGGAAGGACACTGAAGGAGAGTAACAGATGGAAAGGAAGGAAACTGAAGGAGAGTAATGGAAAGGAAGGAAACTGAAGGAGACTAATGGAAGGAAGGAAACTGAAGGAGTGTAATGGAAAGGAAGGAAACTGAAGGAGACTAATGGAAAGGAAGGAAACTGAAGGAGAGTAATGAAAAGGAAGGAAACTGAAGGAGAGTAATGAAAGGAAAGGAAGCAAACTGAAGGAGAGTAATGGAAAGTACGAAAACTGAAGGAGAGTAACAGATGGAAAGGAAGGGAACTGAAGGAGAGTAATGGAAAGGAAGAAAACTGAAGGAGAGTAATGAAAAGGAAGGAAACTGAAGGAGAGTAATGAAAAGGAAGGAAACAGAAGGAGACTAATGGAAAGGACGGAAACAGAAGGAGTGTAATGGAAAGCAAGGAAACCGAAGGAGACTAATGGAAAGGAAGGAAACTGAAGGAGAGTAATAAAAAGGAAGGAAACTGAAGGAGAGTAATGAAAGGAAAGGAAGCAAACTGAAGGAGAGTAATGGAAGGAAGGACACTGAAGGAGAGTAACAGATGGAAAGGAAGGAAACTGAAGGAGAGTAATGGAAAGGAAGGAAACTGAAGGAGACTAATGGAAAGGAAGGAAACTGAAGGAGTGTAATGGAAAGAAAGGAAACTGAAGGAGAGTAATGAAAGGAAAGGAAGCAAACTGAAGGAGAGTAATGGAAAGTACGAAAACTGAAGGAGAATAACAGATGGAAAGGAAGGAAACTGAGGAAAGGAAGACGAGGAAAGGAAACTGAAGGAGAGTACTGAATGGAAAGGAAGAAAACTGAAGGAGAGTAATGGAAGGAAGGACACTGAAGGAGAGTAACAGATGGAAAGGAAGGAAACTGAAGGAGAGTAATGGAAAGGAAGGAAACTGAAGGAGACTAATGGAAAGGAAGGAAACTGAAGGAGTGTAATGGAAAGGAAGGAAACTGAAGGAGACTAATGGAAAGGAAGGAAACTGAAGGAGAGTAATGAAAGGAAAGGAAGCAAACTGAAGGAGAGTAATGGAAAGTACGAAAACTGAAGGAGAGTAACAGATGGAAAGGAAGGGAACTGAAGGAGAGTAATGGAAAGGAAGAAAACTGAAGGAGAGTAATGAAAAGGAAGGAAACTGAAGGAGAGTAATGAAAAGGAAGGAAACAGAAGGAGACTAATGGAAAGGACGGAAACAGAAGGAGTGTAATGGAAAGCAAGGAAACCGAAGGAGACTAATGGAAAGGAAGGAAACTGAAGGAGAGTAATGAAAAGGAAGGAAACTGAAGGAGAGTAATGAAAGGAAAGGAAGCAAACTGAAGGAGAGTAATGGAAAGGACGAAAACTGAAGCAGAGTAATGGAAGGAAGGAAACTGAAGGAGAGTAACAGATGGAAAGGAAGGGAACTGAAGGAGAGTAATGGAAAGGAAGAAAACTGAAGGAGAGTAATGAAACGGAAGGAAACTGAAGAAGAGTAATGAAAAGGAAGGAAACAGAAGGAGACTAATGGAAAGGAAGGAAACTGAAGGAGAGTAATGGAAAGGAAGGAAACTGAAGGAGAGTAAAGGAAAGGAAGCAAACTGAAGGAGAGAAATAGAAAGGAAAGAAACTGAAGGAGAGTAATGGAAAGGAAGAAAACTGAAGGAGAGTAATGGAAGGAAGGAAACTGAAGGAGAGTAACAGATGGAAAGGAAGGAAACTGAAGGAGAGTAATGGAAAGGAAGAAAACTGAAGGAGAGTAATGGAAAAGAAGAAAACTGAAGGAAAGTAATGAAAAGGAAGGAAACTGAAGGAGAGTAATGAAAGGAAGGAAACAGAAGGAGACTAATGGAAAGGAAGGAAACTGAAGGAGAGTAATGGAAAGGAAGGAAACTGAAGTAGAGTAATGGAAAGGAAGGAAACTGAAGGAGAGTATTGGAAAGGAAGGAAACTAAAGGAGAGTAATGGAAAGGAAGGAAACTGAAGGAGAGTATTGGAAAGGAAGGAAACTGAAGGAGAGTAATGGAAAGGAAGGAAACTAAAAGAGGTTAACAGGTGGAAAGGATGGAAAGTAAAGGAGAGTAATGAATGGAAAGGAATAAAACTGGAGGAAAGGAAGAAGAGGAAAGGAAACTGAAGGAGAGTAATGAAAGGAAAGAAAGGAAACTAAAGGAAGGAAAGAAAATGACAGAGAGGAGAGAGTAACAGATGGAAAGGAAGGAAACTGAGGAAAGGAAGAAAAGGAAAGGAAACTGAAGGAGAATAACAGATGGAAAGGAAGGAAACTGAGGAAAGAAAGAAGAGGAAAGGAAACTGAAGGAGAGTACTGAATGGAAAGGAAGTAAACTGAAGGAGAGTAACAAATGGAAAGGAAGGAAACTGAGGGAAGGAAATAGAGGAAAGGAAAGGAAACTGAAGGAGAGTAATGAGAGGAAAGAAAGGAAACTAAAGGAAGGAAAGTAAAGTAAAGCAAAGAAAATGACAGAGAGGAGTGAGTAACAGATGGAAAAGAAGGAAACTGAGGAAAGGAAGAAAAGGAAAGGAAACTGAAGGAGAGTACTGAATGGAAAGGAAGTAAACTGAAGGAGAGTAACAAATGGAAAGGAAGGAAACTGGAGGAAAGGAAGAAGAGGAAAGGAAACTGAAGGAGAATAACAGATGGAAAGGAAGGAAACTGAGGAAAGGAAGAAGAGGAAAGGAAACTGAAGGAGATTACTGAATGGAAAGGAAGTAAACTGAAGCAGAGTAGCAAATGGAAAGGAAGGAAACTGGAGGAAATGAAGAAGAGGAAAGGAAAGGAAACTGAAGGAGAGTAATGAGAGGAAAGAAAGGAAACTAAAGGAAGGAAAGTAAAGTAAAGCAAAGAAAATGACAGAGAGGAGTGAGTAACAGATGGAAAGGAAGGAAACTGAGGAAAGGAAGAAAAGGAAAGGAAACTGAAGGAGAGTACTGAATGGAAAGGAAGTAAACTGAAGGAGAGTAACAAATGGAAAGGAAGGAAACTGGAGGAAAGGAAGAAGAGGAAAGGAAACTGAAGGAGAATAACAGATGGAAAGGAAGGAAACTGAGGAAAGGAAGAAGAGGAAAGGAAACTGAAGGAGAGTACTGAATGGAAAGGAAGTAAACTGAAGGAGAGTAGCAAATGGAAAGGAAGGAAACTGGAGGAAAGGAAGAAGAGGAATGGAAAGGAAACTGAAGGAGAGTAATGAAAGGAAAGAAAGGAAACTAAAGGAAGGAAAGGAAAGTAAAGCAAAGAAAATGACAGAGAGGAGAGAGTAACAGATGGAAAGGAAGGAAACTGAGGAAAGGAAGAAAAGGAAAGGAAACTGAAGGAGAATACTGAATGGAAAGGAGGGAAACTAAAAGAGGGTAACAGATGGAAAGGAATGAAAGTAAAGGAGAGTGATGAATGGAAAGGAAAGAAACTGGAGGAAAGGAAGAAGAGGAAAGGAAACAGAAGAAGAGTAATGAATGCAAAGGAAGAAAACTGGTGGAAAGGAAGAAGAAGAAAGGAAAGGAAACTGAAGGAGAGTAATGAAAGGAAAGGAAGGAACTGAAAGGAAAGAAAATGACAGGAGAGAGAGGAAAGGAAAAAGGAAAGGAAGGAAATTAAAGAAGAGTAATCTATGGAAAGATAGGAAAAGACAGGAAGGAAAAGAAAAGATAAGGTAAGGAAGGCGAGGGAAGTAAAATATAGGAAGGAAAGGAGCGGTAGGATAATATAGGAAAGGAAAAGAGAGGAGAGGATAGGAGAGGAAAAAAAGGAAAGGAAGATAAGGAAAGAAGTGGAAAGGAAAAGAGAGGAAATAAGGAATATGAGTATTTACTCATTATAAATGGAAAGGATAGAGAAGGAGAGGAGAGGAAAGGAAAAAAGCAAAATAACCAAAAATATGGAAAGTAAAGGAAAGTAGAGGCAGAAAAAGAAAGGAGAGGTAAGAGAGAAGAGAGGAAAAAAGGAAAGGATAGGAAAAGAGAGGAAGGACAAAATAGGAAGGAAAAGAATACAGAAGTTAAGGAAGGAGAGGGAAGTAAAGAGCAATGAAAGGAGAGGAAAGGAGGAAGGAAGGAGGATGGGAGGAAAGAAGGAAGTAAGGGAGGGAAAGGAAAGGAAAGGATAGGAAATGAGAGTACAAAGGGAAAGTAAGATAAGGAAAGAAGTGGAAGGGATGGAAAGGAAAGTAAGGAAATGAGAGTAGAGGAAGGAGTGGAGAGGAAAGAAATGAGAGGGGAGGAAAAAAAGAAAGGAGTAGAAAGTAGAGGATGGAAAGGAGAGCAAGGAAAAGAAAACAAAAGGTAAGGAAGGCGAGGGAAGTAAAGAAGAGAAAGGAAAGGAAAGGAGAAGAAGGAATGAAAGGAAACGAGATCAATGAAAGAAAATAAAAGAAGAGGAAGGAATGAAAGGAAAAAAAGAGGAAGGAAAGGAAAGGAGAGTATGGAATGGAGAGGAAGGAAAGGAAAGAAAAGAAAAAAAAAGAAAGAAAGGTAAAAAAGAAAGATATATAAGATAGTTAGACAGACAGGTATATGTGTGATAGATAAACAAACAGACAGACATGGGGGTATAGATTTAGGTGCTTGTGACTGCTGTACCCGTGGTAGTTACACTGCTGTATATAGTTCCATGTTTAATCCTGGGTATATAGACCCCACATGCAGAATAATTTTCCGTAGCCTGTAACGTTACAGCAGTGCCGATCACTGAGGGCCGCGGCTGCTGTTTCCAGCGCTCCGGCTGGCGGGATCCGTCTGACCTCAGGCCGCTCATTTGCTGTCTGTGCTCCTTGCATACTAAATCATTCTGCTGGGATCGTCCTGAAAGTGATGAATTGTAACTAAATTGTTATTCCTCTTCCAGTCCGACTCATTGGAAAGGCCATTTAACAATAATAAATAACTTGATAAAAATGACTTTTAGATAAAAGCTTCTGTGGCTGGAAATGTCATTGTATCAGCGATTGTGCTCCGTGCTTTAAATACTTACACCTGGCATTCTCCGCCATCCGTCATACAATTGCTCAGGGTTTTTGCCGGGTTTCAGAAAAAGTGCAAATCTCTATCCAAAATTACAGCCCAATTCAGAGCAATGGTTCTATTAGTAGTACGCCTGTACAGTCAGAATAATAGGGGACTTTCACATTTTTAGTTGTAAAGTGACTTATAGTTAACCTGCCACGGGTCACGTGACAAACTATCCATGTGCCGGCCCTTAACGTTCATCAAATTTCAATATAAATTCCAATTTCTCTCAATGTAAATACAATAGAGTATCTTGATACAATAACAACACATTCAGCAGGCTGCAATTCCCACCATAACCACCGGAGGGCCACATCCAGAATAAACATCTCCCAACAGAATATCACAAAATCACATTTTTTTTTATATATACTTGTTTTTTAACAGGTTGGCATCCCAAAATATAAGTGATAGTTCCTGATTTTGTCAAGTAGGCCAATGTGGCCTCGTATCTCTTACCCCCTCTAGCCTTCTTGCCTAATGATTGGACAAAAGCCCCTCCTACCATATGTCCTGGGCAGAGAAGGACAGAAAAGAGAGTATAGACATTACAACATGGGATTGCAGCTGATTCTTTCTGTGAGGTAAAACCTTTCTCTGCCTGTTTTTAAACATGTTTTACTTTACAGAAATAATCAGCATTGATCTCATGCTGTCCTGTCTTTATACTCTCTTTTAAATCCTCTCCTGCCCAGGAGATGTGGTATGATCAGACCATGTCCCTGTACAGTCAGACACGACCATTGAATGTGTTAAATAAAAATGTTCCTGTGCTGAGATAATCATATATATGTGTCCCTACTGTGCAATGGCCGTGTCTGACCTTACAGGGACATGGTCTGATCATACCACATCTCCTGGGCAGGGGGGAAGGAAAAGAGGATACAGAAATTACGGCATGGGGGTCATAGCTGATTCTTTCTGTGAGGTAAAACATTCCTCATCCTATTTTTAAATGGTTTACTTTACATAAATAATTAGCTTTGATCCCATGCTGCATTGTCTGTATACTCTCTTGCATCCTCCCCTTTCCAGGAGATGTGGTATGAGAAGACCATGTCTCTGAATAGTCAGACACAGTAGAAGTGAGGAAGTATATGGACTCGGCACAATATCCTTAAAAATAACTTGAATCCTTTATTGAAAAATATTATTAAAAATCAGCCAACAACGCATTGCACCAAACATAATACAGGAGAAACTTTTGCATTTGGTGCAATGCGTTGTTGGCTGATTTTTAATAATATTTTTCAATAAAGGATTCAAGTTATTTTTAAGGATATTGTGCCAAGTCCATATACTTCCTCACCTCTACTGCTTCACCGGCGTGGACTTGCCGGAGGACTCCGTGCACCCTGAGGATTTCCGTGGCGTCGGATGACAGGTGAGCTGAAAACCACTCTACTATTGTGTATAGTCAGACACAGCCATTGGATATGTTAAATAAAAATGTTCCTGTCCTGAGATAATCTTATATATGTGTCTCTGCTGTGTACTGTGTAATGGCCGTGTCTGACCATACAGGGACATGGTCTGATCATATCACATCTCTTGAAAAGGGGAGGATGCAAAAGTACCGTATATACAGACATTACAGCACGGGATCACAGCTGATTATTTCTGTAAATGTTTAAAAACAGGCAGAGAAGTGTTTTACCTCACAGAAAGAATCAGCTATGATCCCGTGCTGTAATATCTGCATACTTTTTGCATCCTGCCCTGCCCAGGAGCTATGGTATGATCAGACAATGTATCTGTACAGTCAGACACAGCCATTACACAGCACCGTGTTTTCCCGAAAATTATCCCTATTCTAATTTTCAGACTTTTCGAAGTAAGGCTTAAATATAAGCCCTACCCCGAAAATAAGCCCTAGTCGCGGTTCAATAATGAAGTTTCCATGCAGCTAAAAAAGTTAGAGAATACAGAAGGGCACTTCAATATAGAAAGCAGACACCCCCCAAAAGAGAGAAGTTAGAAGACAGAAGACCCCACAATCATACTAACCAAACCATGAATAGAAGGCTGTGGAATGTGAGGACCTGTGGTGGAACACGCACACACACACACGGTGATACCGTACTGCTCCGGGAACCTGGGATACAGTGGAATGCGAGGACCTGCAGTGGAACGCGTTGAGGCCCTGAGGTGCAATGCATCGAGGACCTGCGATGAAATGCATCGAGGACCTGCGGTGGAACACACACACAGACACACACACACATGGTGACACCATACTGCTCTGGGAACCTGGGATACAGTGGACTACGATGACCTGCAGTGGAACACATCGATGCTTTTCACCACAGGTCCTCAATGCACTCCACTGTAGGTCCTCCATGCGTTCCTGTGCAGATCCTCACGTTCCACATCACTGCCGGCAGGAAGCAGTACGGTGCCACCAGACGTTTCTCTGTGTATGATGTGCCTGTAATCTGATGTGTGTAGGTGAGTGAGTGCCAGCCGGAAGCAGGGGAGGACCGCTGTTGAGCATACAAGGAAGGACCTGCTGGGCGTGCAGGAGGACCTGGGAGTGACTCAGATGTCTGGGGACTGGTATGATTCTTCTGAGGGGTATCTGCATTTTTTGGAGGGTAAACCTAACCCCTACCCATGTTTCCTCAGAAATAAGCCCTACCTTGAAAATAAGCCCTAGCACATTTTTCAGGGCAAATCAATATAAGACAGTGTCTTATTTTCGGGGAAACACGATACACAGCAGGGGCACATTTCATATATCAGCACAGGAACATTTTTATTTAACACATTGAACTTTTTATTCTTCCAAGATCTATTGATTTAAATCAACTTTATTTATTTGAAACCCCTTTAAAAGTAAAATTGGATTTTCATAAAATCTACGAAAACATTTCCGGTAATGTTAAAACTACTCCTTCACTTTTAATAAGAAATGTTTTAGTCTTTTCTTGGCAGGGAGAAGATCAATATTATTAAAGTGCATGAGCGTGAGTTTGGGAAGTTGGGAATGTTTCATACCAGATAAGTCGTGAGTAATTCGGCACAGAGAAAAGTGACAGTAATTACAGTTCCTAGAATCCTTCGCATGTGTAAAAAACTCTTCTAGGTCATCACTGGGGTTTATATATCAGGTTAATTAAAAAAAAACACTGAGTTTAGAAGATGTAAAGAAATAAAATAAAATTGAAAAATCTCAGCAATTCTACTGTTAAAGGGAATCTGTCAGCTGGATTTCTCCTCCGCTCCGTGGCACAACCAAGCCACTGGTCTGAGCTGTCAATCATCAGGAACACTCCTTATCCAAACAAGCAGGCAACAAAGCCATTGGTCCAAGCTGTCAATCATCAGGAACACACCTCCCCTGAATAAGCAGGCAACCAAGCCATTGGTCCAAACGGTCAATCATCAGGAACACACCTCCCCCAAACAAGCAGGCAACAAAGCCATTGGTCCGAGCTGTCAATCATCAGGAACACTCCTTACCCAAACAAGCAGGCAACAAAGCCACTGGTCCGAGCTGTCAATCATCAGGAACACACCTCCCCTGAATAAGCAGGCAACTAAGCCATTGGTCCAAACTTTCAATCATCAGGAACACACCTCCCCCGAACAAGCAGGCAACCAAGCCACTGATCCGAGCTGTCAATCATCAGGAACACACCTTCCACAAACAAGCAGGCAATAAAGCCACTGATCTGAGCTGTCAATCATCAGGAACACACCTCCCCTGAACAAGCAGGCAACCAAGATACTTGTCTGAGCTGTCAATCATCAGGAACACACCTCCCCTGAACAAGCAGGCAACCAAGATACTTGTCTGAGCTGTCAATCATCAGGAACACACCTCCCCTGAAAAAACTTGCAACTAAACCACTGGTCCGAGCTGTCAATCATCAACACACCTCACCCAAACAAGCAAGCAACTAAGCCACTGTTCTGAGCTGTCAATCATCAGGAATGCATCTCACCCACACAAGCAGGCAACCAAGTCACTGATCTGAGCTGTCAATTATCAGGAACACACCTCACCCAAACAAGCAGGCAACGAGACCACTGATCTGAGCTTTCAATCATCAGGAACACACCTCACCCAAACAAGCAGGCAACAAAGCCACTGATCTGAGCTGTCAATCATCAGGAACACACCTCCGCAGAACAAGCAGGCAATGATGTCACTGGTCCAAGCTGTCAATCATCAGGAACACACCTCCCCTGAGCAAGCAGGCAACCAAGCCACTGGTCCAAGCTGTCAATCATCAAGTACACACCTCCCCTGAACAAGCATACAACCAAGCCACTGGTCTGAGCTTTCAATCATCAGGTACACACCTCCCCCCGACAACCAAGCCACTGGTCCGAGTTTTCAATCATCAGGTACACACCTCCCCCCGACAAGCAGACAACCAAGAAGCACCATTTTTGAAAGACAAAACATGGAACAAACCCATTAAAAAGAATATTTTAATCTACCAAATTATTTGTATGTTCATGTAGCTCTTTCAAAGACGATTCCAGCAATACCTTTACATGGCCGGTTCATTCCTCTATTACTGAGAAATCAGCATTTGAATCGATATGCAAATGTGGCTGAAGAACTATTTGAAGCCTCCGTTACTCTAGCTCTATACCCTGCCTAGCTCTGCCTCCACCTACCTGACTGACAGGCTCTATGCAATGTGACTTAAGGCAAAGGAGTTGTTAGTCAAGCTAGAGAAGGTGACACTGGGTGGAGAATAGAGCTGGAGTGACGGAGGCTTCAGATCTTCAAATAGCTCTTCAGTCTGATTTGCATATTGATTCAAATGCTGATTTCTCAGTAGTGGAGGAATGGACCGGCCATGTAGAGGTATTGCTGGTATTGTCTTTTAAAGCACTACATGTCCACATAAATATTTTGAGGATGAAACCCTTCTAACAGATTTTCTTTAAAGGGTTTATCCCATTGCTTTAGCAGCATTAGAGGAGCTCAGAGACACTGAAGGTGGCCAGAAACATATAGAAAAGAGTTTGTAATCACTCAGTTCCTTGCCTAGGAGACCAGTTATCACGGGGTATATACAGATGGAACAGGGGCTCCTAGGCTGCCCTAAGACTGGGGCCCTTGCACTGTCCCTTATCTCGAAGGTAGGCTTGATGGTAGCCAGGTTCGAGCCCCCAGCGTGATCCTGTCTCCTGTCCAAGCTGTGATCATTCTCCCCCCAACCCTGAAAGTGGGCAGGGAACCTAGAAACCAAAACCCCACAAATAGGCACAGACAAGGGTAAACAAAAATCCACACACACTTCATTTAAACACGAAGGGGGGACAGTATGTGAACATGGGAGTAAAGCAAAAGGAGTAGGGAATTAACGCACAACTGGAGGACTCATGCACCACACACCACACAAAACCGCAACTTGTAGATCACCATATAACAGGATAACCACAGGAACCAGGAAGCAAAGCTATAACCGGCACTCCGCCCCAGTATACAGAGCCTTATAATGGGGAAAGCAGCTGGTGATCAGCAGTCTAAGCAACCAGCAGATGATCACAAGCCAGCAGGAATTAACTCCTGCTATACTGGAAAGCAGTGAAGCTAGAAAAAGCCAACGCCCATGACAGTCTGTGCAACTACGTGATCCCAGGCTGCTTATCTGACTCTGCAGTGTGAATTGAGTCCAACACTGCCATGACACCCAACGAGTGCAATGCTGAACACAGCATGACATCGGTCACAGCTGCAGAGGTGACCGGTAGCCTTGGCAATAAGCAGTAAAATAAAATAAAAAATCTCCATTCTTGAGAAAGGAAAGAATTTTTAATGAGTTAAATTGCAAAGCTACTTGTCTGCCTGTTGCAACGTTACCTATTTATCAAAATGAGACAAATGCTTTTACTATCATCTTTTCATTTAACACTATCTTGTTCTCCATTCCAGTCACAATTGCAAATATATGTAAACTTTTACCTGATTTTTACAAGCTTATGTTTGGCTGTAAGACAACTGCCTGCAGCAGAAGCCCTTCCTCACAGCCTTCTGCAGTTTTACCTATTTAAGAAGATTTATTTTTATTTATTTTTTAATTACTATTTATTATATTTATTTATTTTACTTATTTTGGAGTGTGGGAGGAAACCGTAGAACCTGGAGAAAACCCACGCAAACACAGGGAGGACATACAAACTCCTTACAGATGTTGTCCTTTGTTGGATTTGAACCAGGATGACCACGAGCCGATCCCTTTAAAATCTATTTTATTTAAATCAAATACATCTTGTTTTTTCCCAGTCACAACTAAAAATATATAAAGGATTTTGTCCTTAATGATTTTTCTTATCTCTGGCTGTAAGAGAACTGACTGAAGCAGACACTTTCTCCCAAATCTCTGTCTGAGCATTACATTTCACTTATTAGTTTTTCCCTCAATTTTCTGTGAGCCAAATATGAAGGAACTGTCATGCTAGGTTACGGGGAAATCCCAAGCGAAAGGTAAGAAGGAAAGGGGACCCCTGTGTCTAGGGAAAGGGAAGATGGTGACCCCCTGACCAAACATACTGCTGGTACCTGGGGTCCTTCACCACCCTAGAAAGATTTTGTACCTATGTGCTGAGCTGGATACCTGATATCCCTAGTGCTGGACTCTAAATAGGGAATGGAAGGGATGAGCGCTTCGTCAACCCCACTAAATGCTAAAGGAAAGCACAAGGGGCACACACACAGGGTAAAAATGCATGAACTATTGAACTACTACACATCTGACACAGTTCAGCAAGCTTCAGCAACAATACGCCAAAGGAGTACAAGCCACCTGCTTGCAACCAGTGCTCATTTGAACTGAATAATATTACCAGCACCAATCTAGGGAAGAAGGGAGTATGTAAGCACAAGGGTAATATCAATAATCAGCAGCTGGATGGAAGGAGAGCTCTACTGGGCCCTAAAGGGGAATAGATGAAAATACAGCAGGAAAGCCACCCAGTACAATGAGTACCAACAGCACGAAGAACAGGGATCATATACACAGCCAAATACTGTGATCTTCTATTGCCAGAAACCACAAGGATGTCTGTCACCCGTGACACACCTGTGACAGGAAACCAGATGAAATTAATATTTTGTTTCTCTAAGATTCCGAACAGCCTGTTCCAATAAGTACAAAAATCCTCCATACATGGAGGGCAAATTTTATCTCTGTCTACACTTATTTATTTCTACATTTAACAAACTTTAGGCTAATTTTCATCCCTGCGTAAGACCCCAACTAACCCATAACGCTATAGTCGCCCCAGAAGCAAGATAAAATATCAGGATTGGACATCAAATTTTGTCACTGGGTGTCCAATAAAAGTTGGAAACCCCCTTTAATTTAAAAAAACCAACAATTTTTAGGCCCTATGCCTAAAAGTTAAAAAGGTTTGATGTATCAAAGACATGATCCTGGTCAGACCCCTTGCCAGAACATTGAATCCCTCATCCGTGGTCCTCCTCATCATTAGGTCTATCAACTAGTTTTATCAACTTTTTGATTCTTGGCATCATCCTGTACTTTATTGTTTCATGCCGTCCTGGCATTTTGCCAGTACTCGCGAGCTGGAATCAATATGTCTGTTGCATGTCATTGCACACTATTAAAATGATTTACAATGGTATTTGGTAGACAAGTCAGATGGTTATTCAATTCTTGCAGACCTTAGAATCCAAAAATAATGACGGAGCACTTCTGCTCTTTAATGCACATTTAATCTGCTAACAATCTTGTAGGGAGAGAACAGCTCTGCCCAGTTAACGGGAGATTTCTTTTTCACAGCTATGGGGGACAAAAACACATAAAGGAGTAAAAGGATACTTAAGAATAAATGTCTCCCAATATAAGGGTATATGAACGACTCATTGATATGAACAAACTAGCAACCATAGGATTGTGAAAAGTCTAAAACTTAAAGGGGTCGTCGGGACTTTAACAATGGTCTATCATTAGGATTGGACATCAATATATGACCTATATACTATACTATACTATATCTATACTATATGTCAGCCTGCACCTCTTCCAACTGATGGGATCACTAACTATAGGTTTTAAAGACCGTGTGTGAAAGAAGCATTACTGAGCATGTGCGACCACTGTTGTGGTGGTCGCACATGCTCCCTACAGTTCCATTCTTCCAGTGGTGATTTATTATGTTTGGCTTCTCCTCTTGTGCCACTATTTCTTCTTTGCTGTCTTTTTTATTTTGTTTGTGTTCTTTTATGTTGAATTATTATACAAGAATAACCCAAATAACGATTTTATACTTTTCCTCTCTAAAACTGCCCCATCGATTTCCACACTTTGTATGTTTTAATTTGTGATTGTTAAATGATTACAAATTATGGTCGGAGCTATCAAGAAACCGCCTGGAAATATTGACCAAATTAATTCTTTTACATTAAACTGGAGGCTCCGTCTAGTTTTCTGGAATTCTGACCACTGAACATTGGATTGTATTGAGAATTGGACTAAAAATTCTGTGAACTGTCTATCAAATAGCAAAGCAGATCTTCCAGCCATGAGCCAGTGAGTAGACCAAGGTAAGATAGCCCAAGGCAAACTGCAGGTGTGAAGCCATCCCTACAAAGTCATTGCCAATATTAATTATTGTAATACTGCCCCCAATGAATAAACATATGGAGATAATATATTGGAATAAAAGGTTTCAAATGTGACAACCAATTTTCTGAAACCGAATTTGCTAAAGGAAGTTGTTCCTTTCCGTCCCCCACACCTCTTCTCAGCTCGTCTCTTCCTCTATACTTTGACTATCTCTTACCTGCTTTTATTTTCTATCTATAGCTTTTATTTTTTATTTTTTCCTTCTTTCCTTCCTTACGCCTTCCACCCTTCTTTCTCATGCCTTTTCTTTCTTCTTCCTTTCCTCCCTCACTTCCTTTCATTTTTCTTCAATCATTTATTACTCCCCTCTTCCCTTTTGTTCTTCCACAATTCTTTCCTCGCTCCATTCTTTCTATCTCCCTATCTTCTTCACTCCCTTCCTACTTTCTTCCATCTTCACTCCCTCCTCATTTTCTTCCTCCCATCTTTTCTGCACCCTTCTCACTCCCTTTCTTTATTCCTCCCTTCCTTCCTAGCTCCCTTCCTCCCCCCTTTCTTACTTCCTGCTTTTCTTCCTCACTCACTTCCTTTCCCCCTTTCTTCCGTCCTCCCTTTCTTTATTCCTCCTTTTTTTTCCTCCTTTTATTTCTAGCTCCCTTCTCCCTCCCTGTTGTTATTCTTAATTTCCTTCTGTGCTTCCTTTCTCTTTCCCTTTCTTTCTACCTGCCTTTCTCTTTTCATTTCTTTCTTCCTCCATTCCTCCCTCTTTTTCTTTCTTCTTCCCTTCCTCACTCCTTTCCTTTTTATCTCCCTTCTGTGCTCCTTTTCTTTCTTCCTAGCTTCCGTCTCTCTCCCTTTTTTCTTCCTCCTTTCCTTTCTTGTCCCCTTCTTCCCCTTAATTCTTCCTTCCTCATTTTCTTCCTCCCTCTCCTTCTTTCTTCCTCATTTCCTTCCTCCCTCTCCTTCTTTCTTTCTTTATTCCTCTTTCTTGCTTCCCCCTCCTCAATCTTTTTCTTTCCCCTTCCTCAATCTTTCTTTTTCTTTCTTCCTTCCTTCCTCCCTGCCTTCCTATCTCCCATCTGTGCTCCTTTTCTTTCTTCCTAGCCCCCGTCTCTCTCCCTCTTTTCCTTTCCTGCCCCCTTTCTCCTTCCCTTTCATTCTTACTCATTTCGTCACTCCCTTTCTTTCATCCTTCACTCCTTCCTCTCCTTCTTTCTTCCTCTATTCCTCCCTTTCTTTCCTCCTCCTTTCTCATTCTCTTTTTTTCTCTCTTCCTTTCTGCCTTCCTTACACCCTTCCTTTCTATCTCCCTTCCATGCTCCTTTTCTTTCTTCCTAGCTCCCTTCTCCCTACCTTGCTCCTTTCCTTCCTTATTTTCTTTCTCCTTCACTTTCATACTTATTTCCTCACTCCCTTTCTTTCACCCTTCATTCCTTCCTCTCCTTTCTTCCTCTATTCCTCCCTTTCTTTTTTCCTTTCTTCCTCCTTCCTCGTTCTTTCTTTCTCTCTTTCTTTCTCCCTTCCTTACACCCTTCCTTTCTTTCTCCCTTCCATGCTCCTTTTCTTTCTTCCTAGCTCCCTTCTCCCTCCCTTTCGCCTTTCCTTTCTTATTTTCTTCCTCCTTCCCTTTCTTTCTTACTCATTTCCTTGCTCCCTTTCTTTCTTCCTCCATTGCTCCCTCTCCTTCTTTCTTTCTCTATTGTTTCTTTCTTTCTTCCACCTTCCTCGATCCCTTTCTTTCTTCTTTCCTTCCTTTCTCCCTTCCTTTCTCTCTCCCTACCATTCCCCTTTTTTTTCTTCCTCCCTCCCTTTCTTATCCAGCTACTCTATTCCTCAATCTATCTCAGCTTTATCGGTGTTGTGTGTATTTATCAGTCTACCTAGTATCCAAAAAAGACATTAGTCAGAAAAATATTTCCTAAAATGCGAAACATCATTGGCTCATATACGTTGTGACATTTTGTCTAACGAAATAATGAGTCTTTCTGACGCTTATATTTTTTTGGTTGAAATGTTGCCACATAGGAGCTAATAGAGTCCAATATTCTAGTAAATATTTTCTGAAGTTCTGTTTTGGGATTCTATGTATTGGAGGACGTGGTTAGGTGATGGGAGTTGTGCACCGGGGTTCTGGGTGCCTGACGTTTCGCCTTTGGGATGTAATGAGGTGCCGCGTACATCCTTATTGTAGGCTTAGTCTATCCATTGTGGACATTTTCATTGGGGACTATCTGACTTATCTGAATCCATTTCTATAACTGAAACTCCATTATGTAAATTACCAGGCAAAGTTTTCGATATTTCCAGTTTTGCGTTAATAGTTTTTTTCCTCAATGCCTGCTCCCAATTAACCTTCCATAGTTCATTTAATCACTAAACTGCACTTTCTAATGTCGGCATTTTTATCTTGTTAATTGCATTTTTTTTTTCAAATGCATCTTTTGATTTGAAATCTAATTACATTGCTATCGCCAGAACAGAGATGTTGTAAAACCCCTTCTGTTATTGATAACTTCAGTTCATTACCAAACGAAAATGAGTCTTATCATTGCCGCTTTTCTAACATTGGATTTCAAAATCATCTAAAAAGATGCCGCTTCCCCCACCCAACCCCTCGGAGGAGCCGGCAGAACGCCTTGCACTCCTATCACTTTAGCTATTACCTATTTTAGGTTTTGTTCTTATTGTTACTATTGTTCTTCGCCAACCGGCACTGAGCAGGGAGCCGGGCCACTCATAGGAATAGCTAAGGTTGTACATTACTAAAAATCTTTTGACATTTGAATCTGCCTGCATTGATGAGAATTTTACCATGAGATTCAGTTGACAGGCAATTGATTTTCTAAGAATTAAAAAAAACTCCAAAGCCTCCAAATTGCCCTGAAAATATGCACACATGTGCAGTACTAAAACCACACTGAACACGGAAGCAGCAGCTGCCAACGATATGTCTCTCCCCAGCACTGTCTCATAGGGTGTGACTCTCCTAGTTCACAGACGGTGACTCCCCTAGTTTATAGATGGTGACTCTCCTAGTTCACAAAAAGTTAAGGGGGCTTTACACGCTACGATATCGTTAATGAATTATCGTCGGGGTCACGGTGTTTGTGACGCACATCCGGCGTCATTGACGATATCGCAGTGTGTGACAGTTGTCGCGGGCGGGGAGGAGGGTGTCAGCACACCACGCTCACCCCTTCTGCTCGGGTCCAGTGGCTGCTGCTCAGTGGTGGCTCGAGCTGTGGGCCGGATCCCGGGGGTTCTCGAGCGGCACTCCTCGCCCGTGAGTGAAAGGGGGTTGTTGGGTGTGGGAATAGTTTATTGTCCGTGACGCCACCCACGGTTGTGGTGATTTCACCACCGCTGCTCAATATGGGGATCCCGGGGATGGTGATGCGGAGCAGCCAGGTGTTGTGTTGCCCCTCCGTGGGTAGGGGTTGGTGATCCCGGGGCCCGGTGATGAGATGGGAGATGCAGGGCCTGGTGGGCGCAGGGACGTGGGGGCAGCTCTGTGCCTTGCGGCACTGTGGTACTCACTCAGCCTGAGACGTTGACACAGTTTTACGGTAAACCACACGGCTGGAAAGACGGTTCCCACAGACGGCTGCACTTGCTCTCCCAGTAGGTGACGGTGATGTCCCTTTTCCTTGCACCTTTGTTTCTGTGTTGGTAGCGATGGATTCCCACCGGTAACCCGCTCCCCGACTTCAAGCTGGGCCGGAGGAGCTCTACTCTTTGCCCGCAGGCGCTGGCCCTGAGAGACTGGTGCCTTGGCGGTGGCGGTGTCTCTCCTACTCTGGTTGGGCTGTTGCCTTCAATCGGGACTTGGTTGTTGGGGGATCTACGTCCCCTTCACTGACGGATTTGGCAAATTATGGCGACTCCTAGCCTTGCCGGGGTCCGAGAGGCCCCTGCCCTGGTGCTGACTGTCCTTCGGTACACTGCTCCAGACCGCCGGGCCACTACCCGTCCGCGGTCCTTCCAGGAACTTCCAAACGGTCCCCCTCCAGACAGTCACCGTCGTTGCTGACCCGTCCTGCACACAGCTGGACTAACTTCAGGCTTTTCACTCTTTTTATTTCCTGTCACCACTCTTGCTTTCCTCCTTTACCACTTTACTTCTTTCAACTTTCACTACTTGTCTACTCCTTTCACTTCCTCCTCCTAAACTGAACTCCTCACTCAAGCCCTGCCTGGGCTAATCTGCCTGGTTTCTCCCGCCTCCAGAGCTGTGAACTCCTCGGTGGGCGGAGCCAACTGCCTGGCCCACCCCCTGGTGTGAATCATCAGCCTCTGGAGGAAGGCAACAAGGATTTTTGGTTAGCTTTGGTGTTCCTAACTGGGATGTAGGGTGTGGTGGTGTGATGACCTGTGTCCCCTGGCTTGCCCAGGGCGACACACACTTATGAGCGACCTTAAACGATCGCAAAAGCGGCCAAAATCGTTTGCCGCGGAGAGGTCGTCCTGAAACAAAAAATTCTTTTTGTGTTTATTAGCAATGTTGTTCCTCATTTCTGCGGCAGCACACATCGCTGTGTGTGACACTGCATGAGCGACGAACATCTCCTTACCTGCCTCCACCGGCAATGTGGAAGGAAGGAGGTGGGCGGGATGTTATGTCCCGCTCATCTCCGCCCCTCCGCTTCTATTGGATGCCTGCCGTGTGACGTTGCTATGATGCCGCACGAACCGCCACCTTAGAAAGGAGGCGGATTGCCGGCCAGAGCGACGTTGCAGGGCAGGTAAGTGCGTGTGACGGGGGTAAGCAAGGTTGTGCGGCACGGGCAGCAATTTGCCCATGTCACACAACCGACGGGGGCGGGTATGATCGCTTGCGATCTCACTAGCGAGATCGCAGCATGTAAATCCCACTTAACTCTCCTAGTTTATAGACGGTGACTCTCCTAGTTGACAGATGGTGACCCTCCTAGTTGACAGACAGTGGCTCTCCTAGTTGACAGTCATTGACTCCTAGTTAACAGACAGTGACTCCCCTAGTTCACAGACAGTGATTCTCCTAGCTGACAGACATTTACTTTCCTAGTTGACAGACATTGACTCTCCTAGTTGACAGACATTGACTCTCCTAGTTGACAGACATTGACTCTCCTAGTTGACAGACATTGACTTCCCTAGCTGACAGACATTGACTCTCCTAGTTGACAGACATTGACTTTCTCAGTTCACAGACTTGGATTCTCCTAGTTGATAAACATTAACTCCCCTAGTTTACAGACATTGACTTTCCTAATTCATAGACAATGACTCTCCTAGTTCACAGAAAGTGACTCTCCTAGTTCACAGATAGTGATTCTTCTAGTTCACAGTGACTCTCCTAGTTCACAGACAGATACTCTCTTAGTTCAGACACAGTGACTCTCCTAGTTGACAGTCATTGACTCTCCTAGTTCACAGAAAGATACTCTCTTAGTTCACCAACAGTAACTCTCTTAGTTCACAGACAAGGACTCTCCTAGTTCACAGACAGAGACTCTCTTCCTTCTCTCCCCTATCAATTATATCTGTATTATTTCATTTTCTCACACACTAATCTTCATCACACACTTGCATCCAAATTGTTTCTCTCATCTCTTTTCATTACCATTTTAATCCTCCCTGATTGCTGTATATAAAGCACTAAAAATATAAAGAGCATTCATTTAGCTGTTTCATCCCATCTCAGAGATCATGTGATCGTCAGGTGAAATAAAGCTGCAGGAGATGTTTGATCTTTGCAGACCAAGATCAGCTCAACAGTATAGGTATGTGCCTAAATTTTTCCAACATTTATTAACCTCAATTACAAGGGAAATCAGAAAAAAATAATTATTAATAATAATGTTAAAAATACAAAAAAAAATATGTAGGTTGCCCCTCAAAAAAAACTACTAAAAAGAATGAACATAGGCACAAGAATGTCAATAGGACTTGCTGAGCTTATACTGCTTACTACTTACACAACATCGCTTACACCCGTCACACTACTTACCTGCCTAGCGACGTCGCTGTGGCTGGTGAACCGCCTCCTTTCTAAGGGGGCGGTTCGTGCGGCGTCACAGCGGCGTCACTAAGCGGCTGCCCAATAAAAGCGGAGGGGTGGAGATGAGCGGGCTGAACATCCCGCCCACCTCCTTTCTTCCTCATTGCGTGCGGCCACAGGTACGGTGATGTTCCTCGTTTCTGCTGTGTCACACATAGCGATGTGTACTGCTGCAGGAACGATGAACAACCTGCGCCCTGCAACAGCAATGATAATCGGGATAGCAACGACTGGTCAACGATCAACGATATGGTGAGTATTTTTGATCGTTAATGGTTGTTCCTGCGTTTCACACGCAACGACGTCGCTAATGAGGCCGCATGTGTGTCACGAATTCCGTGACCCCACTGACATCCTGTTAGCGATGTTGTTGCGTGTAAAGCCCGCTTAAGGGTTTGTGATAACTGAGTCTTTGTGAGTTCTAAGTTTTTAAGGGTCCTATATTGTTTAGGAGAACTTGGAGACTTTCCTCTCAATTTGTGCTCCAAAATTCCTAAAAAAACCCCTCTTAGTACACACATACTTTTGGAGAGGTTCTGCTCTGAAAACTCAGCAAAAAAACAGAGTGAACACACCCTGCCTGTCACAGATATGCAAAAACACATCACCATTCCAATCAAGCAGCTTAAAGATAGCTCAGCCTCTTATAGCAGTCAAAATACTTCACTTAACGTGGGTGAATAAGTCTCTATATTTTTTACTCTCTGGGGGCGTGAACGTTTCCCTGTATGATGCGGACCAATCATAAGCAGGCAGCAACATTCAGGGGAGAGAAGGACACACCCCCACAATGACTTATAGCAGGTTTTTCATTGTACGAGATGTCATGATACAGCTCTGATGTTCTGAAACATAAAGAGGGCGGGTCCAGTATCAACGTCCACAGGAAAATGTATGTGGCAGTTGATGCCAGACCCGCCCTCTTTTTTTTCTGGATTACCTTCATAGAGGGAACGTGCACCGCCCCAGGATCTTGCTTCCACTAAAGTTGTGGTGAGCTGGATTACTATTGTTTTTTCTATGTAGGTCTGTTTCCTGGTCTGCCCTCTTGTATGAGCTTCTACTCACTAGGCTCCTCCCATAGCACTATCACTGCCCCTCCCCCACACTGTCTGCCTAGATATTTATGAGTAAGTACGCTTCTGATCTCACTGCAGAAGGATTAAAGGTTGAGCACAGCTGACATAATGCTCATTTTGTGTCACACAGGGGGTAACCTGCCTGTTCTGGGCTTCTCCTATGTGAGATGTAATGACAGCAGCTCTGATTTTACTACATAAGGATTACAAGTTAATAACAACCAAGATTAGTGTGATTACTGACACATCTCGAAGTACAACAGAGCTGACAATGCTATGAAATGAGGAGAGCTGTTAGAAAGGTTTGTATTGCGACACAGCTAAACTCAGCTGTACTGCCCCTTCCCTCACACTGACTCATGTAGGAGGTTAGACCAGGAGATCAGGGCTGTATCATCACATCACATACACAAAAATCTGCACTAAGCTATGGTGGAGGCCTGTCCTTCTTTCCTTTCAATGTTGCTAATTGGTCAACTCATGCAGGGAGAAAAAGTACATGCCCAAGTGAAAATTCTCTGCTACCACCCACCTGGACATTTTGGAAATTAACTCATTAGGGGCCAAATACCTTGATTGCTAATATATCCGCAATAGAGAGGATAAATTAAAAAAGGGGGTTTTATTGTTCTGCAGCCACTATTACATTCTGTTGTCCCAATGTGACTGTAGGATAGTGAAGGACAGGGGGCTCCTACACTGTCCCTCATACTAAGAGACCCTAGGATATCCCTGACCCCTTGATTACCACTGAATAGTGATGAGCGAGTACTAAAAAGCTCGGGTGCTCGAAGCTCGGGCCGAGCCTCCCAAGATACTCGTGTACTCGGCCCGAGCAACGAGCCCAATGTTATCCTATGGGAGACCCGAGTATTTTTGTGAAATGACCCCCCGGCAGCATGTAGAAACCCTAAAAATGGCACAAAAGTCTCAGAAGAGTGCTCAAATGACATGGCAACAGCATGGGGAAGACCCCTTGAAGCATTTATCACTGAAAATTCACAGCTGTGAACAATTTTGTCCGCGTTTTACGCCATTTTTACGGACTCACCAGAAAACCTTCCAAAATGACCCCAAAATGATTTTTCATGGCGGAAATGTTAAGGGCACATACCCAATAGTGAGATAGAGCTGGTGTATATTACTTTTTGAGATTAATACATGAAAGATTTTACGTGAAAACATTGTGTGGCACTCCGATGTCCCTGAGAAGAGACGTACATGAAGGCCTCTTGAGTCTAATGTGCCCATTTTGAGGAACTGAGTCTTTGTAGTATTTTCCTTTGCCAGGGCAGTCCAAAATTGTGAGGTTCACCAATGCCCCTGCATACAGACGTGCATGAGGGCCTCAAAACATTAAGTGTCCATTGTCAGGAAGTGGGTGTATTATAGTATAGCCCTTAGGCAGGGCAGCCAAAAATTGGGAGGCTCCACATTGTCCCTGGATAGAGACGTGCATGATGGCCTGTAAACCTGAAGTGCCCATTGTAAGGAAGTGGGTCTATTGTAGTATAGCCCTTAGGCAGGGCAGCCAAAAATTGGGAGGCTCCACGTTGTCCCTGGATAGAGACGTGCATGAGGGCCTGTAAACCTGAAGTGCCCATTGTAAGGAAGTGGGTGTATTATAGTATAGCCCTTAGGCAGGGCAGCCAAAAATTGGGAGGCTCCACGTTGTCCCTGGATAGAGACGTGCATGATGGCCTGTAAACCTGAAGTGCCCATTGTAAGGAAGTGGGTCTTTTTGTGGTATAGCCCTTAGTCAGGGCAGCCAAAAATTGGGAGGCTCCACGTTGTCCCTGGATAGAGACGTGCATGAGGGCCTGTAAACCTGAAGTGCCCATTGTAAGGAAGTGGGTGTATTATAGTATAGCCCTTAGGCAGGGCAGCCAAAAATTGGGAGGCTCCACGTTGTCCCTGGATAGAGACGTGCATGAGGGCCTGTAAACCTGAAGTGCCCATTGTAAGGAAGTGGGTCTATTGTAGTATAGCCCTTAGGCAGGGCAGCCAAAAATTGGGAGGCTCCACGTTGTCCCTGGATAGAGACGTGCATGAGGGCCTGTAAACCTGAAGTGCCCATTGTAAGGAAGTGGGTCTATTGTAGTATAGCCCTTAGGCAGGGCAGCCAAAAATTGGGAGGCTCCACGTTGTCCCTGGATAGAGACGTGCATGAGGGCCTGTAAACCTGAAGTGCCCATTGTAAGGAAGTGGGTGTATTATAGAATAGCCCTTAGGCAGGGCAGCCAAAAATTGGGAGGCTCCACGTTGTCCCTGGATAGAGACGTGCATGATGGCCTGTAAACCTGAAGTGCCCATTGTAAGGAAGTGGGTCTATTGTAGTATAGCCCTTAGGCAGGGCAGCCAAAAATTGGGAGGCTCCACGTTGTCCCTGGATAGAGACGTGCATGAGGGCCTGTAAACCTGAAGTGCCCATTGTAAGGAAGTGGGTCTATTGTAGTATAGCCCTTAGGCAGGGCAGCCAAAAATTGGGAGGCTCCACGTTGTCCCTGGATAGAGACGTGCATGAGGGCCTGTAAACCTGAAGTGCCCATTGTAAGGAAGTGGGTGTATTATAGTATAGCCCTTAGGCAGGGCAGCCAAAAATTGGGAGGCTCCACGTTGTCCCTGGATAGAGACGTGCATGAGGGCCTGTAAACCTGAAGTGCCCATTGTAAGGAAGTGGGTCTATTGTAGTATAGCCCTTAGGCAGGGCAGCCAAAAATTGGGAGGCTCCACGTTGTCCCTGGATAGAGACCTGTTAGGTTCTTAGTGCCTCCGTGCTTGCATTTAAAAACCGCACGTGTGTGCCTGTTGGTGGCAGCTTTCCGCTGCATTTGTGTGAGTTTTGCAAAAACTTGGATATAACGCACAAGTCTAGTGAATACACGTCAGCACAGCATTGCAAAATGCGCAAGGGCGTTGTCAACGAACAAGGAAGTGGACGTGATGGTGGTGCAGGCAGAGACCGAGGTTGTGTGCAAGCTCTAATTTCGCCACAACAAAGGGCCACATCTAGTCGCTCGCACGTCCTGTCCCAAATTCTTGGGGACCGCAGCAGTACACCGCTCTTGAACCAAGACCAGTGTCAACAGGTTGTTAGTTGGATAGCGGATAATGCTTCCAGTCAGATTGGCACCACCACAAACACTCTGTCTTCCACACGGTCAAGTGTCAGTAGCCGTGATACTGCACCGCACATTTCAGAACCTGATCCTCCTTCCTACCACCAGGCCGAGTACACGTCCACGGACATTACTGATCCCACACTTGGACACTCGGAAGAGCTGTTCGTTCACGTTTCCATTCACAAATTCTGGCCTCTCGCCAGCTCCTGTTGAAGTGGGCCATGACGAGATTGTATGTACAGATGCCCAAATATTTGAGCAGCCACGTTCTCACGAAGTTGGCAACGTGTCTCAACAAGGGGTGGACGATGATGAGACACAATTGTCAGGAAGTCAGGAGGAGGAGCAGGGTGCGGAAGAGGAAGACGACGTGGTGGATGATCCAGTAACTGACCCAACCTGGCAGGAGGATATGCAGAGCGAGGACAGCAGTGCACAGGGGGAGGGAGGCGTAGCATCACAACAGGCAGTAAGAAGCAGAGTGGTGGCCCCAGGCAGACGTCAGGCAACTGTTCCCCGGAACAACACGACACAAGGTGCCTGTACAAATGTTAGGTCTTCCCGAGTCTGGCTGTAATACTATTGTATGTATTGAGGATTTCGATTGCGTTAGGGCAATGACAACCAGAGACGAGTTCTTGGTGCAAGACGTTTATAATATGCAACCAGCAAATATGTACATAAACGGAACAAAAACACAGTAGAACATAAATACAGGAAATACCTTCCAGGGACGGAGCGAAAGGGAATTCCCGGGACCGCGCACCGGACTCCCCCAGGGAGATCACCAAGAGCGAACCCCTATACAGGGACTGTCTGGCAATCACCCCAGAAGCCCTAAATGCGCAGCAGCCGGGACACAAAAGGGCAATAGGTAAGTCCAAAAATGTCCGTACGTGATGTGAGTCCAGAGTGGTATTAAACGGAAGGAACCGGGCAGAAGTGCCGACCAAAGACGGCAAACGGAGTCCGGGCACAGCTAGATGATACCAGATGAAGTCCAGAGTCGGTGTCGGTTGTTTTCCAAGAGGATCCGAATAACAATCAGGAACCAAAAGCAGCAGGGCAGGAGCACACAGGAAGCAGTATACTCAGGCACTGGACTAAGCTTTAGGGGCGGCTTTTAAACAGATGGACAGGAAGTAGGGCAACAGAACAGAAAACTCCATGTTAACAAAGGGCAAGCTCTTTCAAAAGAAAACTGGAAAACCCGGAACTCTGACACTGGCAGTTTTTTAAGTTGGCTCCAGATGATTCTAAAAAGGCCATTTGCAACACCTGCCATGCCAGCATCAGCAGGGGTACCAAAACTAGCAGCCTGACCACCACCAGCATGATCAGGCACATGTCAGCCAAGCACCCGACTTTGTGGGAAGTACAACAGAGTCGAGGAGCAGTGCTTGCTGATGTCACTGCTACGTCTTCGCTGGTTGTGCATGCGAGCCAATCCCCTGTCCATGCTGCCTGCGAACAAGCCTCCTCCACTCCTGCACCTGCAGTTGCCTACGCAGAAAGAACACCATCATCAAGCACGTCCTTGTCCCAGCGCAACGTTCAGTTATCCATTCAGCAAACCTTTGAACGCAGGCGCAAATACACTGCCAACACCCCACATGCCACAGTTCTAAATGCTAACATTTCGCGACTGCTTGCGCTGGAAATGTTGCCTTTTAGGCTGGTTGAGACAGAAGCATTCCGCGACCTGATGGTGGTAGCTGTCCCACGTTACTCGGTCCACAGCCGCCACTATTTCTCCCGGTGTGCCGTCCCCGCATTGCATAACCACGTGTCACAAAACATCACACGTGCCCTGAACAACGCTGTTTCAGCCAAAGTCCACCTAACCACAGACACGTGGACAAGTGCATGTGGGCAAGGCCGCTACATCTCGTTGACGTCACACTGGGTTAATATGGTGCAAGCTGGGACCCAGTCTGAGCGAGGGACGGAACACGTCCTTCACACACCAAGTTTTGCAGGCCCTACCTCAGTCAGGGTTTCACACACACTCTACAGCTCCGGAATGTCATGCTCCTCAGCCTCCTCCTCCTCCTGCGCATCCTGATCCACTTTACCCTCCACACCAGTCCCAAGCTGGAAGTGTCGTGGGCGGAGGAGGGGACGGTGCGCTCTCCCACTGCTCGGGTCCGGCTGACGCTGCTCTACGGCTGCTGCTGCTCGTTGGCTCGAGCGATGGCCGGATCCCGGGGACTCGAGCGGCGCTACTCGCCCGTGAGTGAAAAGGGGTGGTTTGGGTTTTGGGGATATTGTCCGTGACGCCACCCACGGTTGTGGTGATTGTGTAGACACCACCGCTGCTCTGGACGGGGATCCCGGGAGCCTGTGACAGGGAGCAGCTTTGTTGTTATTTCTCCCCTCCGTGGGTAGGGGGGTTGGTTGTCCCGGGGCCTGGTGATGGGGTAGACATGGATGACAGGTGGGTTGCGGGGCCTGATGAGGTGCAGGGTCGCAGGGGCAGCGCTGTGCCGCACGGCACGGAGGTACTCACTCAGCCCAATGATGATGACACAGTTCACGGTTAAACAAGTGGCTGGATGGACGGGTCACTCGGACGGCTGCGGTTGTTCCTCCCTGCAGGTTAGTGATGACTGTCTCTCCCTGCACCTAAGTTAAGTGTTGGTAGTGATGGTTTCCCAACGGTAACCCGCTCCCCGACCTGGATATGGGCCGGAGGAGCCCCTTTTGCCCACAGGCGCTGGCCCTGGGAGACGGTTGCCCTTGGCGGTGGCTGTGTCTCCCCTTCACGGTTGTACGGTTGCCTTCTATCTGGACTTGGCTGTTTGGAAACCCTGAGGTTCCCTTCACTAACGGATTTGTCAAATTCACGGCGACACCAAGCCTTGCCGGGATCCGAAAGTCCTCTGCCAATGGTGCTGGCTTCTCTTTGTATACCGGTCCGGTACGGCCGGGTCACCACCCGTCCACGGTCCTTACGGCAGACTCCAATCGGCCTCCACTGCAGACGGTCACCACATCCTGCCAACCTTGCTGTCCTGTCCGGGCCACACACCCGGACCAACTTCAGGCTCTTTGCTGTCACTTTTCTCCTCTCTACTACTTTCCTCCTTCCACTTCCTTAGCTTAACTCTCACTGCCTGTGTTTTCCCTCCTCCTCGGTGGGTGGAGACCAACCGCCTGGCTCCACACCCTGGTGTGGACAACAGCCCCTGGGGAAGGCAACAAGGATTTTGTGTTTTGACTATGATATGCCTGCAGGGAGTGTGGGGTGTTTAAGTGTTGTGCTCTGTGGCCCCTGGCTTGTCCAGGGCGACACAGAAGCACTGCAGCACTGCCTCGGCGAAGCGGCAACAGGCAGTGCTGAAGCTAATCTGCATAGGTGACAAACCCCACAATGCAGAAGAGGTGTGGACAGCTCTGAAACAGCAGGCAGATCACTGGCTCACAACTCTGAACCTAAAGCCAGGAAAGGTCGTGTGTGACAATGGCCGGAACCTGGTGGCGGCTTTGAGGCGAGGCCAGCTGACACATGTTCCATGCGTGGCCCATGTGCTCAACCTCGTGGTTCAGCGGTTTCTAAAGTCATACTCAGAGCTGTCTGATCTGCTGGTAAAAGTTCGCCGCCTGTCTGCACATTTTCGAAAGTCACCTACTGCTTCAGCCGGCCTTGCCGGCTTAAGACGCCGTTTGCATCTTCCGGCACACAGACTGGTGTGTGATGTCCCCACGCGTTGGAATTCAACTCTGCACAAGTTGGTCAGGATATGTGAGCAGAAGAGGGCAGTTGTTGAGTACCTGCATCACCTAAGCCGTCGGGAAATGGGTCAAACTACACACATAACACCTGAGGAGTGGAGATGGATGTCCGACCTATGCACCATCCGCCAAAACTTTGAGGACTCCACCAAGATGGTGAGCGGCGATGACGACATTATTAGCGTCACCATACCGCTTCTCTGCCTTCTAAAATGGTCTCTGCTCAAAAAACAACCATGATGCATTGCAGGCGGAGCGCGATGAGTTTGAGCAAGAAACAGTAGTGGGTGTGGGTGATGATAACACACAGCCCAGCCTCGTCTCATCACAACGTGCAGTGGAGGACTATGACGAGGAGGAGGATGAAGACATGGAGCAACTCTCTGGCCAAATTGAGGATATGACATGCAGTCATATCCTCGGTTCAGCGTGGCTGGCCAGAGGACAGGGTAGATGATGAGGAGGAGGAGGAGGAGGACAGCATGTTCAGTCATCGTGTTGGTCAGGATACTGAAGTGATGGCTGTTAAGAGTCTGGCACACATGGCTGACTTTATGGTAAGCTGCCTGTCTCGTGACCCTCGCGTTAAGAACATCTTGGCCGACAATCATTACTGGTTGGTAACACTGTTAGACCCACGCTAAAAGGAGAACTTTATGTCTCTTATTCCCGAGGCGGAGAGGTCAGGCAAAATGCAGCAGTTCCAGAAGGCCATAGTCACGGAAGTAGGCAAAGCATTCCCCTCACAAAACGCTAGCGGCATAGGTCATGAATCAGTGGACAACCGAGGCGTACAGCCGAGAGAGGCACAAGTCCAATCCGCCAGAGGTAGGGGAACAGTCTTTAAGATGTGGGACAGTTTTCTCAGCCCCTCACGTACCACAGCCCCTGAGGTGCGGGGTAGTGCCACAAGAAATCCTAAGTTTGCCCAGATGCTGAAGGAGTACCTTGCAGATCGAACAACTGTACTCCGACATTCCTCTGTGCCTTACAATTATTGGGTATCCAAGCTGGACACGTGACATGAATTGGCTCTCTACGCCTTGGAAGTCCTGGCCTGCCCTGCTGCTAGCGTTTTGTCAGAGCGTGTTTTTAGTGCCGCAGGTGGAATCATTACAGATAAACGCACCCGCCTGTCAACTGAAAATGCTGACAGGCTGACTCTGATCAAGATGAACAAGGGTTGGATTGGGCCAGACTTCACCACACCACCAGCAAATGAGAGCGGAATTTAAAGTTTGCCATGTACCTCCACTCACCCATGGGTACACACTTCTGGACTTTGGATAATCGCTGGACTGCTCCTCCTTCTCCTCATGCGCCACCATGATGATGACCGTTACAAATTGCAATACTTAGGCCTTTGTTTCAGGTATACCCCCAGTGGTAAATTTTTTCGCCCATTCTTTGCAGAATGGACATTACAACGACAGGAGACCCGCTCCTTTGCAATGGGAACAATGTTTTGAGGCCCTCATGCACGTCTCTATCCAGGGACAACGTGGAGCCTCCCAATTTTTGGCTGCCCTGCCTAAGGGCTATACTACAATAGACCCACTTCCTTACAATGGGCACTTCATGTTTACAGGCCCTCATGCACGTCTCTATCCAGGGACAATATGGAGCCTGACGCTGCCACCGACTGCCACACACGTGCTGTTTTTAAATGCAAGCACGGACGCAATAAGAACCTAACTGGTTTTTAGGAGCGACAATTACTGAGAAGTCTGACACTATCAGACACTGCTGACTGACGTGTATTATTATACACTAGACTTGTGCGTTATATAATAGTTTGTGCAAAACGCGCACCTGTACCCTGCCACCGACTGCCACACACGTGCTGTTTTTAAATGCAACCACGGACGCAATAAGAACCTAACTGGTTTTTAGGAGCGACAATTACTGAGAAGTCTGACACTATCAGACACTGCTGACTGACGTGTATTATTATACACTAGACTTGTGCGTTATATAATAGTTTGTGCAAAACGCGCACCTGTACCCTGCCACCGACTGCCACACACGTGCTGTTTTTAAATGCATGCACGGACGCAATAAGAACCTAACTGGTTTTTAGGAGCGACAATTACTGAGAAGTCTGACACTATCAGACACTGCTGACTGACGTGTATTATACACTAGACTTGTGCGTTATATAATAGTTTGTGCAAAACGCGCACCTGTACGCTGCCACCGACTGCCACACACGTGCTGTTTTTAAATGCAAGCACGGACGCAATAAGAACCTAACTGGTTTTTAGGAGCGACAATTACTGAGAAGTCTGACTCTATCAGACACTGCTGACTGACGTGTATTATACACTAGACTTGTGCGTTATATAATAGTTTGTGCAAAACGCGCACCTGTACGCTGCCACCGACTGCCACACACGTGCTGTTTTTAAATGCAAGCACGGACGCAATAAGAACCTAACTGGTTTTTAGGAGCGACAATTACTGAGAAGTCTGACACTATCAGACACTGCTGACTGACGTGTATTATACACTAGACTTGTGCGTTATATAATAGTTTGTGCAAAACGCGCACCTGTACGCTGCCACTGACTGCCACACACGTGCTGTTTTTAAATGCAAGCACGGACGCAATAAGAACCTAACTGGTTTTTAGGAGCGACAATTACTGAGAAGTCTGACACTATCTGGACTGTTTTACACTGTGTACACCAGCCCCAGATATGATGAAGGCTGGTATACGGTCACCACTACCCTGCCTGCCTGCCTGCCTGTATACTGCTACAATAGTCCTGACAAGGACTCTTCTGGTCACTAGCCTGTATTCCGACCTGGCTATACCCTGCCTGTATATAGCAACAATAGTCCTGAGAAGGACTCTGCTACTGTACTCCGACCTGGCTATACCCTGCCTGCCTGTATACAACTAGAATAGTCCTGAGAAGGACTTTTGGTCACACTGTTTGCAGCCCTGCAACTGAAAAAGCTATAAAGGGCCGCAAAGCTTTCCCTGAATCAGCGACACTCTCCCTACACTCACTGTCTGGATAGCTGTGAGCAGAGCACAGCGCGCCGGCCGGTATAAAGGCTCGGTCACGCTGTGCAGGCCGGCCAATCACTGCAATTCCACAACTAACAGGGCTGTGGCATTGCAGTGGTCTGCCAGCCAATCCCTGCATGAGGGCTGGCTCTCAAAAGAGCGCCAACATGCAGAAATGAAGACCACGAGTACAGCACGAGTATCGCGAGATTACTCGGTCCCCGCCGAGCAGCCCGAGTACAGCGATACTCGTGCGAGTACCGAGTAGTGACAAGCATGCTCGCTCATCACTACCACTGAAGTTTTAGATGCCGCAGTTCCGCGCCTTACTATTCTCCTGATTAGATCAAATCTGTTACCCCACCCCCCCATACCCAGGGAAGGCAGGCATATTAGTGTGATGGAAACACAGATTAAGACAGACAGGGGCAAACCAAAACCAAGACACTTTGCAAACTCACAGAAACAAACAGCAAGAGACTATGGAGAAAAGTAAGAGCAGTAAGGCAGCAAGAAAACAACAACATTGGTCAACATCACAACTTCTAGCAGCAATAATTCACAACAACCACCAGTAAGTCTGGATCACAACACCTCACGAGACCAGTTTAGGTAAGCTATAGCTGGCATTAATAGAATAGTCCAGCCAGCATACATAGAAGGGAAGTGAACGTGACTGGCTCCCCCACAGCATGTGATCAAAGAGACTACCTAGCAGCCCAAGAAAGATGAACTTTTGCTAGCCTACATAAGTCTGTGGGTCGATGCCTGCATCTCCCTGCACTGATAACAGACATCAGAAAAGTAAACAAGCAGAGTGCCAGAATCTGTCGTTTCTACAGGTTCTGACGCCACCATAACAGTTGGCGATGCCTGTAAAATTCTCCTTGTGACACCCGTGTCCAGTTCAAAATGAAAAATTTGGTAAAAATTCTTCTATAATGGAAGCTTTCCATATCTGCCAATGCCCACCATACCTCCTTCTAGTGCACCATCCTCTTCTGATAGCATCTATTAATACTGAAAAGTACACAGCCAGGCGGAAAATGCTTTCTACACACCTACATGATGAATTGGGCCATGCCAAATGTTAAGTTCTGGTAAATATTAATGTGTTCCAAGGAGATGAGCTACATCACAAGACACAGAGGTAAGGTCATCAATGAAGAAGTATGGCAGCCCCGATTTCAGCACTCATTCAAGCAAAATCATTAATAACCGAGCCCTGAATATTTGCAATGAATAGAATCCACTGGAAAAAAAAAAGAAAATTACAATTCCTAACATGAGATATAATAGACAAATGCATTCAAATTTGGACGGCGATACAATTCAGCTCAGGTCTACGGAGGGCAATGTTGCTAAGGCAATAAAAGGTAATCTGACAAACCACACTTATATCACCATTAAAATTCAATTCAGGGTCATAAAGAAACCCAGGGTTGCATATTTTTGCCTTTTTAATGTAAAGACAAAGTCTTGAGTTCTAAAGAAGTGCAAATTAATTTTTAAAAGCTTTCAGCATAGAAATGCAGGGCCAGGCTTGATTTTACAGCAGGGGCTGAATTATGGAACATTTCATGATGTTTAATTATAGAAAGTAGAAAGACAGTCATTGAACGGAACATCACAGAGCAAGCTGCCCAATTCTCCAACTTAATAGCAATTGATGGAAATGGAAGCGAATGTTACTGCAGAGCGGCGTTATATTTTATGCAAATCACGCCAGAGAGGTAGAGGAGGCAATCTAAAGGAGTTGGACAAGATTCGGAGAAACATATCTGCTGTTTTTTTTATTTATAAATATATAAATATATATATATATATATATATATATATGTATATATATATATATATATATATATATATATATATATACATATATATATATATACACACCGTGTGCCGAATTATTAGGCAAGTTGTATTTTAGAGGGTTTTTTTATTATTGATCAACAGCTATCTTCTCAATCAACCCAAAAGACTCATAAATATCAAAGCTTAATATTTTTGGAAGTTGGAGTGGGTTTTTTTTTAGATTTGGCTATCTTAGGAGGATATCTGTTTGTGCGGGTAACTATTACTGTGCAGAATTATTAGGCAACCTAATAAAAACCAAATATATTCCCATCTCACTTGTTTATTTTCACCAGGTAAACCAATATAACTGCACAAAATTTAGAAATAAACATTTCTGACATGCAAAAACAAAACTCAAAAAAATTAGTGACCAATATAGCCACCTTTCTTTATGATGACACTCAATAGCCTACCATCCATAGATTCTGTCAGTTGCTTGATCTGTTTACGATCAACATTGCGTGCAGCAGCCACCACAGCCTCCAGACACTGTTCCAAGAGGTGTACTGTTTTCCCTCCCTGTAGATCTCACATTTTATGAGGGACCACAGGTTCTCTATGGGGTTCAGATCAGGTGAACAAAAGGGCGATGTCATTATTTTTTCATCTTTTAGACCTCTACTGGCCAGTCACGCTGTGGAGTAGTTGGATGCATGTGATGGAGCATTGTCCTGCATGAAAATCATGTTTTTCTTGACCGATACCGACTTCTTCCTGTACCACTGCTTGAAGAAGTTGTCTTCCAGAAACTGGCAGTAGGTCTGGGAGTTGAGTTTCACTCCATCCTCAACCTGAAAAGGTCCCACAAGTTCATCTTTGATGATACCAGCCCATACCAGTACCCCACCTCCACCTTGCTGGCGTCTGAGTCGGAGTGGAGCTCTCTGCCCTTTACTGATCCAGCCTCTGGCCCATCCATCTGGCCCATCAAGGGTCACTCTCATTTCATCAGTCCATAAAACCTTTGAAAAATCAGTCTTAAGATATTTCTTGGCCCAGTCTTGACATTTTATTTTCAGTTTCATGTTCAAAGGTGGTGGTTTTTCAGCCTTCCTTACCTTGGCCATGTCCGAGTATGGCACACCGTGTGCTTTTTGATACTCCAGTAACGTTGCAGCTCTGAAATATGGCCAAACTGGTGGCAAATGACATCTTGGCAGCTTCACGCTTGATTTTCCTCAATTCATGGGCAGTTATTTTGTGGCTTTTTTGCCCACCACGCTTTTTGTGACCCTGTTGGTTATTTGCCATGAAACGCTTGATTGTTCGGTGATCACGCTTCAGAAGTTTGGCGATTTCAAGACTGCTGCATCCCTCTGCAAGACACCTCACAATTTTGGACTTTTCAGAGCCCATCAAATCTCTCTTCTGACCCATTTTGCCAAAGGAAAGGAAGTTGCCTAATAATTATTACCTTATATATACCTTATATAGGCTGTTGATGTCATTACACCACACCCCTCCTCATTACAGAGATGCACATCACCTGATTTACTTAATTGGTAGTTGGCTCTCAAACCTATACAGCTTGGAGTAGGACAACATGTATAAAAATCATCAGGTGATCAAAATACTCATTTGCCTAATAATTCTGCCCACAGTGTATATAAATAAGATGGATTGCAGGATCAGACTACAAAGAGTTTGTTTGTAGTCTGTTACCATGGAGACATAGGTTGATAAATTGTTTAGTAGAAACAGATTGAGTACAAGTTAGAATTTATTGATGTACTTTCCTGCTGCTTAGTAGTCCAGTGGGAGGACTCATTTAATACAGCCAGACCGCCCCCCTTGGCTCCCAGACCCATTGAGATTAGTGATTTACCTAAAATTACAAGTGTTACTGCAACTTTCACTACTGCTACAGCACATCACAAAAATGAGTACACCCATCATATTTTTATAAATATTTTATTAATTCTTTTCATGGGACAATATAAAGATATCACACTATGATACAATGTACAGTGTCTGTGTGCAGCATGTATAACAGTGTAAATTCGGTGCCCTGTCAATAAGAACACACAGCCATTAATGTCAAAATCGCTGGCAAGAAAAGTGAGTACACCCCTGAGTGAAAATGACCAATATGTGCCCAATTAGCCATTTCCCTCCTCAGTGTCATGGGGGGCAGGGGTGTTACATAATAATTATAATAATAATAATAATAAACATTTGGTGTTATCTCTCAAACACTCTCTCATACTGGTCACCGGAAACTCAACATGACTCCTCATGGCAAAGAATTCTCTGAGGATCTGAATAAAAAAAATTGTTATTTGATATAAAGATGGCCGAGGCTCTAAGAAGATTGTCACCCCCCTGACACTGAGCTTCAGCATGGTGGCCAAGACCATACAATGATTTAGCAAGACCGGTTCCACTCACAACATTCCTCGCCATGGTCGCCCAAAGAGGTTGAATGTACATGCTGCTGAGTATCATATTCAGAGGTTGTCTTCTCAAAATAGATGTATGAGTGCTGCCAGTATTGCTGCAGAGATTACAGGCATGAGGCGGTCCAGCTGTCAGTGCTCAGACCATACGCCACACACTGCAGAGGTTACAGGGGTGAAGGTTGGCCTGTCAGTACTGACACTGCATCACATTGGTCCGGTTCTCTGTCATCCCAGAAGGAAGCCTCTTCTAAAGATGATAGACAAGAAAGCCCGCAAACAGTTTGCTAAAGACAAGGAAACTAAGGACATAGATTACTGGAACCGTCCTGTGGTTTGATTAAACCAAAATAAACTTATTTGGTTCAGATGGTGTCAACCATTTGAGGGGGCAACCAGGTGAGGAGAACAAAGACAAGTGTGTCCTGCCTACAGTCAGGTATGGTGGTGGAGGGTCATGGTTTGGGGCTGTATGAGTGCTGCTGTATGTGGGGAGGTACAGTTCATTGAGGGAACAATGAATTCCTGTGACAAACTGAAGCAGAGCATCATCCCCTCCCTTCATATTCCAACATAACCACCCCAAACACCTCCAAGACCACCCCTGTGTCGCTAAAGAACCTGCGCGTAAAGATGCTGGACCGGCCGAGCATCTCCAGACCTAAACCCTATGGAGCATCTGTGGGGCCTCCTCAAACGGAAGGTGGAGGAGCGCAAGGTCTCTAAGATCCACCATCTCCAGTATGTTGTCATGGAGGAGGAAGAGGATCCAGCGGTGAACTCTAGTGAACTCCATGCCCAATAGAGTTATGACAGTTCTTGAAATTATTGGCTGCCACACAAAATATTAACAATTTGGGCACAATTTGGCTATTTTCACTGAAGGGTGTACTCACTTTTGTTGCCCGTGTTTTAGATACTAATGGCTGTGTGTTGTTATTTAGAGGACACCAAATTTACCCTGCTATACAAGCTGCACACTGACACTGTACATTGTATCACAGGGTCAGATCTTCAGTTCTATCCCACGAAGAGCTATAATAAAGTATTTAGAAAAAGGTGACGTGTGTACTCACTTTTGTGATATACTGTATATATCAACTTGCTTCAGTGCCTCTTCCTCTTTAACAAGTTGCTCCAACTCTCAGCTGACCTTGATATTGTGCGGCTTTCAGAGGGATTCTGGGAATGGAAGTTTTGCAACAACTGGAGAACTACATGTAAGGAAACATTTCTTGCCAAATTTGTTACTAGGGAGTACGGCAAAGATTGTTTTACATACTGTAAGTGTGCCCACTGCTACTACAGGTTTGTCATCGAGCGCCCTACTGTTACAGACTTGTTATGTTACCCCTTCTAGTAATGTACGAATCCTTACGAATCCCCCAAATGTTACATACTTCTTACAGTGGCCCTTACAGTTATAGTCTGGTTGTATCGTCACCTACTTTTATACGCTTGATAAGGCTCCCTTATGGTTACTTCCGTATATAGCGCCCCTACTGTTACAGATTTAGAAAGATACTTCCTATTGTTACACCTGTTATGGCGCCTCATACGGTTACATATTTACTTATTATCAATTAATTGTAATGGCTCACTTTAAGTAAAAGGCTGGAAACACTTAAAAGGGCTTCCACAGATAGACTTTGCATTAGCCGTTACATCTAGTAAGTCCAAGGGGAACCCTGGTGTCACGGGGTCCTTCTCTGGTATCACACTATCAACAGAGCGAGAGGGTTCCTTCTCCGGTATCACACAATCAACAGAGCGAGAGATGATTGAGCAATCCAAACAACATTTATTCCAAGCAAATCAGAAGGTCCATAAAAATAATCCCCCACACAGAGGGTAAAGTAGTCCAGTAATGGGATAAAATTCCCAGGAGGTTAGTCATAATCCTCCAGCAGTACTTCTCCAGGTAAATCGGGGTTTCTCACAGACCATCTGGGGTGTCAGTTTCTCCCTCAGAGGATCAATCTTACTCCTTTTCTTGTGTCTTTCTCAGCCAGAATGAATCATCCCCCAGGTAAACAGAGAAGTTGGGTGGATTCCAGGCCCCCTCCCCCAGACTTAGGGACAAAAACCCGTCAAGGGGTGATTAACCCGCAAACAGGACAATGTACACACAAGGCAATCAAATGGTAACTGAGCTGAGCTAATTAACCTGCAGACAAGACAAGGAATACACAGAATTAATAGAGCAAGTCTGCTAAAATACGAACCTATACAAAATGATACACAACCCATAATATCACACCATCACACCTGAGCTTTACCCTTTAAGTCCTGTACACGGGTAAAAACTTGTACAGGGGCTCCAGTGTTGAATCCATGGACTGGCTGCTGGCCATTGAAGAGGACTGCAACGTGTGATTTATTTAATGTGCATAACAACAGAACGTTTTCAGTCCGTAGACCTTCCACAGTAAGCACATTCGTGAAGAGGAGTTCAGCGTGGGTGATTAGCGCGGTGTCCACCGCCACATGGAGGCTGCCATCATGAACTCCTCTTCACGAATGTGCTTACTGAGGAAGGTCTACAGACCGAAAACGTTCTGTTGTTATGCACATTAAATAAATCACATGTTGCAGCCAATCTTGGGAGTGCATTGTATTCTTCTATTGACAAAAGGCCTTGGACCTTTAAGCGCACCCCTACATCTATTACCATCAACACAGAGGAAGTGCCATTTACATCTTGTTGTATTGAAGAGGACTGGCTGAGGATGGACAGAAAATCCAAGTCAGTTCCAAAAGGTCAGGATAGGAACAAAGTAATCTTGAAGTAGAAAAGTCAAAATATGAGCTTAGGTCAGTAAGAGAAAAATATTGGCTGAGTAGGAATGGAGTAATGAGAGTGAACAAGGGTAAGTAGAACTAATAACTGGCACTGGCAGCAGATAGGGGTTTAAATAGCGTAAGGTCACACCCAAACCTCAGAGCAGGGAGTGTGAGGAATTATCCCGCAAACTCTTAACTGCTGCACTGTCGCCCCGTGTTGTTCGGCACAGCACGGAGTCAGAAGGAGTGTGTACATTCATAGATGTCACTCGAAGCCTTAGGACTATTGCTGTTGGAGATTATGTTGATGAGTGTTAGGACTAGTGTCGCGGGCGGGGAGGACGCCGTCTCTGCTGCGCTCTCGCTAACGCTCGGGTCCAGCGCTGCTGCGGCTGCTGCTGCTCGGTGGCTTGATCGGTGGGCCGGATCCCGGGACTCGAGCGGCGCTCCTCGCCCGTGAGTGAAAGGGGTGGTTGGTTTGGGGGATTTAGTCCGTGACGCCACTGACGGGTCGTGGTGAAGATGGGCACCACCGCTGCTGGTGACGGGGATCCCGGGAGCGATGGTAGGAAGCAGCTGGGATGTTGTTTTCCCCCTCCGTGGGTAGGGGTTGGTGGTCCCGGGGCCCGGTGATGTGACGGGGAGGCAGGGTTGGCGAGGTGCAGGGTTGTAAGGACAGCGCGGAGCGGTGCCGGATGGCACGGGTGTACTCACTCAGCAAGAAAGGTACAAAGTCCTCGGTAAACCAAACGGCTGGATGGACGGGTCCCGCAGCCGGCTGCAGTGTTTGTCCCCGGACAGGTGATGGCGGCTGTCTTTCCCTGCACCTTGATGTTCTCCTTCTGGCTACTTTGGATTCCCGACGGTAGTCCGCTCCCTGGTGTATTGGTACCGGAGGAGCCCGTTTGCCCGCAGGCACTGGCCTTTGGGTCTCTAGCCTTAGGCGGTAGTTGTATACCCTCACGGTGTGGGCTGTTGCCTTCAATCGGGACTTTTGCTGTTGTGAAACCCCTGGGGTTCCAGTCACATTTGGATCTGACTATTGACGGCGGCTCCAAGCCTGGTCGGGGTCCGATGGCCCTGCCTGTGTGTGCTGGCTTCACTTCGCTCCCCGGTCGGTACCGGCGGGCCGTCGCCTGACCCCGGTCCTAGGGTTCCGCGTTGCTCCACCACTCCTGCAGACGGCCACCACCGTCTGCCAACCTTGCTGTCAGTGCCTGGGCCACAAACCCAGACACCCAAGTGCTTGTTCCTCTCACTTCAAACTCCAACACTACTCTGCCACTTTTCCCGCCTCCAGGCCTGTGAACTCCTCGGTGGGTGGAGCCAACCGCTTAGCTCCGCCCCACCTGGTGAGGACATCAGACACTGGAGGGAGGCAACAAGGGTTTTTGTTTGGCTGGTGTCCCTGTCTAATGGGGGGTGGGGGTGTTTGTATGTTATCTGTGACTACCTGGCTAGGCGAGGGCGCCACACTAGTGTCCTGAGTATAGATGAGCAAACCCACAGACGTTCAAGTTCATTGGGTCCAGCCGGGCTTTAAAAAAAAAAAAGTCTGGTCCGGGACCGGACTTGAACTCGAACATCTACCTGGACGCCGAACCCTATTTACGTCTATGGGGACCTGAACATTACCTGTAAAATAAAAGGGATAAAGCAGGAGAATATACTTACCAAGCCTCCCGCATTGCTGTAACGCTACTTCTGGGTACGCGGCTCATCAGCCCTCATACATATTCACTGCTTTCCCCGCGCACGAGCAGCAATGATTGGCTACGGCAGACCATTCTTTCCCAGCCTGAGAATACCAACCCCTAGCTGGTGGCTTTATCTTGGCTGGGTACCAAAATGAGGGGGACCGCACGTTGTTTATTTTTTAATTATTTACATAATTTAAAAAAAAAAGCTGCATGGGTGTCCTCTAAGGCCGGAGTCACACTTGTGCGAGTCTCGCAATGACATAACCCGGCACGGCCGCACACTTTCCTGACAGGAGTGGGTCGGCTGCATGTATTTCTATGAAGCTGAGATGCTCCTGTCAGGAGAGTGTGCATCTGTGCCGGGTTATGCCGATGCGAGTCACTTGCAAGTGGAACTCCGGCCTTATTTTGATACACAGCCAAGATAAGCTGACGTGGCTTTATCTGTGCTGGCATCACTACAAGGGGGACACTACGTCATTTTTTTTTCATTTATTTATTTTACTCTATAAGCATGCAGACAGCACCTGAGATTCCAACCAATCACAGGTGCTGTTAGACAGGGTGGGGGTGTGGTCTACTGGCAGCCAGTCAGAGACGTTGGGGGGGTGGGGAAAGCAGTGAATATGTATGAGGACTGATGAGCGGATCCGGAAGTAGAGTTACAGCCACACGAGTGGCTTGGTAAGTATATTCTCCTGCTTTAACCCTTTTGTTTCTTTCTTCTTTATTATCCAGTTGGCCAAACCCGACCTGTAACACGGACTTCCCTAAGAAGTCTTTGTCCAGGTCCAGAACGCGAACATCTGCTATTCGGTATGGACGCCTAACTTTATAGTTTGGGTTCGCTCATGACTAGTCCTGAGCTGGGTAATGGCCAATTTGTAGACTCCTCAAGGCTCTGTAATCTCTCATAATAGGACATGTTACATAACACTAACGAAAGCTGCCGCTATTGTATTACCCCCTATTGATCTTCACACCATTTATAATTTATATTGTAATATTTCCCTTTTCGTCATCAGAAAACAATTTTCCTCTTTCCTCGATAACAGAGAATCTTTTTTTGTTGCAGCTGGATATGAACGTAAAGCAAATCTAACAGCGAATCCTCGGCCGCGTCCTGTGATGTCCCGGCAGGCCTATTAGTGAGTATTATCTCTCCAATAACAAGTTTACTCTCTTAATAGACTTTCATATTTCTGGAGAGCAGCATTTGATTTGGGAGAATTGCATGGTGGTGAGGGACTCTGTGTTTATTGCGCACCTCCAGCAATACAGGTTAATCTGTTTTGCTCTTTGTGCAACAGAACAAGTGTGATAATCATTTTACTGGTTATTGGCAGCTCCGTGCACCTTACGATAATAATTGAATCTGATGCCGGAGAAGACATTGCAGACTGCAGGGCGAAGGCGTAATTTGAAACTCAATGACCCTCAAAAACTGGTAAGACATCTTGTGGGGTGGTCCAAATATGCAAGACCCTAAACTGGAATATTAATCGGCCTGGTCTGATGAATCACGTTTTATATCATGTGGATTGTTGGTTCGTGTGCATCACTTACCAGGGGAAGAAACGGCACCAGCAAGGGTGAAACTATAATGGGTGTGTCATGGGTGGGTTAGGCTAGCTGGGAGACCTGAACTGGCCCCTAAGACTAAAATCTGTGCACTGACCCTCAACCTAGAGGTACACTTAAAAGTAGTGAGGTATGGGCCCCCAGCGTGTTCCTGTCTCCTATTCATGACCTGACCTAACCCCCCACACCTCTCCACCCCCAGGGTTGGCAGGACACACTAGGATAACCCCCTCCCAAAAAGACACGGACAAGGGAAAGACAATAAAGGCATAGGGGGAAATAAAATATATGGGAGGAAGTGACGCACACCAAGGGACACTACCATACAACACTAGCAACAGATTGTAGGTCACCATAGAGGATCGCCAAGAGCACCAGATATTCACAAAAGCACAAGCAGATGCTATCTTCGGCGATCTCCTAACAAACTCCCCAGCCATTAGAAAGGGAGAGGCCAGCTGTGGATGGTAATCAGCAACCTGACTCTCAGAAGAGTCACACATGACTCACAGAAGGATTAACCCCTACACAGCTGGGAGCAGTGGACATGACTCAACCGACGCCCGGAATCTTTATCAAACTTGAAAAAGTTTCAAGGGGGAACCAAAATGTTTCTGTAACCATCTGGCTCAATAAAGGCACAGCTTTTTCAATTTTGAATTCTGGAAGGCTGCCATTTTCATATTTTATCTATTTATCCATCAGGGACCAAACGATTGCGGATGCAGGGATCGCTATTGTGACAGGGCCCGGGGGTGCAGGGGGTCCGCCAGCCCCTGCCCCTGCTTCATCTGGATGTGCGTTCAAGGCCACACATCCAGCTGAAATGCATCATGATGCAGAGTCCTGTCGGGTCCCTGCACTGCAATACAAACAAGCCATCCCTGTGACTGAGGCGACGCAAGACAAAGGCGTCATGCGTTACATAGCACAGACACCGATAAAACCAGAGGAAGATGCCGAGCAACGTGGGAGCTGGGGAGGTGGTGAGTACAGTATATACCAGAAGGGGGACAATATATACCAGGAGGAGCCCACCAGAGGAATATATATATACCAGGAGGAGGACAGTATATATCAAGAGGGACCCAGGTGAGAAACATATATACCAACAGGGGGACAGGATCGGGACATATATACCAGGATGGAGAACATACATATACCAATATAGGGGATATATTTACCAGGAATTAGCCCAGACATTTACAAGGAAGAGGGACATATTTGTCAGGAAGGAGCCCAGGATGGAGGACATTAGACCAGGATGGGGGACATTACTACATAATGCTGGGAGTATAACTCGCATGTCTTTATAGAATTTAGAACGCTAAATGTATACATACATATACATACATCTGACCAACATGTGAGGATGGAGGAGGGCCCATGTCAAAATATTCAGCGGGGCCCATCGAACTCTAGTTACGCCACTGCTATCCATAATTCTATCCATCATTCTATCCATCCATCATGCTATCCATCATCCTATTCATCATTTTATTCATCTATCCATCAATTTTATCCATCTATATGCCATACTATCCATCATTTTATCTATCCATCCATCATGATCTATCCATCATTTTATTTATCCATCCATCATCTATCCATCATTCTATCAATCTGTCCATCCATCTATCCATCATTATATCCATCCATCATTATATCCATCTATCCATCATGCTGTTCATCAATTTTATCCATCTATATATCAACCAATCTACCTATTTATCCATCCAGCCATCCATCATACTATCCATCTATCCATCATTCTATCCATCCATTCATCCATCCATCCATCCATCCATCCAGTTTGTCTTCCAGAAATAGGAATTAAAGAAACACAAGTTAAAACAAACATATGCTTGCTCCTCCTAATACCAAACCTCTGGTTGTCACGATATGCAATTCCCGAACCGAAAGAGGCAGCACTCCAAAAAGAATTGACTTAGCCGATATATTCGGCAATGTTTCGGCTCTTACACCACGTCTCGCCCCTTCTTCTAGACGTTCCTCTAGTTTCCCCGTCCCGCTACCTCTGCTCTCTCCAGTATTTTACCTTCTGTAGACTGTTCGGGGAGATTTTTATCCGTTCGTGGTCATTAAAGATGAAGTCAGCAAGGCTGAGACGGGCTAACTACGATTTTATCAGCAGATAATTAGTTTTTCGCTTTGCACAAAGTTATTTATTAAGCTCCAGAACTCCGCAGAGATTTCCCTGTATAATTACCGCTGCCTGATGATTTTGTGTAATTTGCTCAGACATGCACAGCACAAAGCCAATTTGTTATATTCAAACTCAACCCGAAGCTCAGGCACAAAAATGTAAAATGACGACTGCGAGATGCCACAATGATGCCACGCTGGGTATTAATAACATTGTATCTACACTGCCAGCCTTAAAGATACAATCGTACAAAGATCAGATAAAACCTAATTAAATGAAGCAACATCAGCGTCTGCCCGTCATACACAGCATTCCCGGGAGGCCATCACAGCGCTCATAGCCGGAGTAATGTAAATGCGAAAATTATTGACGGGAAGGGGGGGGGGGGGGGGGGGCGGGACAAGAAATCTAACTATATGTCCTAATTTACATACCCTTCACATTATAATTATGCAGCATATGTCATGAGCAGAATTGTATATTACCCTATTAATTAGAACTGAAGTTAAAAAAATAAATGTTTTAGTATTTAGAAATATATATACAGCTTTGGCAAAAATTAAGAGACCACTGCACAGTTTTATAAAGATCGTCTTCTCTACATGTGACAGCCATTCCATTCCAGTGTCAGTTGAATTCCAACCATAGTCCACCTCATTCTAGTTAATGTTCTTCTGATTAGGCGATCACCGGATCCAAATCTTAGTTAACTACGGAAAGTATAAAAAAAACACTGCTGTGGTCTTCACAATCCTCTTGCAGCAGGACAAGCTGGACGGCAAAACATGTGTTAGTGATATCCCAAAAATAATAGGAATGAAAAAATAGCTTTTAACCATGCCAAAGGAGTTGAAAAGAAAAGTCTTGAGTGGTGAAAAGAAGGGCTCAGTTCTGGCTTTACTAGCAGAGGGATACAGTGATCGTCATGTTGCCTCCATCCTTAAAGATGGTAGTCCATTACAACAAGGTCAAGCAGTAGATATTGCGGACAACAAAGCTACAGATCGGCAGAGGGTGTAAGCAACTGTCCACTTACCGGGGTGACCGTCATATTTTTCGAATGTCACTCAGCACCCGCAGGATGACATCAAGTGACCTACAAAAGGAATGGCAAATGGCAGCTGGGGTGAAGTGCACGGCCAGAACAGTTAGTAACAGGCTCCTAGAGGCAGGGCTCAAGTCATGTAAAGCTAGAAAAAAACTTTTCATCAATGAGAAGCAAAGGAGAGCCAGACTGAAGTTTGTCAAAGACCATAAGGATTGGACCATAGAGGACTGGAGTAAGGTAATCTTCTCTGATGACTCTAATTTTCAGCTTTGCCCAACACCTGGTCGTCTAATGGTTAGATGGAGACCTGGAGAGGCGTATAAGCCACAGTGTTTTGCACCCACACTGAAATTTGGTGGAGGATCAGTGATGATCTGGGATGCTTCAGCAAAGCAGATTAAACTTTGTGAAGGACAAATGAATCAAGCCGCATACAAGGTTATCCTGGAAAAACAGTTTCTTCTTTCAGCTCAGGCAATGTTTCCCAATTCTGAGGATTGTTTTTTCCCAGCAGGACAATGCACCATGCCACACAGCTAGGTCAATCAATGTGTGGATGAAGGACACCAAATCAAAACCCTGTCATGGCCAACACATTCTCCAGACCTGAACCCCATTGAAAACCTTTGGAATGTAATCAAGAGGAAGATGGATAGTCACAAGCCATCAAACAAAGAAGAACTGCTTACATTTTTGCACCAGAAGTGGCATAAGGTCAACCAAAAGCAGTGTGAAAGACTGGTGGAAAGCAGCCAAGACTCATGAAAGCTGGGATTAAAATCATGGTTATTCCACAAAATATTGATTTCTGAACTCTTCCTGAAGTAAAACATTAATATTGTTGTTTCTAAATGATTATGAACTTGTTTTCTTTGCATTATTTGAGGTGTGAAAGTAAAGCATTTATTGTTATTTTGACCATTTCTCATTTTCAGAAAATAAATACAAAATGTATTCTTGGAAATTCGGAGACGTTGTCAGTAGTTTATAGCATAAAAGAACGATTTACATTTTATTCAAAAATATAAAGAGAAAAATCAGAAAAACTGTGTGTGTATATATTCAGTTTCATATATCTAATAACTGATGGACTGAGTAATATTTCTGGATTGAAATGAGGTTTATTGTACTAACAGAAAATGTGCAATCCGCATTTAAACAAAATTTGAATGGTGCAAAAGTATGGGCACCTCATCATAAAAGTGACATTAATATTTTGTAGATCCTCCTTTTGCAAAAATCACAGCCTCTAGTCGCTTCCTGTAGCTTTTAATGAGTTCCTGGATCCTGGATGAAGGTATATTTGACCATTTCTGTTTACAAAACAATTCCAGTTCAGTTAAGTTTGATGGTCGCCGAGCATGGACCGCCGCTTCAAATCATCCCACAGATGTGAAAGCAATGTGCATTGTTTTGTTATTTTGACCATTTCTCATTTTCAGAAAATAAATACAAAATTTATTGCTTGGAAATTCGGAGACGTTAACAGTAGTTTATAGAATAAAAGAACAATTTACATTTCACTCAAAAATATACCTAAAAAGAAAAAAATCAGAAAAACTGAAAACTTTGCAGTGGTCTCTTAATTGTTGCCAGAGCTATCTATATATACTAGAAGGTGGCCCGATTCTACGCATCGGGTATTCTAGAATTTACGTATTGTGTAGTTCATGTATGATTTTTGTTATATATATATATGTTGTGTGTAGTTACCAAGTGTTTGTGTAGGCGCTGTACATGTTCTGGGTGTTGTCTGGGTGTGACGGGGGTGAGAGCGGTGTTGTATGTGTGTTGCGTTGTTTGTGGAGCGCTGTGTGTCTGTAGCGTTGTGTGTTGCGCGGTTTGTGTGTGTGTGGTGTGTTTTGGGGGGAGGTATGTTTTGTGCAATGTGTGTGTTGTGCGGTATGTGCGTATATTTGTGTGTGCCGCAGTGTTTGTGTGTTGGGTGTTGTGTGTGTGCAGCGTTGTCTGTGTGTGTAGGTGTCTGTGTAGGGCAGTTGTTTGTGGTTCCCAGTGTGTGTGTGTGTGTGGTGTGTTGTACACTTCCCATCGTGCTCCATCCGCCATGCTGCGCACTCCCAAACGTGCACCATCCGCCATGCTGCGCACTCCCAAACGTGCACCATCCGCCATGCTGCGCACTCCCAAACGTGCTCCATCCGCCAGGCTGCGCACTCCCAAACGTGCTCCATCCGCCATGCTTCGCACTCCCAAACGTGCTCCATCCGCCATGCTGCGCACTCCCAAACGTGCTCCATCCGCCATGCTGCGCACTCCCAAACGTGCTCCATCCGCCATGCTGCGCACTCCCAAACGTGCTCCATCCGCCATGCTGCGCACTCCCAAACGTGCTCCATCCGCCATGCTGCGCACTCCCAAACGTGCTCCATCCGCCATGCTGCGCACTCCCAAACGTGCTCCATCCGCCATGCTGCGCACTCCCAAACGTGGTCCATCCGCCATGCTGCGCACTCCCAAACGTGCTCCATCCGCCATGCTGCGCACTCCCAAACGTGCTCCATCCGCCATGCTGCGCACTCCCAAACGTGCTCCATCCGCCATGCTGCGCACTCCCAAACGTGCTCCATCCGCCATGCTGCGCACTCCCAAACGTGCTCCATCCGCCATGCTGCGCACTCCCAAACGTGCTCCATCCGCCATGCTGCGCACTCCCAAACGTGCTCCATCCGCCATGCTGCGCACTCCCAAACGTGCTCCATCCGCCATGCTGCGCACTCCCAAACGTGCTCCATTCCCCATGCTGCGCACTCCCAAACGTGCTCCATCCCCCATGCTGCGCACCCCCCATTGTAATCCATCCCCCATGCTGCACCAGCATCAGCCTCTCTACCCGCAGCATCAGCCTTCTGTCCCCAGCCTCAGCCCCTCTCTGTCCCCAGCCTCAGCCCCTCTCTGTCCCCAGCCTCAGCCCCTCTCTGTCCCCTCCTCTGGCGACACTCACACACACGATCGCATCCACTCACACACACGATCGCATACACTCACACACACCCGATCCCGACACTCACACACACGATCGCATCCACTCACACACACGATCGCATCCACTCACACACACGATCGCATCCACTCACACACACCCGATCCCGACACACACACACCCGATCGCATACACTCACACACACAGACACTGACGATATCGCACATACGCGCTCACAGTCACAACATCCGGAGATACCACATGCTTCTGGCCATGTGATCCTCCGTCAGGTCCTGGAAGGTCACAACAGCACAGTATCGAGGCCGAGAAGCAAGGGATATCGCCGGATGCTGTGAGTGTGTGGATGCGATGTGATGTGTGTGTGAGAGTGAGTGTGAGAGTGAGTGTGAGCTGATGTGTGTGTGTGTGTGTGTGCGTGTGGATCTTCCGCCGCTACAGGACCTCGATGCGCTTGTAACCATGCCAACGTATCCCGTCCCCCATTCGCACGGGAGCCCACACCACTCCCGTGCGAGCGGGGGATGGGGGATGGGGGGGGGTGTAGTACAGTACTCACCCCCCTTAACAGCCGTGTCAGTTCGGGGAATGCGCGCGGGGGGGGGGAGGAGGGGGGGGGGGGAGTACAGTACTCACCTCCGTGACAGCCCTGTCAGTTCGGGGAATGCGCGGGGGGAGGTGGGCGGGGCCAGAGCTAACGTGCGTTGCGTGAGGGGGGCGGGGCGTGGCGTGGCCGAATTGCCAATGCCTGCAGGGTGCCGGGGCGAGAGGCCAATCTGTGGGGGGGGGCGGAGGCTGGGCGAGCGGCTGGCCAATCCGTGTGGGGGCGCAGCCTGGGCGAGCGGCCAATCGGTGTGGGGGGGCGGGGCCATGGCGAGCCCAGCGGCCAATCAGCTTTGTGTCACCGTAAGGACATGTCACGGTGACACTGTCACGGTGACACAATTTTGGAGCATGACAGACAGACAGACAGACAGAATAAGGCAATTATATATATAGATATATATATATATAGATGTTGTTGTGTGTAGTTACCAAGTGTTTGTGTAGGGCGCTGTACATGTTCTGAGTGTCGCGGGGGGTGAGAGCGGTGTTGTATGTGTGTTGCGTGTGTTGCGTTGTTTGTGGAGCGCTGTGTGTCTGTAGCGTTGTGTGTGTTGTGCGGTTTGTGTGTGTGTGGTGTGTTTTGGGGGGAGGTATGTTTTGAGCAATGTGTGTGTTGTGCAGCATGTGCGTATATTTGTGTGTGCAGCGTTGTCTGTGTGTGTGGGTGTCTGTGTAGGGCGTTGTTTGTGATTCCTAGTGTGTGTGTGTTGTGCAGTGCGCGTGTGTGTGTGTGTGTTGGGGGGAGGTGTGCACCTCCCATCGTGCTCCATCCCCCATGCTGCGCACCCCCCATCGTGCTGCATCCCCCATGCTGCGCACTCCCAAACGTGCTCCATCCGCCATGCTGCGCACTCCCAAACGTGGTCCATCCGCCATGCTGCGCACTCCCAAACGTGCTCCATCCGGCATGCTGCGCACTCCCAAACGTGCTCCATCCGCCATGCTGCGCACTCCCAAACGTGCTCCATCCGCCATGCTGCGCACTCCCAAACGTGCTCCATCCGCCATGCTGCGCACTCCCAAACGTGCTCCATCCGCCATGCTGCGCACTCCCAAACGTGGTCCATCCGCCATGCTGCGCACTCCCAAACGTGGTCCATCCGCCATGCTGCGCACTCCCAAACGTGCTCCATCCGCCATACTGCGCACTCCCAAACGTGCTCCATCCGCCATACTGCGCACTCCCCATCGTGCACCATCCGGCATGCTGCGCACTCCCAAACGTGCTCCATCCGTCATGCTGCGCACTCCCAAACGTGCTCCATCCGTCATGCTGCACACTCCCAAACGTGCTCCATCCGCCATGCTGCGCACTCCCAAACGTGCTCCATCCGCCATGCTGCGCACCCCCCATCATGCTCCATCCGCTTGGGAGTGCGCAGCATGCCGATGGTGCACGATGGGGAGTGCGCAGTATGGCGGATGGAGCACGTTTGGGAGTGCGCAGTATGGCGGATGGAGCATGTTTGGGAGTGCGCAGCATGGCGGATGGACCACGTTTGGGAGTGCGCAGCATGGCGGATGGACCACGTTTGGGAGTGCGCAGCATGGCGGATGGACCACGTTTGGGAGTGCGCAGCATGGCGGATGGAGCACGTTTGGGAGTGCGCAGCATGGCGGATGGAGCACGTTTGGGAGTGCGCAGCATGGCGGATGGAGCATGATGGGGGGTGCGCAGCATGGCGGATGGAGCACGTTTGGGAGTGCGCAGCATGGCGGATGGAGCACTTTTGGGAGTGTGCAGCATGGCGGATAGAGCACGATGGGGAGTGCGCAGCATGGCGGATGGAGCACGTTTGGGAGTGCGCAGCATGGGGGATGGAGCACGTTTGGGAGTGTGCAGCATGGCGGATAGAGCACGATGGGGAGTGCGCAGTATGGCGGATGGAGCACGTTTGGGAGTGCGCAGCATGGCGGATGGAGCATGTTTGGGAGTGTGCAGCATGGCGGATAGAGCACGATGGGGAGTGCGCAGTATGGCGGATGGAGCACGTTTGGGAGTGCGCAGCATGGCGGATGGAGCACGTTTGGGAGTGTGCAGCATGGCGGATAGAGCACGATGGGGAGTGCGCAGTATGGCGGATGGAGCACGTTTGCTCAGCCTCTCTCCTTCCAGCCTCCCTCAGCATCAGCCTCCCCCTCCCAGCCTTCCCCAAGATCAGCCTCTCTGCTCCCAGCCTCCTCCAGCACGCCGTGCTCCTCTGCCGACACTCACCCACACCCGATCGCATCCACTCACCCACACAACCGATCGCATCCACTCACCCACACAACCGATCGCATCCACTCACACACACAACCGATCGCATCCACTCACACACACAACCGATCGCATGCACTCACACACACAACCGATCGCATCCACTCACACACACAACCGATCGCATCCACTCACACACACAACCGATCGCATCCACTCACACACACCCGATCGCATACACTCACACACACCCGATCGCATACACTCACACACACAGACACTGACGATATTGCACATACGCGCTGATACTCACAACATCCGGGGATATCACATGCTTCTGGCCATGTGATCCTCCGTCAGGTCCTGGAAGCTAACAGCACAATATCGCCGCCGAGAAGCAAGCGATATCCCAGGATGTTGTGAGTATTTGGATGCGATGTGATGTGTGAGGTGTGTGTGAGTGTGATCTGATTTGTGTGTGATCTGATTTGTGTGTGCTGTTATGTGTGTGTATGTTCCGCAGCTGCAGGACCTTGATGTGTGGATGCGATGTGATGTGTGTGTGAGGTGTGTATGAGAGTGAGTGCGAGCCGGTGTACACTGGTAACTATGATACACATCGGGTAACTAAGGGACCTTAGTTACCCGATGTGTATAATGGTTACCAGCTTTCACGGCCTCCGTTAAGATCCCAGCATCGCAAGGTTATGTGTGGCGCTGCCGGGATCCTGACGGAGCCGGTGTAGAAGCAAGCGATATCCCAGCATGTTGTGATGTGTGGATGTGATGTGTGGATGTGATGTGTGGATGTGATGTGTGAGGTGTGTGTGAGAGTGAGTGTGATCTGATGTGTGTGTGTGTACTCACCTGGGAATCGGAGCCCCGTGTCAGTTAGGCCAGAGCGAGCGTGCATTGCGTGAGGGGGGCGGGGCCTGCAGAGAGCCGGGGCGAGAGGCCAATCCGTGTGGGGGGGCGGGGCCATGGCGAGCCCAGCGGCCAATCAGCTTTGTGTCACCGTAAGGACACAATTTCGGAGCATGACAGACAGACAGATAGACAGACAGACAGACAGACAGACAGACAGACAGACAGAATAAGGCAATTATATATATAGATAATTGCCTTATTCTGTCTGTCTGTCTTGCTCCAAAATTGTGTCCTTACGGTGACACAAAGCTCATTGGCCGCTGGGCACGCCATGGCCCCGCCCTCCCGCACGGATTGGCCGCTCGCCCAGGCTGCGCCCCCACACGGATTGGACGGCCACTCGCCCAGGCTCCGCCCCCCCACAGATTGGCCTCTCGCCCCGGCACCCTGCAGGCATTGGCAACTCGGCCACGCCCCGCCCCCCTCACGCAATGCACGCTAGCTCTGGCCCCGCCCCCCCACGCATTCCCCGAACCGACACGGTCACGGAGCCACGACTACCAGGTGAGTACTGTACCCCTGGGAGCCCACATCAGCGTACGCCGCCAAACCAGCCGACACATACCCTCGCATTGCTGGGGCTGGCCGGCGTATGCTGGTGTGGGCTCCCGTGCGTGCGGGGGACGAGATACGCTGGTAACCATGGTAGCATAGTTACCAGCGCATCAAGGTCCTGCAGCGGCGGAACATACACACATGCACACACAAAACAGCACACACATACACACACACACATCAGATCACACTCACTCTCACACACACACACACACATAACAGCACACACATACACACACATCAGATCACACTCGCTCTCACACACACACACACACAAACACACACACACACACCTCACACACACATCACATCGCATCCACATACTCACAACATCCTGGGATATCGCTTGCTTCTCGACGGCGATACTGTGCTGTGAGCTTCCAGGACCTGCCGGAGGATCACAAGGCCAGAAGCATGTGGTATCTCCGGATGTTGTGAGTATGAGCGCGTATGTGCAATATCGTCAATGTGTGTGTGCGTGAGTGTATGCGATCGGGTGTGCGTGAGTGTATGCGATCGGGTGTGTGTGAGTGTATGCGATCGGGTGTGTGTGAGTGTATGCGATCGGGTGTGTGTGTGTGTGTGAGTGTATGCGATCGGATCTGTGAGTGTCGGCAGAGGAGCACGGCGTGCTGGAGGAGGCTGGGAGGAGAGAGGCTGATCCTGGGGAAGGCTGGGATGGGGAGGCTGAGAGAAGAGAGGCTGATGCTGGGGGAGGCTGAGGCTGGGGTAGGCTGGGAGGAGAGAGGCTGATGCTGGGGACCGAAAAAGCTGATGCTGGGAGGAGAGAGGCTGATGCTGGGGGAGGCTGAGGCTGGGGTAGGCTGGGAGGAGAGAGGCTGATGCTGGGAGGAGAGAGGCTGCTGCGGGTAGGCTGGGAGGAGAGAGGCTGATGCTGGGAAGAGAGAGGCTGATGCTGGGAAGAGAGAGGCTGATGCTGGGGGAGGCTGAGGCTGGGGGAGGCTGAGGCTGGGGTAGGCTGGGAGGAGAGAGGCTGATGCTGGGGACAGAAAAGGCTGATGCTGGGAGGAGAGAGGCTGAGGCTGGGAGGAGAGAGGCTGATGCTGGGGGAGGCTGAAGCTGGGCTAGGCTGGGAGGAGAGAGGCTGATGCTGGGATGAGAGAGGCTGATGCTGGGAGGAGAGAGGCTGATGCTAGGGACAGAAAAGGCTGATGCTGGGAGGAGAGAGGCTGATGCTGGGGACAGAAAAGGCTGATGCTGGGAGGAGAGAGGCTGATGCTGGGATGAGAGAGGCTGATATTGGGGACAGAGAGGCTGATGCTGGGGACAGAGAGGCTGATGCTGGGATGAGAGAGGCTGATGCTGCGGGTAGAGAGGCTGATGCTGGGAGGAGAGAGGCTGATGCTGCGGGCAGAGAGGCTGATGCTGCGGGTAGAGAGGCTGATGCTGGTGCAGCATGGGGGGTGGAGCACGAAGGGGGGTGCGCAGCATGGGGGATGGAGCACGTTTTGGAGTGCGCAGCATGGGGAAGGAGCACGTTTGGGAGTGCGCAGCATGGGGGATGGAGCACGTTTGGGAGTGCGCAGCATGGGGGATGGAGCACGTTTGGGAGTGCGCAGCATAGGGATGGAGCACGTTTCGGAGTGCGCAGCATGGCGGATGGAGCACGTTTGGGAGTGCGCAGCATGGCGGATGGAGCACGTTTGGGAGTGCGCAGCATGGCGGATGGACCACGTGTGGGAGTGCGCAGCATGGCTGATGGACCACATTTGGGAGTGCGCAGCATGGCGGATGGACCACGTTTCGGAGTGCGCAGCATGGCGGATGGAGCACGTTTGGGAGTGCGCAGCATGGCGGATGGAGCATGTTTGGGAGTGCGCAGCATGGCGGATGGAGCACGTTTGGGAGTGCGCAGCATGGCGGATGGAGCACGTTTGGGAGTGCGCAGCATGGCGGATGGAGCACGTTTGGGAATGCGCAGCATGGGAGATGCAGCACGATGGGGAGTGCAGAGTATGGTGGATGGAGCACGTTTGGGAGTGCGCAGCATGGCGGATGGACCACGTTTGGGAGTGCGCAGCATGGCGGATGGAGCACGTTTGGGAGTGCGCAGCATGGGAGATGGAGCACGATGGGGGGTGCGCAGCATAGGGGATGGAGCACGATGGGGAGTGCGCTGCATGGGGGATGGAGCACGATGGGGAGTGCGGAGTATGGCGGATGGAGCACGTTTGGGAGTGCGCAGCATGGCGGATGGAGCACGTTTGGGAGTGCGCAGCATGGCGGATGGAGCACGTTTGGGAGTGCGCAGCATGGGAGATGGAGCACGATGGTGGGTGCGCAGCATAGGGGATGGAGCACGATGGGGAGTGCGCTGCATGGGGGATGGAGCACGATGGGGAGTGCGCTGCATGGGGGATGGAGCACGATGGGAAGTGCACACCTCCCCCAACACACACACATACACACTGCCACACACGCACTGCACAACACACCACACACACACACTGGGAACCACAAACAACTGCCCTACACAGACACCCATACACACAGACAACGCTGCACACACACAACACCCAACACACAAACACTGCGGCACACACAAATATACGCACATACCGCACAACACACACATTGCACAAAACATACCTCCCCCCAAAACACACCACACACACACAAACCGCGCAACACACACACACACAACACGCTACAGACACACAGTGCTCCACAAACAACGCAACACACGCAACACACATACAACACCGCTCTCACCCCCCGCCACACCCAGACAACACCCAGAACATGTACAGCCCCTACACAAACACTTGGTAACTACACACAACAACATCTATATATATATATATATATATATATATATATATATATAACAAAAATCATACATGAACTACACAATACGTAAATTCTAGAATACCCGATGTGTAGAATCGGGCCACCTTCTAGTATATATATATATATATATATATATATATATTTATATATTTATTTTCTAGATGTAGCACCTTACATAGTAAATATTTACTAGATGTAGCACCTTACATAGTAACTAAGTCTCTCTCTCTCTGTCTCTCTACCACTTTCCCTTTCTCACCCTCTCTCCCACTCTGTGTGTGTCTCTCTTTCTGTGGTGTCTCTTTCTATGTATGTGTCTATTTTTGTGCATGTGTCTCTCTCTGTCTGTGTGTCTCTTTCTCTCTGTGTGTTTTTCTGTGTGTCTCTTTCTGTGTGTGTGTCTCTTTCTGTGTGTGTCTCTTTCTATGTATGTGTCTATTTTTGTGCATGTGTCTCTCTCTGTCTGTGTGTCTCTTTCTGTCTGTGTTTTTCTGTGTGTCTCTTTTTGTGTGTCTTTTTCTGTGTGTCTCTTTCTCTGTGACTGTGTGTCTCTTTCTGTGTGTCTCATTTTGTGTCTCTTTCTGTCTGTGCGTTTTTCTGTGTGTCTCTTTTTGTGTGTCTTCTTCTGTGTGTCTCTTTCTCTGTGTCTCTGTGTGTCTCTTTCTGTGTGTCTCATTTTGTGTGTCTCTTTCTGTGTGACTCTGTGATAATGAGCATAATAGCAGTCTATAACAACAGATCCGTTTCTAGCTCCATTCACTTTAATGTAAGCAGGTTTTCGGGGGAATAAATGAAAAATGACGATCACTGAGTCAAATGAGGCGTCTGTGCAAAAAATTTGTGATTGTAAATGCGATGGTGCGGATTCCTTTAGCGGTCATACACACATACTTACATGCAATCAGCTTTAGATATATAAAAAAAAATTTTATTGTTTATCTTTTTAAATTTTTATTTAAATATTTTGGTATCCCCATCATACGTTTTCCTAAAAATAAATAAATTAAATAAGTAAATAAATAAAGGTGTTAATGATGTCATATTTTGCTGAAAACTCAGTATCTTCTTGCAATAATTATACATATATATATATATATATATATATATATATATATATATATATATAAAATGCTTCCAAATCATCCTTTTCTCACTAGAGGTTTAGTCGCTCGTAGATTGTGACCATTATACTTTTCTTTATGCGCTTGGAGAACATATGAACAAGCAGCACTGCAGTGTAAAGCAAAATGGACAGAGCAGAAAACTAAGACAATGATTGAACTAACTAAAGGTGAACTATTGGGGTAAGTTCACACACTGCGTTTTTTTGACGCTGCGTTTTTGTGCGTTTTTTGTGGCAAAAAACGCACAGAAATGCACCTGCGGCAAAAAAACACGGCAAAATATGTATGCATTTTTATTGCATTTTGGTGCGTTTATGGCTGCGTTTTGCTGCGTTTTTGTGTGGTTTTTTTTCAGGGAACAATGCCAATACAGATTGGTGATGAAAACAAAAAAGGTCTGACGTCATTTCCTTCTTCAATATCTTCTTCATTCTCCATTAGTGTGTGCAGGAGAACAGACAACTGCAGAACTAAAAGGATCAGCATACTCCATCCAGGACTGTATGCTGTAGGGAGAGGCAGGGGGAGCAGAACTACAAGGCGCAGCATACTCCATCCAATAGTGTATGCAGGAGAGCAGACAGAAGCTGCAGAACTACAAGGCTCAGCATCCTCCATCCAGGACTGTATGCAGGAGTTTTTTGCCCCAAAAAAAAATGATGTGGACTTCGCCATATTTTTGCATGCTGTCCAGATACAGCAGGCAAGTACGGGCTGCCCCATCCCACAGCTGCCTATTTGTACCCGGCTGAAAACCAAAAATATAGGGAAGCCCTTTTTATTTTAATTATTTCATAAATTTCATGAAATAATTAAAAAAAAAAATGATGTGGGCTTCGCCCAATTTTTGTGTCCAGCCAGGTACAACTAGGCAGCTGGGGATTGGAATCCGCAGCGTAGGGTGCCCAAGCTTTATGGCCACCCCTGCTACGAATTGCAATCTGCATCCGCCCCAGAAAATGGAGCTTTCATAGAAGCGCCATCTTCTGGCGCTGTATCCCACTCTTCCAGCTGTCCCGGTGCTGGGTGGCTCGCTGGGTAATAATGGGGTTAGGGACAGCTGGGTATTATCAGCTGGCCCTAAGCCCGAAATTCATGGTGTCACGCCAATATTAAACATGGCCACCATGAATTTCTAGTAAAAATTTAAAAAAAACACAAAACAACAATATTTTTATTAGAAATAAAACACAACACAATTAGTAATTCCATCTTTATTGAAATAAAGATCTCCCCTCCTCCGTAGTAATCCTGGGTCAGCGTCCCGCGCCATCCAATCCAGATCCAATATCATCTGATCGGTTTGCTGGAAGGCAAAGCGATCAGATGATGTGTCAGGTTCAAGGCCTGAATTTTGGCACCCCAGGGTTCAGTTGCCACAAATATACCTGTACCTGGGCAGGGAAGGATCTCCACATCAGGTAATCCCACATACAACATTTCCACTCCAAGCCTGGAGGGAGAGCTCTACAAGTCGAGTTCAGGTGAGGTCCCCTTTAAAGCCAGGTTTGGGGGCGGAGTCAGAGAGACAGTTGACAGTTGGAGAAAAGTAGACTGTGCGAGCAGAGAGTGAGGGAGACATCAAAATGGAGAGGGCAGTGCTTAGCCCGCACAAGTAACTGTGTGACCGCCTGAGGGATCAAGAGTGAGGCAAAAGAGGAGTGACCGGGGAGGTGGAGCCTGACCGGTTCATCCCCAAGGAACAGCGCTGATTATCAGACACCGGCATCCGAGATTGTGAGGGATCTAATCTGCCCAGCAATAAAGACCGGAGGCCAGGGAGACTGCAGATCTCCTGGCCGCAGCAGCACCTGAAGGCAAAGCCGCTACACAGAGCTTAGGGATCACAGTGAGTACAGCAGTGCCCCTTAGAGAAGCTCCCGCCGCCTGCCATACAGGTGAAGACAGTGAGAGAAGGACAAGGTATAGCTACAGGCAGTCTAGTACCAAGGAGAAACATAGCGCAGCAGGGAGGCCACACAACTGACCTGGTGCAGAGATCCTGAACTGTTCCCAGATCACCAAAAACTGTAACATCAGAAACTGAACCCCTTTTTAACACCTGCAAGTAAAATCTGGTCAGAGTTAATGAATTGGTGTGACGCACTTTATTTCTTCATCTGAGGAGCCATAGGCTGCTGCACTAAAGTGACAGTTGAAAAGGCTGTGAGGAAAAACCGCCATATCTGTGTACTACTAAAACTGCCCTGGGGACCCCGCTTCACCTACAGGAAGCGTAAACAACTGGCTGCCTAACCATCACCCCAGAGGTCTGACCTGCAGCCCCAGTAACCATAATGGAACCGTAGGCGGCGTCATGAAATACTTTTATTTATTTTTTTTTTTCTTTATTATTTTTTTTTATTTTTATTATTTATTGACTTTCAGCGACCACCAGGGCCACGGAACCGGGCACAGGCCCCCGTGACATGATCCCATTAACCAACACCCAGAACCGAGTACCCCACGGCCCTGGGGTGGGTCAGCTTTTGGTGTCACGAACAGGATCTGGACAAGGCCCAGTAACCCTGGTAACGTGTGCCTTGAAAACTGTTTAATAATAACTGAACTTTGCCGCCATTTTAAACATTTGAAAAACTAACTGCACCACAGCGAGGATGGAGATGCAAGGCGATGCTGATGCCGCTGGAGCAGCTGCAGCACCTGAAGCTGTAGCCCCGATCATGCCGCTTGCTCTGCCGTATGTCCCAGGGGCGGCATGGTTACCGCAATATGCTGGGGAGCCCAATACTCTAGCTGAATTTAGAGAAAAGATGTGCAATTTCCTGGATATATACTCTATGACTGACAAGCAAAAAGTGTCTGTTTTGCTGGGGCAACTGACGGGTGCAGCAGAGCGAGAGGTTAAATCCTGGCTGAATACAGATAAAAGGACAATAACCCAAATATTTGCTAATTTAAAAGCTGCTTTTGAAACTCCTACTATAGCTGAGCTAAGAATGAGGTTTTACAACTGCAAACAAAGACCGGGGACCCCGCTTCATCTATGGGAAGCGTAAACAACTGGCTGCCTAACCATCACCCCAGAGGTCTGACCCGCAGCCCCAGTAACCATACTGGAACCGTAGGTGGCGTCACGAAATACTTTTATTTATTTATTTTTCTTTATTATTTTTTTTATTTTATTTTTTTTATTTTTATTATTTACTGACTTTCAGCGACCACCAGGGCCACGGTAATGTGGCACCCCAGGGTTCAGTTGCCACAAATATACCTGTACCTGGGCAGGGAAGGATCTCCACATCAGGTAATCCCACATACAACATTTCCACTCCAAGCCTGGAGGGGGAGCTCTACAAGTCGAGTTCAGGTGAGGTCCCCTTTAAAGCCAGGTTTGGAGGCGGAGTCAGAGAGACAGTTGACAGTTGGAGAAAAGGAGACTGTGCGAGCAGAGAGTGAGGGAAGACATCAAAATGGAGAGGGCAGTGCTTAGCCCACACAAGTAACTGTGTGACCGCCTGAGGGATCAAGAGTGAGGCAAAAGAGGAGTGACCGGGGAGGTGGAGCCAGACCGGTTCATCCCCAAGGAACAGCACTGATTATCGGACACCGGCATCCGAGATTGTGAGGGATCTAATCTGCCCAGCAATAAAGACTGGGGTCAGGGAGACTGCAGATCTCCTGGCCGCAGCAGCACCTGAAGGCAAAGCCGCTACACAGAGCTTAGGGACCGCAGTGAGTACAGCAGTGCCCCTTAGAGAAGCTCCCGCCGGCTGCCATACAGGTGAAGACAGTGAGAGAGGGACAAGGTATAGCTACAGGCAGCCAAGTACCAAGGAGAAACACAGCGCAGCAGGGAGGCCACACAACTGACCTGGTGCAGAGATCCTGAACTGTTCCCAGATTACCCAAAAACTGTAACATCAGAAACTGAACCCCTTTTTAATAACACCTGCAAGTAAAACCTGGTCAGAGTTAATGAATTGGTGTGACGCACTTTATTTCTTCATCTGAGGAGCCATTGGCTGCTGCACTAAAGTGACAGTTGAAAAGGCTGTGAAAAAAACCCGCCATATCTGTGTACTACTAAAACTGCCCTGGGGACCCCGCTTCACCTACGGGAAGCGTAAACAACTGGCTGCCTAACCATCACCCCAGAGGTCTGACCTGCAGCCCCAGTAACCATACTGGAACCGTAGGTGGCGTCACAAAATACTTTTATTTATTTTTTTTCTTTATTATTTTTTTTTATTTTTATTATTTATTGACTTTCAGCGACCACCAGGGCCACAGAACCGGGCACAGACCCCCCGTGACATAATCCCATTAACCAACACCCGGAACCGAGTACCCCACGGCCCTGGGGCGGGTCAGAATCACACGACCGCATCAGCTGATCGTTTAAGCCGGCCGGGCGGTAAAAAGCCGGCCTCACCGCTGCACTTATACGATCAGCTGATGCATAAGGTGACCGCATCAGCTGATCACCGGCAGGTCCTGCAGCTGTCGGACGTGCCTGGGAGTCTGCACACAGCTGGAGCGGGGGTGGCAGTACCGGGAAGAGGAGCTGGGAGCGGACATGTACCGGGAGTCTGCAGAGAGGTGAGTATTTTTTTTTCTACTGTAAACTTTTGATTTCGCAGCTGCTTCCACCTCCCGTCCGGACATGGTGCAGGACGGGAGCGGACTTGGCGCAGGACGGGAGGTGGAAGCAGCGGTGGCGGTACCGGGAACAGAAGGTATCCTCTTTCTGTACACGTCACTGTACTGCCCACCCCTTGCGTTTATAGCTGCGTTTTTAGTCATAGAAACGCACTAAAACGCAGCTATATTTGCAATTTGCGTTTTTCATTGCAGTTTTGAACATCTCATTGAACTCAATGGGTGGAAAACTCAGTGAAAAACGCAGAAATAATTGACATGCTGCGTTTTTGTGGGCACCACAAAAACACAGCTAAAAAAACCGCTGTGTGCGGACAGCAAAAATGAAAACTCATACACTTCAAGTGCTGGGGAAGCAAAGTCATGCATTTCCTGAACAAAAACGCACCCGAAAAACGCGCAAAAACGCCGCGAAAAACGCACTGTGCACACATAGCCTTATACAGACAAAGCCGTTGAAGTGCAGTCAGTGATCATAAAATTGCTACATAAGGTAAGTGAACCCTTTGGAATTATATAGATTTCTGCATTTATTACTAATAATAGAGTGTTATAAAATTCATAAGAACTGAAAAACAAATTATAACTAAGTGACTAAGGCTACTTTCACACTTGCGTTGAACGGTATCCGTTGCATTGCGTTGTGTAACGGATGCAACGGATGTGTTGCATATAGTGACACAACGGATGCAACGGATGCTGCAAAACAACGCAATTCGTTTTGATTTTTTTTTTTTTTTTTTTCCCGGTTTTACCAGCGGCAGACTATAGTGAACGATCAGCTGATCGTTCCCTGCAGCCGGCCGCTGGGTGATCAGCTGATTGCTCCCAGTAGCCGGCCGCCGGGTGATCAGCTGATCGCTCCCGCCCGCCGGGTGATCAGCTGATCGCTCCCGGCTGCCGGGTGATCAGCTGATCGCTCCCGGCTGCCGGGTGATCAGCTGATCGCTCCCTGCAGCCGGCTGCCGGGTGATCAGCTGATCGCTCCCGGCCGCCGGGTGATCAGCTGATCGCTCCCTGCAGCCGGCCGCCGGGTGATCAGCTGATCGCTGTCACTTGCCGGCGCCCGGGCATGCCGGCGGGCGGGCGCTCAGCTGAGCGCTGTGACTTGCCGGCGGCCGGGCATGCTGGTGGCCGGTCATTCAGCTGAGCGCTGTCGCTTGCCGACGGCCGGGCGCTCAGCTGAACGTTCGGCCACCGCGAGCCAAAATAAAGTTTGATTTAAAAAAAAAAAAAAAAAAAAAAAAAAAAAAGAGCATGCGCAGTGAAATCCAGAGGATTCCGCTGCTCAAAATAACGTTACATGCTGCGTTCCTCCCGCTGGGCGGAAGCAACGGAGCGTCGCCCAGCGGAAGCAACGCAGCTCCTTTTGGTACAATCCGTCAACCATACAAGTCTATGGGAAACAGCGGAATCCGTTAACGGATTCCGCTGTTTCCCAAAAGGGCGGATTGTAACGGAAGGAAAATAACCCAAGTGTGAAAGTACCCTAACACATAAACCTTCATCCCTAGAATAATTCAATCTGCAGCCCGTTGTAGTCATGTGTCAGGACAGGCTGCAGGCTCAAGTTATATACTTGTAGCTCCCAAGACCTGTGTGTCAATGATAAGAGCTAATACCAGGATTTCTTTTCAAGAGATATTTGATGAAAGATGTTTCAGTTATTGATATGAGATTGGACATGTGGGTATCAGCGATGCTTTGTACTTTAAATAAAGGTACACAAAGTCTGGTTACTGACAAATGTGTTCTTCTCAAGATTGGTTAGTGTAGGCAATGACTGAAAGGAAATCACTTACAGAAGATCTCAGAAGACTATTACACACTTGTTCATATTATGAGTCTGGTATTGCAATTAGGCTCCACTAAACTAAACAGGGCTGAGCTGAAATATCACTTTTCAGGTAATATAGCTCAGCTCCCATTCACTTAATAGGAGCTGAGCTGAAATACCCTGGAACTCCCAATATACACTGTACAGAGCCCGTAAGTCTCAACACCATTCACTGTGAACATCCAGATGCCACTGGACCTGATTACAGCAAATTAGTATGGAGTGCCAGGTGTCGAAGTACCTCCAATCTGTTATTCACGACCTAGCCTTGAGATGGGGAATCAATATTAGACATCCTTTTTAAAGCGGTTCGTCAAGAATGAGATAAAATGACCTCCCTGATATAATTCAAACTGCAGTCTGTCCAAGACATGTGTCAAAACAGGCTGTAGCCTGAAGTTATACAGCTCCCAAGACCTGTGTGTCAATGACAAATGCTGTATCACACATACCTCAGCCAGGCAGCCATATGTGAAGAAATATATATCTTACTTGCTGAGCAACACAGCGTTATTTCCAGTATCTCTAGGTTCATTCTCACAGTGTTTGTTTGTGTTCCAGTTGGGTGCAATCCATGAGACTGAAGGAGGGAGGATAATAAGCTGGAGATCTCTTCATCAAGCCCAACATAGGTTAACATATTTTTTCAAAACTGGCAGTTGACTGAGGTATGTGTGATACAACTGTAACATCTGCCTGGATCCACAGACTCAGACAGGCTGTAATGGACAGGCTAGAGGGAAGCCACTCACCAAGCAGGACCCCCTAGAACCCTGAAACCCTTTAACCCCTATACAGGGATTTGGTATTACACAGGACCCAAGGTGATCACTACCTGTGGAGGACTTCGGCCCGGAGAGTAGTCGTCAGGGAGGGTCAAACCAGGAATTGCAGAACAGGGACAGAATCGGCAGGCAAGGACGTAATCAGAAACAAGCAGAGGTCAAATCCGGATCGGGCAGCGAGGTACAAAAATGACAGGCAGAAGGGTAGTCAGAACACAAGCAAGGTCAGTGCACAGGAATTAAAATACAAACAGCACTGGAACCAGGAATACAGACTATCTCTAGCAGTGGTCAGATGACAGGAGGGGGAATAAAAAGGATGTGGTGTCTTCCCATTGGCTGCAGGTGAATGATGGCAGCTTCAGCTGGAAGACACATGCCACCTACAGTCAGCCAGTGGTACTGCAGGTTCCAAGGAAACCCAGCCTAGTGGATGAGCGGAGCCTGTGCTCAGCAGTGCCACGGGCACCGACTCCTCTCCCATCACCAGCACTATCCATGGCGGAGACACGGCGTCGCTTGGCAATCGGAGCAGAAGTCACAGGAGCGGACTCCGGTGGGGACATAACAACAACTCTTGTAAGTTGAAACACAGGTCTTGAGAGCTGTATATCTTCAGTCTACAGCTCGTATTGACTCATGGCTTGGACAGGTGGCAGATTGAATTATATCAGGAAGGCCTTTGTATCTCATTTCCGGAGAATTCCTTTAAAGAAAAAAAGGAAAACAGAGAGAAAGAATGATATACAAAATACAAGAATGAGGAAGAATAGAAATAGGTAGAAGTGTAAAAAAAAAAAAGAGGGAGAGGAGGAGGAAAAGGAAGATGAAATGGACCAGAAAAGTGAGAGAAATAAAAGAACTGAAACAGGAGTAAAAGAAGTAAAAGAAGAGAAGGAAAATAAATAGGAGAAGAAGAGAGATTTACACGCTGCAACATCACTAGCGATCGCACCCGCCCCCGTCGTGCGTGCATCATGGGCAAATCGCTGCCCGTAGCGAACAATATCGCTTGTACGCGTCACACGCACATACCTTCCTAACAATGTCCCTGTGGCCGAAGAACAAACTCTTTTTTAAGGGGGCGGTTCATGCGGCGTCCCAGCGACGTCACACAGCGGGCCACCAATAGAAGTGGAGGGGCGGAGAGCAGCCGCATGAACGTCACTCCCACCTTGTTGCCGGAGGAAGCAGGTAGCTGTTGTTCGTCGTTCCCGGGGTGTCACACGTAGCGATGTGTGCTGCCTCAGGAACGACCAACAACCTGCGTCCTGCAACAGCAACGATATTTGGGAAATGAACGACGTGTCAACAATCAGCGATTTTTGACGTTTTTCGGATCGTTAGCGGTCACTTGTAGGTGTCGCTAACGAGGCCGGATGTACGTCACGAATTCCATGACCCCAACAATATCTCGTTAGCGATGTTGTTGAGTGTAAAGCGGCCTTAAGAGTTATAGTATAAAAAGAGGAAATGGTAATAAAGACAAGAGGACGTGAAGTAGATAAAGGAAAAGAGGAAGAAAAGAAAGAGATGAACTAAGCAAGGGAGAAGTGAAAGGAAAGAATAAGAAGAAACTGAATAAAAAGTAAAAAAAGGAGAAGGCAAAAAGGGAGAAAAAAAGATGAACTATGCAAGGAAAAAGTGAGAGGAAAAGGAAAATAAAGGATGAAAAGTCAAATAAGGTGAAGAAATAAAGGAAATGAGGGAGAAAGAAAGAAGAACTAAGCAAGGGAAAAGTGAGAGGAAAAGGAAAATAAAGGATGGAAAGTCAAATAAGGTGAAGAAATAAAGGAAATGAGGGAGAAAGAAAGAAGAACTAAGCAAGGGAGAAGTGATAGGAAAGGGAAAAAAAGGGATAAAAAGTCAAACAAGCAGAAGAAATAAAGGAAATGAGGGAGAAAGAAAGAAGAACTAAGCAAGGAAAAAGTGAGAGGAAAAGGCAAAAAAGGGATAAAAAGTCAAACATGGAGAAGAAATAAAGGAAATGAGGGAGAAAAGAAAAAGGTGAAATAAGCAAGGGAGAAGTGAAAGAAAAAGAAAAGAAAAAAGGGATAAAACGTGGAAGAAGGAGAAGAGGATAGAATATAAGCAGGCAAAAAAATGGATAAAGAGAAATAAAAACAAACATAAAAAGATAACGCAAATGTAAGAAATAAGAAAAGAGAAGGAAAGAGGAGATGGCTGAGGATGCAGCACTGAATTTATTTATGTTTTATGTAATAAAGACTGGTGAGAAATGACAATATTAATATTATATATAGCAAAGGGATGAAATAAACCGTCATAATAAAAGGACAGATAAAAATAAATGCACAAACACTTTGCATCTTGTGTAGGCTGGAGCGTCTTATTTATAGTTGTAGAGTCAGGATGATGATATAATTAATGTAAAATAGAAGTAAATAGTATAAAAAAAATATTGTAAAATGTGTAATGTTACTGTTTGGGCGCAGCGCAGCTGACTAAGCTCCATCTGTCACCAGGGCGCATATTACAGAATAGGAGCTGCGGCCACTTTGCAGATTATTTCTACATCACGACGCTTGAAAGTTAGGAAATTCTAGGTTCCCTGAATGTGGAAAATATTTGCATCGTACTACCAGGAACAAAAGAAGAAACGGGAGCCAGGGCAGAAATCTGAAAAAAAAAATCCCTTCAAACGATTTTTTTTATAAAATTTACATAGAAGTATAAAAAATTATAAAAGCAGAAGATGCCTGATAAAACGGGACACTGTATGCGCCTGCTCAAACATGCACAAGTGGTAACACAGCACATTGGGGAAACACAAGTCCAGCCATAGTGACCCTCAGTATATGGAAAATGAATGTATCTCATCATTGTTGTTGCTGAGAATGTAGGTCCTTGCTTCGCAATATGCCGCGGGATCACTTGTGCTTGTTACAGTAGGCCGATTTAGTGTCCCGTTTTCTTAGGTATCTTCTGCTTTTATCATTATTTTTATACTTCTATTTAAATGTAACAAAAATGATAATTTTAAGGCATTTTTCCTGTTTACTGTTAATGCTCTTTTTTTCTTCCTGGTGCGATAAAAAAAAACTTACAAACTTGGCTTGCAAAAAACTTTACCAGTATTATACTACACTCCAGAAATACAAGCCATGGTTGACTCCTCTTCCTCCTCATACTCACTACACGTCTATTAGGAACTGTATTATGGGGCCTCCATATGACTTTGCATTATGGAGCCTCCATATGACGCTGTATTATGGTACCTCCTTATGGTGCTGTATTACGGTGCCTCCATATAGGGCTGTATTATGGGGCCTCCATATGACACTGTATCATAGTGCCTCCATATGGCGCTGAAGTATGATGCCTACATATGACTCTGCATTATGGGGCCTCCATATGATGCTGTATTATGGAGCCTCCATATGATGCTGTATTATGGAGCCTCCATATGATGCTGTATTATGGGGCCTCCATATGGTGCTATATTACGGTGCCTCCATATAATGCTGTATTATGGGGCCTCCATATAATGCTGTATTATGGGGCCTCCATATAATGCTGTATTATGGGGCCTCCATATGATGCTGTATTATGGGGCCTCCATATGATGCTGTATTATGGGGCCTCCATATGATGCTGTATTATGGGGCCTCCATATGATGCTGTATTATGGGGCCTCCATATATTGCTGTATTATGGGGCCTCCATATGATGCTGTATTATGGGGCCTCCATTTGGTGCTGTATTATGGTACCTCCATATGGTGCTATATTACGGTGCCTTCATATGAAGCTGTATTATGGGGCCTCCGTATGTTGCTGTATTACGGTGCCTCCATATAATGCTGTATTATGGGGCCTCCATATGGCATACCTCCCAACCGTCCCGGATACAGCGGGACTCTCACGCTTTTGAGCCTTTGATCCCGAGTCCCGCCCGTGGGCCTGAGTATCCCGTGGCTCCACCCACCCACTGTAGCCCCGCCTCGCTGTTTCTCCCTTCTAATCATTACAGAGTCGAGCGCGCGCACCTTGAAACTCCTGTGACTGCTGCTGAGGTATGAATCACCCCCTGCAGCAGAGCCGACCCCCCTGCAGCAGAGCCGCCCCCCCTGCAGCAGAGCCGCCCCCCCCTGCAGCAGAGCCGACCCCCCTGCAGCAGAGCCGACCCCCCCTGCAGCAGAGCCGCCCCCCCCTGCAGCAGAGCCGCCCCCCCCCCTGCAGCAGAGCCGACCCCCCCCCCTGCAGCAGAGCCGACCCCCCTTCAGCAGAGCCGACCCCCCCCTGCAGCAGAGCCGCCCAAACCTCTCCCCCAGCACCAGAGCGGACATCCCCAGCCCCGGAGCAGATCCCCTGCACCAGAGCCGACCCCCCCCAGCACCAAAGCGGACATCTCCAGCCCCGGAGCTTCCCTGCAGCTGTTCTCTCTGTCTCCCCGTGTGCGGCTTCTCACTGCTGCAGACACACGGGGAATCAGGAAGCTGAGGAGACCGTGCAATCAGCACTTATCTCTCCTGCAGATAGCACTGGCCAGTAATAACCTATGCAGAGTAGGCATCTGCCAGTCTTCTATTAGCTTACCGATCAGTGGTCTCCTGCCTGTGGAGCTGCTGGGTCCTAGCTGCCCAACAGGTTCAGCTCTGCTTTATCCTGGCTCCCCTACCGAAGGGAACCTGTCAGCAGAAATTTCACAATAAAAATAAAAGATTCCCCTCTGCAGCTCCTGGGCTGTATTCTGGAAAGGTTCTTGTTATTGTGCCCCCTTTGAAACCTAAAAAAATACTTTATAAAGTCTTACCTTTTTGTATGCAAATGTTTTTTTATGGTCACGGGGGCAAGCTGCCTTGCGTCCGTTATTCCCCCTCCTGCCGCTTTACGCAGTCCCCCATTGCTCATTTACATACATGAGGATGCCTTCCTCATGTAACTGTGTGCTCCTGAGGTCTCACGCATGCCCAGTGACACTCTCGCGGGACTGAGCACTGTGCAAAGTGTGAACGCTTTTGAGGTGATTGCGCAGGCGCGAGATTATGGGCGGCGCTGTGATTGTCATCAGCAGCGTCATCCAAGTACCCACCCATAATCTCGTGCCCACGTTTTTCGCTCTACCTCCACTGTTATGCGCAAGCGCTGACCATATGAGGCATGTTACCTATTACCGCGGGCACGAGATTATGGGCGGGTACTTGGATGACGCTGCTGATGACAATCACAGCGCCGCCCATAATCTTGCGCCTACGGTAATAGGTGACGTGCGTTCATATGGCCAGTGCTTGCACATAATGGAGGCAGAGGGAAGAGCGCGGGCACGCATACCTCCCAACCGTCCCGGATACAGCGGGACTGTACCGTATTTCAGCGGGTGTCCCGGTGTCACGATCGTGAGGCTTTTGTCCCGTGGCTCCGCCCACCCGCTCTCTCCCCGTCTGACTTTCTCCCCCTCCTAATGCACATGAGCAGAGCCGAGCGCTGCTTCACTGCTCTGGCTCTGTGCTGCCGCTGATATGGGTGGGTGGCAACAGCATTTTCCTGGCTGCCGGCGCTTTAAATCTGCAGCTCAGCGTGCACTCACTGCTCTCAGTTGGGCTGCTTGTGTACGGATGTGCATCTGTGGGCGGAGCTACCGAGCAACATGCTGAGCTCTGTCCACAGATTAAGAGACTGGAGAAAGAGGAGCTGAACACCAAGGAACGATGTATGTGACCCCCCCCACCTACCCAAAGCTGTATGCCCCAGCCCCCTCCTCACCAGAGCTATTGTGGGGCACTGCAGCCCGAATGTGGATGATGCCCCCTGACTGCTGGCCCTCTCCCCCGTGGTAATTAGTTTGGCCCCCTTTAAGAGATCCCTCGACATTGCCACTCCCCCTGAAGCGTCATCGGATCCCCCCCTCCCTCGCAGCTTACTGCGCAGGAGCGACGGTTTCTCCAGCCACTCTTACCCAGGACCCGGACCAGTTTGGACTGCCGGCAACATGGACCCGCTGATGGATGCGGTAAGAGAGCGCATCGGCAGGGAGGGCAGCGAATGGCTCACAGGGCTTTTCCCGGTGGGCAGCTTCCCCTCTGCCGAGGTTCAAACGTTCGGCGCCGGCGCGCGGAGGTCTAAGAGACATACCCGCCCGCCGGCCCGTTTGAGCCCGACGCAAAATTCAAAAAAGAGCGCGAAGAAAAACCCTTCGCGCTCTCAGACAATGCCCCCGCCCACCTGCTTTATCGCGGCTGCCAGCGCCATCACGGGAGACGCTCCAGGGAACAGGGGAACACCGCAGGTTGGAGTTACTCCAGCTCAGGCTGCAAGCAGCTGCGCTGTGGGAAAGGGATCCGTTTTCCCTCAGCAGCCAGCTTTTAGCACTGCCCCGTCTGGCCTGCCTTTAGTATCCATGGGGGCCAATAATACAAGCCAGAGTTCTTCTGGCTCTAGTAGTGCCTCAGCAGATATAAGAGCACTGCCTGAACCTGCACCTGTAGTTCATAGGGGGGGAGGAGAGGGGCCCCAAAATGTTACAACGGTGGAGGGCCAGCTAGTTCTGTGGCCCCCATCTGATCAGACACCGCCACCATCACAGCCGAGCCAGCCTTTATTTATTGCCCCACCAGGTCCAGGCATAGCTTCTCAGCTGAATCCCCTTAGTGTACACGTACCTACTCAGTTGGCAGCTTATGTAAGGGGGGATGGTGCTAGTTCGCCACTTGTCCTGCAGAATAGCCACCTACAGATGAGGGCGGGGGTGGTTAGTGGAGCCTACCAGAGCATATCACGGTCACGTGCTGGGACCCCGGCCACGGCTATTGCGGATGGTGCGGGCAGCCATCGTGGTCGGTATTCATCATCATCATCGATGAGCAGCGAGCGCGTCGGCGCAGCAGGCGACGCCACAGCAGCCGTCGCCACGGCAGATCCAGGTCTAGGCGGCGTAGTCGGCGGTCTAGGTCCTCGCGCTGGCGTTCCCCCTCGTCCTCAGACGCATCCCCGGAGACTTCACACAGGGGACGAAGATCATCAACGGCTACAACTGCCCATCGAGTGGACGTGGGTCCGACGTCCGGTGAGCATCTCCAGGAGCTGGGGAATACAGTTTCTGCGACACATGGTGAGTACCCTTATGTGGGGGTCTGGAACGGGGTGGGGTCCACCGGGGCCGAGTCCAGGGATCTGACTCAAGGACATAAGATCTTTTTGAACCCAAAATTGTTACAGCATTCCGAGCCTAAACCGACCCTCCCCTGTCCGGATCTTTACAAAGATGGGCTTTTTTGCGGGGTCCCTCCCCTTGGTTCCCACCTTGAAGCACAAGTAAAAGAGATAATTTGGGCCAACAGCTACGTCGATATTTGGTCTTTAATATCGACTGACCAGCATTCGATAGACCGGGAGCGTCGGCTGGGCGAGAAAATTTACGATCGCAAGCCAAAGGTCGCTAAGACCATAAATAATTGGTTGCAGGCTTTCTCCGTTTTAGGATGCGTTATGGGTCAACGGCACCCGGAAAGGTGCTCAGAACTGTTTACTTATATGGACAGCATTTACAGCTCATATAAGTCCCACGGAGGGTCCGCGTGGTGGAAATACGATGAGGATTTCCGCCGACGCTTAGGCCTTCAGCCTCACCTGGGTTGGGGAGTCAAGGCCACTGACTCTTGGCTCCGCCTGATGATGGCTCAGAGGGCTATCCAGCCCTTTTCCGGGGCGGCCGCTGTGCCCGGATCTCACATGGGTGCGGTGGCCGTTCGCCGACCGGGAACATGTTGGTTATTTAACGACGGGTTCTGCAAGTACCACACTCTGTGCAAATACAAGCACGAATGCTCGGCGTGCGGCGGACCTCACACTGCCTCAAAATGCAACAGATCTGCCCAAAAAGTTCACGGGACAAAACCCGGTACCCAGGAACACCGGGACCCCAGTGAGCGTCACCAGGATGGGGCCGTGGTTAAACAGGTACCCCAATAAGGAGGCAGCAGCCCAAATCAGATTCGGTTTTTCTTTCGTTTTTTTCATACCTTTCCTTTTTTCTAAGCTCCCCTCGTTAGCCCCCAACCTAAAATCGGCCAGGGAAAATCCTGAGGTCATTCGGTCAAAAGTGTTCAAGGAGGTTGCTTTAGGGTGTTTCCGAGGCCCGTTTAAGGCCCCTCCCTTCAGCAATCTTCGTGTGTCTCCTTTGGGGGTTGTCCCCAAAAAGGAGAAGGGGCAGTTCCGCCTCATTCACCATTTGTCCTATCCCAAGGGCAGGTCTGTGAATGACGGTATACCCGAGGAAGACTCGGCGGTCCATTACGTGTCTTTCGACAAGGCGGTAGAGTTGGTCAGGCGGGCCGGCAGGGGTGCCCTATTGGCCAAATCCGATATAGAGTCGGCTTTCCGCCTCTTGCCGGTACATCCAGATTGCCACCACCTGCTGGGGGCTATGCTGGATGGTGAGTATTACTTCGACACCTGCCTCCCCATGGGTTGTTCCATCTCTTGTCAGTATTTTGAAATGTTCAGCTCTTTCCTAGAATGGGCTGCCCGCCGGGAGACAGGTTCCGCTGGAATAACCCACTATCTGGATGATTTCTTATTTGTCGGCCCCGCCTCCTCCCCTTTATGCCAACTGGTTTTGGACCGCTTTCAGTCCTTGATGGGGCTGTTCGGGGTCCCCCTTTCAAAAGAAAAAACCATTGGCCCTGTTACTGTCCTGTCTTTTCTGGGGATAATCATCGACACCGACGCAATGGAGTTCAGGCTCCCCCCAGAAAAAAAATCAGCGGCTTGGTTAACCTTATTTCGGCGGTTATCTCGGTCGGAAAAGTTACCCTAGTGCAAATGCAGTCACTATTGGGCTCCCTCAACTTTGCCTGCAAAGTTATGCCGATGGGCAGGATATTTTCCAGGCGCCTTTCTTTGGCCACCCGGGGCGCACGGCTGCCACACCATAGAATCAGAATAACAACCCCGCTGAAGAACGACCTTGCGGTATGGCAGAAATTTTTGAGTACTTACAATGGCCACACTTACTTTCAAGATCAGGAACGTACAAACTCCGAAGTTGAGCTTTTTTCGGATGCCGCAGGCTCTTCCGGATTTGGGGTTATCTTTGGCACACAGTGGTGTGCTGATAAATGGCCAGAACTCTGGGTACAGTGGGCATGGACCGGCAACCTCACCCTGCTTGAGCTTTTCCCCATAGTGGTTGCGGTCGAACTCTGGGGGGAGGCATTGAGGAATAAGCGTATCGTTTTCTGGTGTGACAATGCCAGCGTGGTGCATGCCATCAATCACCTGTCCGCTTCTTCCCCCCCGGTCATCAGCCTGATTAGATTTTTGGTTTTAAAGTGCCTATCTTTAAACGCCTGGTTCAAAGCAAAGCATGTTCCCGGCTGCCGCAACAACATGGCTGACGCCCTGTCGCGTTTTCAATTTCAGAGATTCAGGGAGCTGCATCCGTCATCGGAGGTTCAAGGTTTGGAATGTCATGCATGGATGTGGGATGTCCCGCTCAGCTGATCCCGATGATCCATTCCTCAGTGGCCCCATCGACTTGGAGGGCCTACGGTAAGGCGTGGAGTGATTGGTGTGAGTCTGTGGGTGAAATCCCTGGCTTTCCTTCGAGCGAAACTTTATTACAGCTTACTCTGAAGTATTTGGTGTCTCTGAGCAACCGACGGGCATCGGGGGCGGTAACACGCAACCGGCTGTCGGGCATAGCATTCCACTTTAAACTTAGGAACTGGCCAGACGTTACAAAGTCCTTTTTGGTGCACCAAGTCTTGAAGGGTTGGAGGAGGAGCGACGTAAGGGTTGACCACAGAAGGCCCATTTCGTTCAAGCTGTTGTCCGAGTTAATCAATGGTGCTAAGACCCTGTGTAACACTGCATACGAGTCTACCCTGTTTGCTGCGGCTTTTGGAACCGCTTTTTTCGGGGCCCTTCGGGTTAGTGAACTAGTTCCCAAGGCGCGGGAAGCCACTGGTGGCCTGCGACGGGATGACGTTTTGGTATGCGGCGACGGTCTGCGAGTACGCTTGCGAAAAACTAAGACTGATCAGGAGGGTAGGGGCACATGGTTTCCCCTGTTTTCCATTATCGGCCCAGAGTGCCCTAGAGCCCTGGTCAGGGCTTTCTTGGCGGTCAGAGCAGAAGGTCCCCATTTTTTCACACATGAGGATGGTTCCCCCCTTCTGGCGGGGCAGTTCTTAAATTTCATGAGACGCATTTTGGTTTCCCTTGGATTGCCAGCGGCTGAATTTGGCACTCATTCTTTCCGTATCGGGGCCGCTACTGAGGCTTCACGGGCCGGCATGCAAGATCTGGAAATCCAGCGGGTCGGCAGATGGCACTCCAAGTGCTTTATGAGATACATACGTCCCGAGTTAGTCTTAGAAACGGGCTCCGCAGTTCGAGCCTTTGTATAGGTGCAGTTACCTGTTTTTATTTGTTTGCTGTGGTTTGACATTGTTTTCCCTTCAGATACAAGCCGTCCTAGCGTATGGATCCTAGGTCATTCATTTGTGTACTGGGCAGCTCGGAGAGCGGACTCTCGACCTGGTGGCCGTTCCTTGGGTTTACTCGACATCGATGTCAATTGGAGAGGTATCAGGGGCCTGGCTTGGCCACAAGTTCTACCGGAGGTGGTCAAAATAGCAAGGATGGTCTCCTCCCCAGTGGTTTTGGTGGTACACGCCGGAGGTAACGACCTGGTCTCCTTCCCGTTGGCTGAGTTACTGACCCTCATGCGGTCAGATATGGACAAGTTCCCCTGCTTCTTCCCACAAATGAAGCTGGTTTGGTCTGAAGTAATTCCTCGACTAGTTTGGCATGGCGCTAGGGAAGGCCTCGCCATAGAGAGAACCCGGCGAACGCTGAATCAGCGTATCTCCAAATTCATTCGTTTTAAAAATGGGGTGGTCGTCCGCCATCACCAGCTGGAGGGTGATAATGCGGCTTATCTGCGGGCGGATGGAGTACATTTGAATGATAGCGGGCAGGATGTGTTCATGGCAGGAATCCGTGAGGGTGTCGTGCAAGCGCTCCAGTCGCTGGTGGGTGGGGTCGCAGCTCGTTGAGACTTGGCTGCTCCTTGGCGGAAGGGGTTGGAAATAAGGAAAATGGAGGCGAAATACCCGCACCGGACGGCCGAATGGCGGTACTTTACCTAAACCCCTGGTATATGGGCTGGTTTTAATGCCCCTTTTGGAGAGCTGTGACCATAATTTTATCCCAAAAGATGAGAGCATTGTTTTCCTTTGACTCTCCAAATACAAAGTTAAATAAAAATGTTTGTTTAAAAGAAAAAATTGGTGTCGTGGTTTCTCTTAAAGGGGAGGATTATGTGCTGGGGTCCTGGCAGTCTGTGGGGCACTGCAGCCCGAATGTGGATGATGCCCCCTGACTGCTGGCCCTCTCCCCCGTGGTAATTAGTTTGGCCCCCTTTAAGAGATCCCTCGACATTGCCACTCCCCCTGAAGCGTCATCGGATCCCCCCTCCCTCGCAGCTTACTGCGCAGGAGCGACGGTTTCTCCAGCCACTCTTACCCAGGACCCGGACCAGTTTCCCGCCCACCCTCCCCTTGGTTTTGGTTTTTTGGTTTTTGGTTTAAGGAAATGTGGATTTCGGTTGTTGGTATTTTAAGTCACAGCAGGCGGAAGGGGTTGGAAATAAGGAAAATGGAGGCGAAATACCCGCACCGGACGGCCGGATGGCGGTACTTTACCTAAACCCCTGGTATATGGGCTGGTTTTAATGCCCCTTTTGGAGAGCTGTGACCATAATTTTATCCCAAAAGATGAGAGCATTGTTTTCCTTTGACTCTCCAAATACAAAGTTAAATAAAAATGTTTGTTTAAAAGAAAAAATTGGTGTCGTGGTTTCTCTTAAAGGGGAGGATTATGTGCTGGGGTCCTGGCAGTCATGCCTCCAGTAACCCCCCTCACCACATCTGTATGGCCCCCTCACCAAATTTGTATGCCCCCCAGCCCCCACACCAGATCTATGCACCCCCCAGCTCTGTATGCCTCCAGCCCCCTCCCACAAGATATGTATCCCAGCCCCCCTCACCAGATCTGTATGCCCCAGCAGCCCTCTCCTCACCAGAGCTATATGCCTCCAGCCACCCCCTCACCAGATTTGTATACCCCCCCAGCCCCCACACCAGATTTGTATGCCCCTTAGCCCCCACACCAGATTTGTATGCACCCCCAGCCCCCCCACAAGATCTATATGCCCCCCAGCACCCCCCAGCTCTGTATGCCTCCAGCCCCCTCCCACCAGATTTGTATGCCCCCCAGCCCCCACACCAGATCTATATGCCCCCCAGCACCCCCCAGCTCTGTATGCCTCCAGCCCCCTCCCACCAGATATGTATCCCAGCCCCCCCTCACCAGATCTGTATGCCCCAGCAGCCCTCTCCTCACCAGAGCTATATGCCTCCAGCCACCCCCCCTCACCAGATCTGTGTGCCTCCCAGCCCCCACACCAGATTTGTATGCCCCCATCCCCCCATCGGAGCTGTATGTGCCCCCAGAGCTGTATAAGCCCCAACACCAGAGCTATATGCCCCTTAGTAATATCTATGCTACCAGTAATTTGTATGCCCCACAGTAAAGTGTATTTCCCCCAGTAATGTGTATACCCCTTAGTAACGTGTATGCCCCTCAGTGAAAAACACAGACGTTCTTCACTGACGTGTTAAACACGCATATGTCCCTTCACACTCCGTGATTCACGGCACACAGTGGTTGTCCATGTGCAATCCGTGATACGTGATCCGTACTCAGTGATTGCACATGGACATATACTCACCTGCCCCCGCTCCTGCTCTCCATGGTGCTGAAGAGTCCCGCGATTCAGCATCCAGCCACCGCTCTCTCACCTCTGCAGCTACTTCCGGGCCGGCTCTGGCTGCATAAATGAATATGCATGCCATAATGAACCGGCCAGGAAGAAGCAGAGAGCAGCTGTCGAACTCAGCATCGCTGGAGAAGGTGAGTTGAAAAAGCTTTTTATTTTAAATGTCCATGTTTTTCTGGTACGTGTTTCACGGATCACACCATAGTGTGGTCCGTGGGACATCAGTGATGCCAGAAAAAAAACGGACATGTTTCTGTGTGGCAATCATGGATACGCCGCCGCATGTACGCCGCACGGAGGCACGGTCAGTGAAAAATCACTGATGTGTGTGCAGATCCATTGATTATAATGGGTCTGCATAGTTCAGTGATTCTGGTACGTATAAAAACTAGCACATACATACCAGAATCACTGACATCTGAAACAGGCCTAATATGTATGCCCCTCAAGTACTGTCTATGCCCCCAGCTCCTCCTGTGCTGTATATACTATAACCCCAGCCCCTCCTGTGCTGTATATACTGTAGCCCCCAGCCCCTCCTGTGCTGTATATATACAGTGTGTGTATAATATATATATATAAAAAAACATCCTCCCTTGTGATACATACACAGCGGTGTCAGTGTGCACTGTGCATGGCTAGGTCTGTTAAAGTGATGCCAAGTGGTCACATGCCAAGGAGGAGCTGGACAGAGACAAGCGGGGTAGGTGAGTGCGGCTGCTGCCGGCTTCCCCATATTATTACCTCCAATGTGTGTATATGTATGATGTATATATCTATGTATGTCAGTGCAGAAGACTGTATAGATTTGCCTGTTTATATGTATTTTAGGGAATTTGTCTTCAAATATGTACCGTATATGTGCGTATGCCTGTGCCCACGATCAGGACTCACTGTGTCCTGGAGGCAGCGGGTCCTGACCTGCGGGGCGGCACGTCTCCTCCGCAGGAGAACGCAGCTGCCTGTGCCCACGATCAGGACTCACTGTGTCCTGGAGGCAGCGGGTCCTGACCTGCGGGGCTGCACATCTCCTCCGCAGGAGAACGCAGCTGCCTGTGCCCACGATCAGGGTTCAGTGCACTGCGGTCTCCTGCTGTGTTCTCCCTACGGAGGACGCATGCAACTGCAGCAAACAATTGATATGCTGCAGTCTGGAAAGACGCTCCGCAGGTCAGTGTTTGCTGCAGAAAAAACAAGCACAGTGGGCACGGGATTTCTAGAAATCCCATCCACTGTGCTTGTACTGTACAATGCAGCGTTTTAGACACAGCAAAAACACGCTACATCCAAAATGCTGCAAACACTGATCGTGGGCACGCAGCCTTAAACAATGTGATCAGCAGTGCTGAAAAGGATTGGATGTGGGCGTGACAGATTGCAAAATGGGTGTGGTTAGGGGGCGTGGCTTAAAATTGCTACGCGCGCCGCATACTTTATCCCTCTTTCTCATCTTTCAATGTTGGGAGGTATGCATATGGTGCTGTATTACGGTGCCTCCATATGGTGCTGTATTATGGTGTCTCCATATGACGCTGTAGTACGGTGCCTCCATATAATACTGTATTATGGTGCCTCCATATGGTGCTATATTACGGTGCCTTCATATGAAGCTGTATTATGGGGCCTCCATATGGTGCTGTATTACGGTGCCTCCATATAATGCTGTATTATGGGGCCTCCATATGGTGCTGTATTATGGTGTCTCCATATGACGCTGTATTACGGTGCCTCCATATAATGCTGTATTATGGGGCCTCCATATGGTGCTGTATTATGGTGTCTCCATATAATGCTGTATTATGGGGCCTCCATATGGTGCTGTATTATGGTGTCTCCATATGACGCTGTAGTACAGTGCCTCCATATGGTGCTGTATTATGGTGTCTCCATATGACGCTGTATTACGGTGCCTCCATATAATGCTGTATTATGGGGCCTCCATATGGTGCTGTATTATGGTGTCTCCATATGACGCTGTAGTACAGTGCCTCCATATGGTTCTCTGGTTTCATGTTTCCATGTGACGATTGCTGAAGAACAGTGATCTGTATATTGATCTCATATTTTTTAAGCTATTCTTTGCGATTTTCCTTCCTTTCTGGACCAGCTGTGTTGAGATGAATCATCTGCGGCTATCCCTTCCCCCTCTGTCTTCTAAATACCCGTCATAAGTAACATTGTCACAATCTAGTTCTTCAAAAGTGATCTAGAGCACAGAAAATTACAGAAATTCCCATTCCCCGAGCAAACAGTGAAATCCCGTATCGTCCTGTGTGGAGTGACTCAGCCCGCCACAATCCTGATGTAATTGGGAAAGACACCGACTCAAAAAGTCTTTATCTTAATTCAATTCACCTTTTCAATAAGACACAACAAAAGGCCGATCAATCACACAACGGTACAGTAAAATAAAATCATCACCACCGAGCGCCATTACCAACGCCCGGAGTTTTCAAATCAAATATTCTAATTATTTCTGGACCTAGAAAATAAAATTTCCTTACGCGAATTTTCACAACTTCCTGCTGGTTATAATAAAAGGCGGCATATTGGCAGCAATAAGCTCGTAATTATAATTTAACTTTATAGGCAGCAAAAAAAATCATTTTCATATACAGAATGGAAGGATAAATATAATCGGTGGAAAATATTTATTAAAGAAGAAACGGGATAACATTACCCGCCGTCTTAATAGCGTAATTTAATGCAACGAGCCATAACGAGGATGAGAGACGATGGTAAATGGCTTCTAGTTATTGAAGTCAATAATCCAGACATTTGAAAAAATATCATAAACTTATAATAGGAGTTTACAGAATTTGTTTTAGACTTTGTAGCACTTAGTTTATCGGAATTTGTAGCTTTTTAAAAAGGATTTAATTCATAATTGCTGTGTGATTTAACTGTCATGGGTTGTCTTTTTCTATGGTTTGTATTTGATAGCTGTGAGCCAAATGTAAACGACCTGGATCAGAGAAGTCTCTAATCTTGGCTTCCTTTGATAGCTATAAATGGACTGGCGTCAAAAGTGTGGACTGGCGTCAAAAGTGTGGACTCGCTTCAAAAGTATGGACTCATTTCAAAAGTATGGACTCGCTTCAAAAGGTATGCACTTTCTTCAAAAGGTATGGACTTGCTTCAAAAGTGTGGGCTTGATTCAAAAGTGTGGGCTCAATTCAAAATTATGGACTCGCTTCAAAAGTATGGACTCACTTCAATGGTATGGACTTGTTTCAAAAAAGTATGGACTTGCTTCAAAAAAGTATGGACTCACTTCCAAAGTATGGACCCATTTCAAAAGTATGGACTTGTTTCAAAAAGGTATGGACTCACTTCCAAAGTATGGACTCATTTCAAAAGTATGGACTTGTTTCAAAAAGGTATGGACTCACTTCCAAAGTATGGACTCATTTCAAAAGTATGGACTTGTTTCAAAAAGGTATGGACTCACTTCCAAAGTATTGACCCATTTCAAAAGTATGGACTTGTTTCAAAAAGGTATGGACTCACTTCTAAAGTATGGACTCATTTCAAAAGTATGGACTTGTTTCAAAAAGGTATGGACTTGTTTCAAAAATGTATGGACTCACTTTTAAAGTATGGACTCATTTCAAAAGTATGGACTCGCTTCAAAAGGTATGCACTTTCTTCAAAATGTATGGACTCAATTCAAAAGTGTGGGCTCGATTCAAAAGTGTGGGCTCGATTCAAAAGTGCGGGCTCGATTCAAAAGTGTGGGCTCAATTCAAAAGTGCGGGCTCAATTCAAAAGTGTGGGCTCAATTCAAAAGTGCGGGCTCAATTCAAAAGTGTGGGCTCAATTCAAAAGTGTGGGCTCAATTCAAAAGTATGGACTGACTTCAAAAAGGTATGGACTCACTTCCAAAGTATGGACTCACTTCAAAAGTATGGACTTGCTTCAAAAAGGTATGGACTCACTTCCAAAGTATGGCTTCAAAAGGTATGGACTCGCTTCAAAAGGTATGGACTCGCTTCAAAAGTGTGGGCTCGATTCAAAAGTGTGGACTCAATTCAAAATTATGGACTCGCTTCAAAAAGTTATGGACTCACTTCCAAAATATGCACTCCCTACAAAAGTATGGACTTGTTTCCAAAGTATGGACTTTATTCAAAAAAGCATGGACTTGTTTCAAAGTATGGACACACTTGAAAATTATGTGTGACGCCCCTGGACTCTCAGGTCGTCACAGGGTACTGCACAAACTGCCCTTCCATGCGGTTCTGGGTCCCTATCTTAATGGTGTTGCCTTCAACAGCAAATCAAATCCTAAAGGCACCCTGCACCACACCCACCAGGCACACCAGTGGATGGCTTGAGTGGAATAGAGTCATCCACTTGGGGGGTCAGGGAGGGGAGGTGAGGAGTGTAGTGAGAAGTTGTAGAGAGGGTGAGAGAGAGAGAGGAAGTCAGGAGCGGTGGCTCCTGAAGAAGCTATCTAGGTTGCAGACAGTGGTCTGGGCCTAGAGGAGTCGGACCCACGGTCGCAAGGGATTGTGGCAAGGTGCCTGAATCTGTCGAGGAGGACAGCCGGCAGGCATGACCGGGTACACAGACCCTAGGTCAGGGAGTAGTTTCAGGCAACCCGACAATTCACCGGAGAACGGGGCCTTAATGATTAGTTTCCACCAGCTCCAGAATCGGGGCATTAGCGCAATGAGGGGGATAGGACTTTCCAATCCAAATTGGTCCAGAAAATCTCAAGCTTTAGCCCTGAGAGCAAGCTCCCACACTTAGCCACAGTGGGGAGCGGGGCCTGGGAAGTTCCATACAACTGGGCCACCACGTTTAAGTTAAACTTAGTGCCAGAGGGCAGGTCACGGATCACCAGGCAACATTATAGGGGACGGGACCTGGATGAGCTCCCTTCAGCGGCAGTGGTACCCAAAGAATTGGTTTACCCGGTTGTCAGCGTCTGCTTATGAACTGAGAGAGTACGAGAGTGACCCCTGCATCCCACGGCACCCCACACCAAGTCCCGGGACATTCCCCCTACCTGTGGAGGGCTACGACACCTTGCTGCCCCACTTCATCACCCCGGGTACTCCCAACAGCAGCGGCGGTACTCCCAAATTACCGTACACCACGGGTGGCATCACAAACTATACATCAACTCTCCAGTAAATACCCCCTTTCATTTGAGTTGCCGCACGACGCCAGGTCTGGAGACCCTTGAGCCAATGCGAACCCGGATCCGAGCAGCTTGGCTGCTTCCAGAGGGGCGGCACACCTCAAATTCCTGGCGTCACGAACAGGATACGAGTAGGACCCACTGACCTGGGTGACGTGCGCCTTGAAAGTCCAAACCGTGAGTCAAAAATCCCGTTTCCCGCCATTTCAGCCATCTTTGGCGCTAAAACGCCGTCTTCTCGACCAAAAGCGCCCAAAGCAGAAGCCCGCCCTTTGTCCTGAGAGTCAGCCCGGAACCGGAAGTTCCCAGAGGGCCACAGCACAGCAGTGAGTGATGGGCGAAAATTGAGGCGGCATGTAGCAGCAGAAGAGAAGCAGGGACGCCAGGACTCTGCCATAACATTCCTGGACCCAGCAGAGGAAAGATGGCGGCTGCGCAAGACGGGTCACCGGAGCGTGCTGCTCCTGAGACCGCGACCTGGATCGAGCAAGAGACGGAGCAGCTATGCAGGAGGCTGCGGATGCAATTCCTCTTCATACTGGACCACTGGAGGGAAGAGATGAGTAGCCTGGCAGTGATAGTGTGAGCCTGTGAGATTGAAATCCCACGTGAGGAGCGGGTAAGCGGTTACCCAGTCCCATTTGATTCCACTAATCCGGTCGATGCGGTTGTGGGATCCAATCCGCCCCCGCTCACGGCAAGTGTGACGCCCTGGCCTATCAGGTCGTCACAGGGTATTGTGCAATCTGCCCTTCTTTGCAATATCCACCTACTCCTTGGTTACGGGTCCCTAACCAATGGTGTTGCCAAAACCAGCTAATCAAAATCCTAGGAACACTCTGCACCACACCCACCAGACACACCAGTGGACGCCCTGAGTGTAATAGGGTCGTCCACTTGGGGGGGTTAGTTAAGGGGAGGTAAGGAGTGTCAGGAGTAGGCCAGTGTAGTGTCGGAAGTGAAGGAGAGAGGAGGTCAGGAGCCGGGCTCCTTGGAAGTTACTAGGTAGTAGACGGTGATCTGGGCCTAGTAGGTGCTGGACCCCCGGTCGCAGGTCGCAGGGGATCGTGACAAGGGGCACGGTATTGTCGTGGAGGACAGCCGGCAGACTTGTACTATCACCGGGCCGGGACCAGGGCACGACGGGGTATGTGGACCCTAGCTCAGGAAGTAGCTTCAGGCAACCTGACAATTCACCCGACGAGAACTGAGCCTTCAAGATCCGCTCTCCACACTGGGAGCTTGACCCGACTAGTTTTAAGCTATAGGGGCCAACTAAGAAGAGAACAAGGTGTCAAGGGAAAAGTCACAGATCATCAGGCAACACCAACGGGAACTGGACCCAAACGTGCTCCCCTCAGCGGCAGCGGTGTCCAGAACTTTGGTTTACTAAGTTGTCGGTGTCAGCTTTATGGACTGCGTGAGTACGCAGGTGACCCTTACCTTCTCAACGGCACAACCCCGTCACCATCACCGAGCCCCGATGCATTCCCCCTACCCTTGGAGGGGTTAAACACCTGGCTGCCCACTCCATCGCCCCCGGGTACTCCCAGCTGCAGCGGTGGTACTCCACCTTACCACACACCATGGGTGGCGTCACAAACTTTAGACACTATCCCCTGTAAATACTCCCCCTTTTATTGGAGTGGCCGCACGACCCCCGGGTCCGGAACCCCATCGAGACACTGCGGATCTGGATCCGAGAAGCTCTGCTGCTGACATGGGGGTGGCACACAAGCACTTTACCACAACCACCCCCGTCCTCGGTGGACGCCAAGCTGCCTATCCCAACCCCGGCAGCGAAACCTTAAGCCCCAATTTATGAGAAGCCAGCTGCGGAGCTCCCGGTCCCGTCACCCGACTAGGTCACAACAGCGGTCACCCCGACACTGGCCCGACCACATCACCGAGCCCTTACCTTGAAACGGAGCACCTGGACTCTGCACGCCCCGGCTGCGGAGCTGTCGGTCCTTCTTCATGAAGTGGTGAGGGCGGAACCTGAGGAGCTACCGATTCCGCCACTTCGCGGCATCCCAGCAGCTGTCGGGGCCATAGGAGTACACCTACAACCCATGCCAGCAAGGGAGGCGAGGCCGGACGCTATCGCCCCCTACTGGGAACGACAGCAGCGAAAGCTATATCAGGAGATGACAACCCAAGATCAGCGACGACGGGAGATTGCTGCCCGTACTCAGAAGGAAAAAGAGCATCTGAGGAAAGCCACCTTCCGCGTCAGAGAGCCTCGGCACCGGGGCCATGTGAGGCATTTTGACCCCAATAAAGGATGGGGGTTTCTGATGGAAGCGCCTCAAGAGGAGGTGTTTATCTCCCGGAGAGATGTAGAGGAGCATCTCCCGAGAGAGCACCCCGGGCCGCAACCTGGAACCGGGAAAGGTGATGTCTTATACCCAGCATTGGGGAGAGAGGGGTTGGTATGCCCTGGATGTGAAGAGGCTCGCCATGGTTAATGAGCAGGTCCTACCAGCCTCCGCCATTGATTATAAGCATCCAAGTGAGCGGAACCTAGCCATTTAAAGTAGGAATGTTAAAAGAAAGTCTGTGTTTTCCTTTATTATTTTCATAGTTTGTTATTTTTCTTGAATAGTAATAAGTAGAGTTGAGCGCGGTTCGAGGTTCTCCAGTTCTAGGCTCGAGTGATTTTGGGGGCTGTTCAAGATCGAACTAGAACTCGAGCTTTTTGCAAAAGCTCGATAGTTGTAGATACGTTCGAGAACGGTTCTAGCAGCAAAAAGCAGGGCTTTTTACAGCTACAGTGTGCAGGAGCCATCGCTGGCAGCCTGCCAGAAGCTGGTAACCAAGATAAACATCGGGTATCCAAGCAAAGCGCTTTGGTTAGTAACCCGATGTTTATCCTAGTTACGTGCAGGAAGCCCACACTTCCCCGCTCAGCTCGCTCCGCCCCCTCCTGCCTGCGGCATGTACACATACATACACACACACACACACACACATGGTCCCGCTCGGCTTACCTGCGGTGATGAGGTCCCGCCATCCCGACCTCAACGCTGTCACTGTCCTCCATGGCCGCCGCATGTCACATCACCTCTCGCTTCCGACCCGAGACTGACTAGCGGTGACGTCACGGGCCTCTCGCGATACTTGGTGTGAAGGCGCCGGTCATTGAACTCAGTGACAGGGGCTGTCAGTGTGCTGGAGATCAGCGCAGGTAATGTACCTCGCTGACAGCAGCACTTGTCATCCCCTGCAGTGACCTGGGCTGACCCATTGATGTTAGCTCAGGTCACTGCACTGCTCTCCCAGCCAATGGGGAACATCCTGCTCTTCACTGACTGGGACAGTGTGGATCATCATGGCAACCCCTTGGATTACACCAGACCTGGATTTGTTTTTCTTTCTAATAAATTGGTTAAAGAGGGACTGTTTTGGGGAGTGTTTTTTCAAATAAAAATGTGTTTGTCGTCTATTTTTTTTTATTTCTGACTGGGTTGGTGATGTCGGGTATCTGATAGACGCCTGACCTCACCAACCCCAGGGCTTGATGCCAGGTGACATTACACATCTGGTATTAACCCCATATATTACCCCGTTTGCCACCGCACCAGGGCGCGGGATGAGCTGGGGCGAAGCACCAGGATTGGCGCATCTAATGGATGCGCCACTTCTGGGGCGGCTGCGGCCTGCTATTTTTAGGCTGGGGAGAGTCCAATAACCCTGGACCTCCTTAGTCTGAGAATATCAGACCCCAGCTGTCTGCTTTACCTTGGCTGGTGATCCAATTTTGGGGGGACCCCTACGTGTTTTTTTTTTTAAATTATTTATTTAATTTAAAATAACAGCGTGGGGTGCCCTCAGTTTTGGATTACCAGCCAAGGTGAGGTTGCCAGCTGTGGTCTGCAGGCTGCAGCCGTCTGCTTTACCCTAGCTGGCTACAAAAATAGGGGGAACCCTACGTCTTTTTTTTTTTCATTTTTTTGGCTAAATACAAAGCTAAGCACCCCTTAGTGCCACATGAAAGGCACCAAAGGGTGCAAAATTACAAAATGCAGGAGAGTGGGACATTATGTGTCTTTCTGCCATTTTAATGACAGAAAAGACTGATATGAAGTGCACAAGCACAAGAAAATCACCAGAGCGCTCTACGCTGTGAAAAGCAGTAGAAAATGGCACTGGAGTGAACATGTGACCGCCTCATGTAGGCTGAAGCTATGGATCCTGGGTAAATTTATGCATTTACCCTCATTCAGTTTTTTTGCAGTACACAAAAAAACGGAAGGCACACGGATGACAAACGGATGACATACGGACCGTCTACGGAACGGAAACGTATGCCACACGGATGCACCCGTGAAAAAAAACGGACTGTTTTTTGCAGACCACAAAAATGGATCGGTCGTGTTAATGTAGCCTTATTCTGATCTGCCGTTTATAAACAGCAGGCAGAAATAAGTGAATAGCGCCCCCCCAGCATCAGAAAATCTCTGGGGTTTCAGGGCTAGCTGAGACCCTGGAGATCATGATTCAGGACGGTTTTTCCGGTCCCCGCTCACGTGATCACAGGTATACACCGTACACCGATGATCACGTTACAGTAAATGAGAGCGCCGGTAAAAAAATATTTATCTCCCATCTGGCATGAACAAACACTTCTCCACTTCTTCTCCACTTCTTCTCCACTTCTCCACTTCTTCTCCACTTTTTCTCCACTTTTTCTAGATTTTTTCTCCACTTTTTCTAGATTTCTTCTCCACTTTTTCTCCACCTTTTCTCCATTTTTTCTCCACTTTTTCTCCACTTTTTCTCCACTTTTTCTCCACTTTTTCTCCACTTTTTCTCCACTTTTTCTCCACTTTTTCTCCACTTTTTCTACATTTTTTCTCCACTTTTTCTATGGTCGGAAAAAACCAAGGAGAAAAATTGTATGAAAAATACCCTGAATATAAATAAATAAATTGCAAGTGCTTAATAACAGGGTACTTAGTGTATACATTTTTGCAAAAAGGTAAAAAGCTGTCTCACCTCGTCACGGTGTACCCATCTGAGACAGTCCCTAACCTACTGAAGTTAAAAACATTATCCATACCTGACTTGTGTCATGTCAGAACTCCAATATGGATGGTGGCAAGTGGTTAGCTGTGTCCCAGATAAAATACACAGCAAAGTGAGACGCAATCAGCTGTTCAGTCTCAGTACTAGGAGGGCTGCGCCCCCAACTTGCAACCAAGCAAGAAAACATACAAAAAACACAAAAACCTGAGCTGAAACAATGTTCAGTAAACATGCAACATTAAGCATGTGAATTGCAGCCTTAAGACTAGAAAAAACCAAGGAGAAAAATTGTATGAAAAATACCCTGAATATAAATAATCCATATTGGAGTTCTGACATGACACAAGTCAGGTATGGATAATGTTTTTAACTTCAGTAGGTTAGGGACTGTCTCAGATGGGTACACCGTGACGAGGTGAGACAGCTTTTTACCTTTTTGCAAAAATGTATACACTAAGTACCCTGTTATTAAGCACTTGCAATTTATTTATTTATATTCAGGGTATTTTTCATACAATTTTTCTCCTTGGTTTTTTCTAGTCTTAAGGCTGCAATTCACATGCTTAATGTTGCATGTTTACTGAACATTGTTTCAGCTCAGGTTTTTGTGTTTTTTGTATGTTTTCTTGCTTGGTTGCAAGTTGGGGGCGCAGCCCTCCTAGTACTGAGACTGAACAGCTGATTGCGTCTCACTTTGCTGTGTATTTTATCTGGGACACAGCTAACCACTTGCCACCATCCATATTGGAGTTCTGACATGACACAAGTCAGGTATGGATAATGTTTTTAACTTCAGTAGGTTAGGGACTGTCTCAGATGGGTACACCGTGACGAGGTGAGACAGCTTTTTACCTTTTTGCAAAAATGTATACACTAAGTACCCTGTTATTAAGCACTTGCAATTTATTTATTTATATTCAGGGTATTTTTCATACAATTTTTCTCCTTGGTTTTTTCTAGTCTTAAGGCTGCAATTCACATGCTTAATGTTGCATGTTTACTGAACATTGTTTCAGCTCAGGTTTTTGTGTTTTTTCTATGGTCGGTCTACCCATTAGCTCTGCCATGCATACTGTAGCTCTACACCTACTGCACATGTTACTTTATGATTGACATCTCTTTCGTACCAGAGCTGTCTAAGCCTACTCTGACCCCATATTTGTCATTAATATATTGTCCTTGTACTGTATTATGACATTTGTATCATGTGTTTCATTTCTTGCTGTGTTGCAATTTTTTTGCTGCATCCCAATTGTACCTCTACATTGTTCGAGTTTATGTTATTGTTCTCTCACTCTTATGTGATACTGATTATTGTCATTTTTCATAATTACATGAAGATAAGTCCAATCTGACGAAGGCTCAGGCCGAAACGTCATTTGTAACTTGTTTTGGACAAAAACATATATGCTTCTGAAAAAAATTTTTTTCTTAATACGGACCAATAAAGAGTGATTTTGCATTACTATCCGTTGTGACTTACTGACTTAGTCTGGGAGATTTAGAGTGCCGAGGTTACTCACTAATTTTATCTATTATTACCTCTGAGCACCTATATACCAGTGAACAGAGCTTCCTCTACAGTAGTTCTCCTGATTAGGCATGCCCTTACCTCATGAGCAGGGCATTGCAGCTTTGGTAGCAACCATTACGACATGGACTCTGCTGCTGTGGACCCGGGAAGAGTGAGTGCAGATTCATTGCACCCACACTCCTCACATGAAGGGTCCGCACTCCTAGAAAATGGGGGATACGTTCCTTGAGTGTCTCCCCCCCATATTCTAGACGGTCCAGAGTCGTCGTGGGACCCCTTTATTTTTTTTCTTACAATAAATTGGTGAAAGAGGAAATGTTTTGGGGACTGTTTTTTCAAATAAATTTCTTTTGTCGATTTTTTGTTTTTGTTAGTACTGACAGTTTATGATGTTGGGTATCTAATAGACGCCATGACATCACAAACTGCTGGGCTTGATCTCAGGTGACTTTACAGCTAGTATCAACCCGATTTATTACCCCGTTTGCCACTGCACCAGGGCACGGGATGAGCTGGGGTGAAGCACCAGGATTGGCGCATCTAGTGGATGCGCCACGTCTGGGGTGCCTGCGGCCTGCTATTTTTAGGCTGTGAAGGCCCAATAACTATGGACCTTCCCACCCTGAGAATACCAGACCACAGCTGTCCGCTTTACCTTGGCTGGTGATCCAATTTGGAGGGGACCCTACTTTTTTTGTGTAATTATTAATATTTATAAAATAATTATAAAAAAAGAGCCTGGGGGGACCTCCACATTGGATCCCAAACCACGGTAAAGCTGCCAGCTGTGGTTTTCAGGCTACAGACGTCTGCTTTACCCTAGCTGGCTATCAAAAATGGGGGGACCCAACGTCATTTTTTTTTTAACTATTTTTTAAATAGAAAAAATTAATGGGCTTCCCTGTATTTTGATTGCCAACCAAGGTAACGACAGGCAGATGGGGGTGGCAACCCATAGCTGTCTGCTTTATCTGCGCTGAGAGTCAAAAATACCGCGGATCGCTACGTCATTTTTTTTAAAGATTTATTTTTACAGCACTGTGATGTCCAGCAATCAAAATACAGGGAAGCCCATTTTGTTTTTAGTTATTTAAATAAATAATTAAAAAAAATATATATGGGCTCCCGCTGCATTTTTTGTATTGCTAGCTAAGGGTAATCCAAGCAGCTACTGGCTGCTAACCCCCACTGCTTGGTGTTACCTTCACTGGCAATGGAAAATCCAGGGAAGCATTTTTTAATTTTTTGGCCAAAAAACTACAAAAAAAGGACGTGAGCTTCGCCATATTTTTGTATGCTAGCCAGGTATAGCAGGCAGGTGCTGGAAGAGTTGGATACAGCGCCAGAAGATGGCGCTTCTATGAAAGTGCCATTTTCTGAGGCGGCTGCAGACTGCAATTCGCAGCAGTGGGGCCCAGAAAGCTCAGGCCAACCTGTGCTGCGTATTCCAATCCCCAGCTGCCTAGATGTACCTGGCTGGACACAAAAATGGAGCGAAGCCTACGTCATTTGTTTTCTAATTATTTCATGAAATTCATGAAATAATAACAAAAGGGCTTCCCTTTATTTTTGGTTCCCAGCCGGGTACAAATAGGCAACTGGGGGTTGGGGGCAGCCGTACCTGCCTGCTGTACCTGGCTAGCATACAAAAATATGGCGAAGCCCACATAATTTTTTCAGCAAAAAACTTCTGCATACAGTCCTGGATGGAGTATGCTGAGTATGCTGAGCCTTGTAGTTCTGTGTGTCTGTATGGAGAAGAGCAGACAGCAGCTGCAGAACTACAAGGCTCAGCATACTCCATCCAGGACTGTATGCAGAAGTTTTTTGCCCACCAAAAAAATGACGTGGGCTTCGCCATATTTTTGTATGCTAGCCAGGTACAGCATGCAGCTACGGGCTGCCTCCAACCCCCAGTTGCCTATTTGTACCCGGCTGGGAACCAAAAATATAGGGAAGCACTTTTTTTTTTAATTATTTCACTTATTTCATGAAATAATTAAAAAACAAATGATGTGGGCTTCGCCCCATTTTTGTGTCCAGCCGGGTACAACTAGGCAGCTGGGGATTGGAATCCGCAGCACAGGTTAGCCCGAGGTTTCTGGGCGCCTCTGCTGCGAATTTCAGTCCGCAGCCGTCCCAGAAAATGGCGCTCTCATAGAAGCGCCATCATCTGGCGCTGTATCCAACTCTTCCAACAGCCCTGGAGCCGGGTGGCTTGTTGGGTAATCATGAGTTAATACTGGCTTTGTTTTACTAGCCAGTATTAAGCCAGAGATTCTTAGTGGCAGGCATGTTTGACTCGGCCATTAAGAATCTCCAATAAAGGGTTAAAAAAAAGACACCACACAGAGAAAAAATACTTTAATAGAAATAAATACACAGACACATTAGAGACTCCATCTTTATTACCCCCTGTCAGCCCAATAAATCCCCAATAAACCAGCGCTGATAAGAGGTTTTTAATAGAGGCTTAAATTAGAAGCAGCAATTTCAGCGTTCCAAGTGCCTTTAAATGAATTTGAAGAAACTGCACTTCAGGATTGTAGTGAGGATTGTAGTGAGGATGAGGTGCCCCAGCCCATTACTTGATGATCTGGGGCACCTCATCCTCACTACAATCCTCACTAATGTAGTAGTAGTGACGATTGTAGTGAGGATGAGGTGCACCAGCCCATCATGGGCTGGGGCACCTCATCCTCACTACAATCCTCACTACAATCGGGAAGCAGCGTGCAGCCTTCACTCCGTGAGTGATCAGTGCTGCTAGCGGTAACAGCGGTAACGCTGACAGACGCGTTACCATAGCAACGGTGCTCCCGGAGCCGCGGTTAGCGGTGACGTCACCGCTAACTGCGTTGCTATGGCAACGGTGATCTCCGTTAATGACCGGCTGTGTCAGACGGTCCCTAACAGAACGGGGAGTCGACCGTGTGCTAGAGCATATCGCCGGTACACGGCGATACACAAATGTGCACCATGTACCGGAGAGATGCACTCGCAGGTCCTACATGACGTGTCATAGTCATGTGACCAGTCTGTAGCCAATGAGATAATAGCCACGTGACTGGTCACATGGCTATTTTGACGTCACGATAGGTCCTGCATCTCTGCTGGCAGTGCCGGTCACCGGGAGGATTCAGCGATCATTGGATGGAATAGCGGCAGGAGACAGAGTGCAGGAGGGATCGCGGGGACCGGTAAGTGTTATGGCAATGTTTATTAACTGTTTGTGTACATTTATCATGCATTTTTATGTGTTTTTGATTGCCTCCCATTATAGCCTATTGGTTCTAGTTCGGTTCGTCGAACGTTCGACGAACCGAACTCGAACGGGACCCCCGTTCGGCGAACCGACCTCGAGCCGAACCGCGACCGGTTCGCTCATCTCTAGTAATAAGTAGTAGTCTTTATAAAAAAAAAAGAAAAACGCTGAGTAATCATACTGGGTTTAATCAACAGAGAATCTCACCAGATTAAGAAAAGTTAATATAATGTTTGCACTAGGTGCATGGACTCCGGTTTTATACATATATTTCAGTAGTAAAAATGGACCATGGCCACGGGACTGGTTGTGGCCAACACGGACTTGTGTTATTGTACATAGTTGCACCTCCTGTGCCTACTAGAGTCGTCTTTCCAACACCCGGGACCTTAACCTGGTCACGGACCCACCAATAGGAATGCAGCGGGTCAGGTTGTTTGGGTGGCAGGTTGATGGGATCCAGGATGTTGTGCCTGGACTGTCGCAGGAAGAGGCTGCAACAGAGTAGGTTGAGCCTCCGCTACTAGCATAACTGGTAGCGTTCCATAGTTAAAAAGATGAACGCTAAAAGTTGAAGTAACGTTTAAGTAATGTGCCTCCCTAATGTGGAATGAAAAACCTGTAAATAAAATGTTATTCCTTTTTTCCTTGCAGTTACAAAAATAAACCTCTGGATGTCCTGTAGCTCGGGGACGAGCTACGTTTAACCAAGGGGGGATGTGACGGCCTGGACTATCAGGTTGTCACAGGGTACTGCACAAACTGGCCTTCTGTGCGGCATTCCATCTCCCTCTTGGTTCTGGGTCCCTTTCTTAATGGTGTTGCCTCCAACAGCAAATCAAATCCTAGAGACACACTAAACCACACCCACCAAGCACACCAGTGGATATCTTGAGTGGAATAAAGTCGCGACACCCCACACCGAGTCCTGGGGCATTCCCCCTACCTGTGGAGAGCTACGACACTTTGCTGCCCCACTTCTTCACCCCGGGTACTCCCAACAGCAGCGGCGGTACTCCCATATTACCGTACACCACGGGTGGCGTCACAAACTATACATCAACTCCCCTGTAAATACCCCCTTTATTTGAGTTGCCGCACGACCCCGGGTCCGGAGACCCTCGAGCCACAGGGAACCTAGATCCGAGCAGCTCAGCTGCTTCCACGGGGGCGGCACATATGTGCTCGCTTGAAAAGTATGGACTCGTTTTAAAAAAGTATGGGCTTGCTTTAAAAAAGTTTGGACTTGCTATAAAAGATAGGAATCCCTTTCAAAGTATGGAATTGCTTCCAAAGTATGGACTCTCTTCCAAAGTATGCACTCACTTCAAAAAAGTATGGACTCGCTTTACAACTATGGACTTGCTTCATGATCAGCAGAGGTGATGGGCAGAGTAAGCAAACTAAAATATAAGACGGAGGGGAGACGTAGGGTAAACCTTCATTGGAAGAATCCTTATGAAGAAGTCTGACTAATGCGGATGTCACACGAGACGTTATATCGTGCGATATGTCGGCGGGGTCACGTCGTAAGTGACGCACATCCAGCATAGTTAGTGATATCGTAGCGTGTGACAGCTATGAACAAGCAGAAATACTCACCTTCTTGTTCATCGCGGACACGTCGCTCATTTTCTAAAAATCGCACGTCTGGTTGTTCATCGTTCCCGGGGCAGCACACATCGCTCCGTGTGACACCCCGGGAACGATGAACACAGCTTACCTGGGTCTCGCCAGCAATGTGGAAGGAAGGAGGTGGGCGGAATGTTTACGTCCCGCTCATCTCCGCCCCTCCGCTTCTATTGGGCGGCGCTGTGTGACGTCGCTGAGACGCCGAACGTCCCTCCCCCTTCAGGAAGTGGATGTTCGCCGCCCACAGCGACGTCGCTCAGCAGGTAAGTACGTATGACGGGGGTTTAACGACTTTGTACGCCACGGGCAACTAATTGCCCGTGACGCACAAACGACGGGGCGGGTACGATCGCTCGTGCGATCGCACGATAGATCGTATCGCGTGACGCCCGCATAACTCTGATATGTATTGCTATATGATACTTCCAGCGTATATCATTAGTAGTATCTTGATGAAGGGAATTGATCAATCCCAAAATATGTTGATATAGTCAGGATTCTTCTTGTGTGCATCATTGGAAGTGTCCTGACGTAATTGTCTGTCTAACCCTGAAGCGCGTTGACACCATTAGGATACGTCTAGTTTACATCATTATAAAAAAGCAAAAAAAGTTATAAATATCATTACTTACAGCGAAGATGGAACTGCAGCTGTATATTGCCCAGGCCAAAAGACTATAACTACTCCAGCAGGATACAGCTAAACCCCCACTAAGTGGAGGCATCACAGGTGCAGGAGGAGCAAATCACACACACACTTCCAAACATGGAGGAGGCGATTGCTAGATGGTAAAACTGCACACTGATGGCTTGCATGGAGCTCTGTTCACACTAGCAGACGCACAGTCACAAACCCGCAGCCTATTAGGCGACGTCCATACTATTAGATCAGGCGGGCTGCCAAGTTGTACCCCAACTGCGCACTACATAGGGACAGTGTGCAGTTTTACCATCTAGCAATCGCCTCCTCCATGTTTGGAAGGGTGTGTGTGATTTGCTCCTACTGCACCTGTGATGCCTCCACTTAGTGGGGGTTTAGCTATATCCTGCTGGAGTAGTAGTAGTCATTTGGCCTGGGCAATATACAGTTGCAGTTCCATCTTTGCTGTATGTAGTGTACATCATTAGAAGCATCCTGATGAAGGAGTCAGCTCAACTCTGAAAACACATTGATATAATTAGGATTTTTCCAGTGGACATCATTAGACGTATCCTGATGAGGGGTTTGTCCAACTTCGAAACGCATTGATAAAGGATACTTCTAGCATATGTAGCACCCAGGAATATGGGCTACTAGGTTCCGGGCAGTGTTTCTCTCGGGAATGTCACGATGGTGGCCGTTACCCGGTTCCGTGCCCTGGGCCCTTTTTGTAATGGGGATATTTACAGGGGATTGGTGAAAAACGTTATACATGACGCCACTTGCGGTGTTGCGGTTAGATATAAAAGGCCACTGCTGCAGAATGTCTCTACTGGTGCTGATTGTATGGCAGCTAGTGTGGTAGTCCCTCCGCAAGTAGGGTATTGCCCCACCGGGTGTACGGTGCGGTGGATGTCGTAAGAAGGAGTCCAGACAGGTATTCAGTGCAACTGGTTTACTCACTTTTCGGGTGTTAACTGGTTGCCCAAGGCTGGCTGGTTTCGCCTCCAGGTCCCCTTCGTCCCAGTGCCAGTCTGGATCTCTGGAACCTTCTTCCCCTGCACCTGTCTCTAGTAAGTGGGTCCCCGTGGTATGGAACACTGGGAGTCCCCGATTTGTGGTTTGTACATCTGTGTTCGCCTGACGGTAGCGTGAACCCTGTGGGGTTGGAGTCTCTGGTCCTGTCCCTGGCTCTCTCTTTGCTACTGAGTCTTCGGATTCTTTAGGGTCAGCAAGGTCCTTGATGGTTCCCTTTGCTGTGCAGGTGTTAACAGGACGGCTTGAAGCTCTTTCCTGTCCTAGGGTCCTGTACCCCGTCGGTGCGTAGTTCTGGGAGTACTCCACCGTACTCCACCGGCAACTACCTCTCCTGGGTACCAGGTCACCATCAAAGAGTCACTTCACTTCCCTCTTCACATCTCTGCTGTCAACTTTAGACTTAAGGCCGCTTTACACGCTGAGATCTCACTAGCGAGATCGCTAGAGTGCGTACCCGCCGCCATAATTTGTGCGTCACGGGCATATCGCTGCTCGTGGTGCACAACATCGCTCGAACCGTCACACTACTTACCTGCTCTGCGACATCGCTGTGATCGGCGAACCACCTCCTTTCTAAGGGGGCGGTTCGTTTGGCGTCAAAGCAACGTCACTAAGCGGCCGCCCAATCAAAGCGGAGGGGCGGAGATGAGCAGGACGAACATCCCGCCCACCTCCTTCCTTCCTCATTGCGGGCGGCCACAGGTAAGGTGAGGTTCCTCGTTCCTGCGGTGTCACACATAGCGATGTGTGCTGCATCAGGAACGACGAACAAAATCGTAACTGTAGCAGCAACGATCATTGAGATTAGGGGGGATGTCACCGATTAGCCATTTTGAACGTTTTTGCAACGATTCAAAATCGCTAATAGGTGTCACACGCAACGGCATCGCTAACGCGGCCGGATGTGCGTCAAAAACTCTGTGACCCCAACGACATCACTTTAGCGATGTTGTAGCGTGTAAAGCAGCCTTCAGTTAGACTTCAGACTTAGACTGACTACTGACTTCCTGTGTTCCCGACTACTCTCCACAGTCTGCCCCTCCCACCTGGTCAACTAGTGGACTGGAGTGGCTCCACCTCTAGGCCGCCATCCATGGTCCCACCCTAGCTAAGCACCATTGTATGGGGGATTGTTGGGGAAAACTGGGATTGCCTGGGTTTTTGGTGGTACCGGCACTGGGGTTCTGGGTACCTAAGGGGGTAGGCTGCGCATCCTGGTGGGGATGCATAACCTTGTAGCACCCTGATGGTATTAGGAGCGCTAAACATACATCATTAGAAGTATCTGGATGAAGGGGTCTGCCAATCCCAGAATGCATTGATATAGTCAGGATTCTTCTTGTGAATATCATAAGTATCCTGACGAAGTTGTTTCTCTAACCCCGAAGCGAGTGGATACCATTATGATACATCTAGCATTCAGCATTAGAAGTATCCTGATGAAGGGGTCTGTCAAACCCTGAAAATGTGTAGATAAAGGATACTTCCAGCATGCATCATTAGACGTACAGTAGGTTGATGAAGGGATCTGTCCAACCCTGAAGGGTGTTGATATAGTAAGGATTCTCCTTGTGTACATCATTAGACGTATCCCGGCAAACCTGTGAATCTGACTCCGAAACGCATTGATATCCTGTAACTAAACAAAGTCCTCTTTAATTATTTCAGCTGCCTCAAGACAACCTGTGAGCAGCAGCCCAGACGGCTTTCTAACTAGATAGGTTATAATAAAGTCTTCCAATCCTTCCAAACGCTTCAAAACAATATCTATCCTACCAATCCTTCACTACTGCTCTCCTAGAGGATAGACCAGTTCCCTGCTGGTCTCAATGTTTTTCCGACCGCTCATTGACTGCAGCAGTGATGCATGAGTCCCAGTCAGTAATGTATTAGAATACACAAATATTCCAGTACATATACAGTAGTTAACAATCGAAAAACAAAAAGTGTAATGCAAAAATAATAAAGGCTAAAAGTGGGCTGACTATAAACTTCCTCAGTCTACACAGTCTACAGGACGTTCCTAAGAGTCTGCAGAAAACACAGGAGTTAATTTTCAGCTGAACTACTCTATTATTGATGGCTAAATGGTTTAGATTTAGGCAGGGGTGGAGCCTTACAATTTATTATCCAAGTTGAAAAAAAAGGGGGTGAGGCTCCTGCTGCAGAAAGTTGTCCTACAGCCAGACACAGAATTATGAAGAGGAGGAAGGGGAAATACCTGGTGCACTAGGACTCAAAAAGATTTATGATTATATATATCTAGGAATCTGTATGTCATGGGCTCAAGAGCCCTGGTTGGATAATACTGCCTTGTAATACTTACTATACATTCTAATAGACTCAAAGTTTTTTCTACAGTCGGGTTTATCTCAGCTTTCCATCCTTACATATTTGTTATTTTCGAATTTCAAAAACTGGTCAGGTTGGGATGAACAATGCTGTCAATCTTTATTATGCCTCCTTCACATGCCCGTGCAAAAAAAAAACGTTTTTCACGGTCCGTGGTGTAGGTGCATATATGTCTCAGTGTGTGTATAAGGGGGTGTAAGGCTCGGCTGCCCCAGACCTGCAAATCCACTGTGTATAAAATGCAATGTTTAAAGTTTATATTATGGTGTATTGTGTTTAAATGGCCACTAGGTGGCCACAGTGTTAGCTGCTTCCTGGTCCTCCCGGGCTGGAGGGAGCTAGTGAAGGGGAGGGGCTTAGTTTGAAAAAGAGCGGTTAAGAAGTCAGTCAGGGTGAGGAGAGTCCCTGAGGGAGAGGAACAGACTGCGCCTGTGAGAAGCATGGTGGGGGAAAACCCCAATAACTTTAATTTGGTGTGACCTTCTGGGTAGAATCTGGGTGTCGGGCACACAGTGCAGCCCGGGTGGTGGCCATTCCTTGGTGGATATCTAACGAATCCCCTCAGTCAGCGGAAGGTCAGTGGGCCGTTGAGAGAAGGTCCTGACTGACTGGAAGGACTATTGTTTCTGCTGTGAACAATGATGCTGAATGGGAGGATGGGAGCTTGGGGACCCAAACAGGAGCCCAAATACCAGGGAAGCGGTCGGCCGGCAAAATGTATGAATTGTCCGTTGCTAATGGTCACCCCTTCGGGTGAATAAGATTGTGCCCGCCTCAGGCGAGATATAAGACTGTTTTTGAAGTTGACAAGTAAAGAAGTTTGGTTGAAAGAACCTGTGACAGTGTCAGTACTTATGACGCATGAAGAAAAAGTGGCGGGTGGGGTGCCGAGGAAAAACACTTCACAGCTGAACAGCGGGCTCTGCCACGACTAATGAGGCCTCCGTCCGCCCCTTTAACATGTGTGTTTTCCATGTGGTATTCATGTGACATCTGGAAAGCACACGGACAGCGTGAACTTGTATACTTACCTGTCTCTGGCGCTGCTGTCACACTTGTTTCCTGCTCCGTGGTCATTACAGTGAATATTCATGAGTATAATGAGTGGGCCAGGAGGTAACAGCAGCGCCGGAGACAGGTAAGTATAAAAATTATTTTTTCAAGTGACCTGTGGTTTCTCCGGTGCGTGCCACTCTGATGTCACATGCATCACATCAGTGTATAGTCTGCGGACACCCGTGCTATGGCAGCAGACGGACATGTTGCCATCTGGAGCTTATGGACATGCATGTGCTCCACATGGTCTATGTAAAAACACAGACATATGCGCAAACCCATGGAATTTAATGGGTCTACTTGTGTCTATGTCTCCAGTATGTGCGGAAACAGACGTCTCACGTACCAGAGATGGATATGTGAAGGAGGCCTTCGACAGAGGAGTGTCTCCTCCCATGTTGCAGGGGCAAAGCTTCCTAGGGGAGTTTACAACTAAGGCTAGTGGCTCATCAATGCCGCCGGTCCCCTGTCAATCAGGGAGGAGTGGTGGCTTCTGACCTACGATCATGAAAATACCGCTTATATCCAGGCACAGCTCCCGTCACTGCCGCAGATCATCTCTCTTTAATCTTTGCCATCGTTAATATTTTATTGTATCAGGATATACGCCATCTCGTCTGTTGTTGTTTATTTTACCGTACGACACCTGCCGAGGGCGCCACAGCGTGTGTGTTCCTACAACAAATAAACCCCCAACTCCATCTCTGCTTTACTCATATATTTTTGAAAGAAATAAAAAAATATATATTTTTCAGGAATCAGAGATTTTTTTTATCTTCTGCCCACATTGTTCACGTTTCATCTCCTTTAAAGCCGTGCGAGGTTATTCATCATCAGGTGGAATTAACACTAGGGGAGGAATCTGAAAGAGCTTCAACCCAGAAGCCGAAATTCTTCAAGTCCTATGAAAGGGCCTTGGAAAAACAGTTTGTGAAGTGTTCCTACTGATCCTGCTTCTTCTTAAACGTACCATGTTCTGAGGCCAAATTAACCGTCTCTGATTCTTAAAAAGACAATTCTTTAAAGGAGATTGCAGCGAATGTGTAAAACATCAAAATGCATACGGCAAAGCGACACAATCTCTGTCTTCAGACCGCATTGTCTACTCCATGGACATTAGACTCTCGACACTAATGATATTTATTAATGTGGACTTTTCAAAACTTTTGTAATAAAATGTTAGCTTAAAGGGGTTTCCACTACTTTTACATTGATGGCCTATCCTTAGGATAGGTTCTTGATGTCTAATCAGCTGAGGGTTGACACCCTGCACACCTTCTGATTAGCTGTTTTTGGTACCGGCGCCAGCAGCAGACAGCAGGAAATACTCAGTTCCGGCGCTGCTCTGTCTTCTGATAGCGGTCGCAACCGGGACTGCATATTCACCTCCTATTGATTTGAATCGGAGGCATCTGTGCAGTACCCGGCCACCGCTGCTATCAGAGGATGGAGCATCTCCAGAACTGAGTATTTCCAGCTTCCTGCTGAAACCAAAAATTGTTGATCAGTGGGGAGGCATCGGACCCCTACCAATCAGATATCGATGACCTATCCTAAGGATAGGCCATCTGTTTCGGTTCTGTTGTGCGGAGCATTTTGTGTTGTTATGTTCTGCCATGTTCCCCTGCAAAGCTGTTACTTGCTGTTCCATCATGCAGAGCGTTTTGCAGGGTTGGATGCTCTGCTTTTTGTCTTGAGCACCTATAGACGGGTTGTCTCTCAGCACTGGATTTTACGCTGGTCAGGAGAGGTGCCTATGCAGATGCTCCTCATTCCTAGTGATTGCTCAGCTTCATTAGGGAGCATGCTTGCCCAGAACGTTGCCAGTCGTACTTCCTGGTTACAGTAGTGCTCTCAGCTCCTGTAGTGTTCAGTGATTTGATCTTATTATTATTATTCATATTTATTAATTGGCTCTTGACTCTGGATTGTTGTGACTCTTCTCTGCCTGTCTCCTTATTTTTGTCGTTACCTCCTGGCTTCTGACCTTGGACCTCCTCCTGACCACATCCCTGCCTGCTCCCTGTATCCTGTATGTACTCTTCTGGAATCCTGACCCTCGGCTTGTATCTTGACCTTGTCTCTGTCTGCTCCCAGTGTCCTGTCATGTCTTCTTGGTTCTGATCTCGGTTCACTGTACACAAGTAGTGTTTAGCGCCACCTAGTGACGGACATATCACCATCAATGTAAAAGTGGTGGACAACCCCTAAAGGGTTAATACATTTCTTGAATGTTGTTTTGAGCACTTTGAGGGGCTGCAGTTTTTTAAATGGTATCTCTTTTTGGTACTTTCTGTCACCTATTCCTCTCAAAGTAATTTGAAATGTGGTGTGGTGCCTGAAAAAATGGTTTTGTAAATTTTGTTGAAAAAATGAGAAATTGCTGATCTTTTGTTTTTAGATAGTTAGAAGGGTTAAAAGTTTATGTTTCAAAAATGATGGTGGGGTAGACCTGTGGTAAATGTTATTAGTAACTATTTTGTGATTTAAGTGCAAAGACCTTACAAGTTTGAAAAGTGAAACATTTTCAAAATTCTTGCCAAAATTCAGATATTTTCAAAAATAAATGCCAAAATGATTAACCTAACTTTACAGTTATCTTAAAGTACACTGTGTCACGAACAAACAATCTCAGAAGCATTGAGGTCTGTTGAAGTATTCCATAGTTATTACTTCGTAAAGTGACGCTGGTCAGAAAAATGCTGGTCAGGAAGGTGAAAACAGTATTTAAGGTTGCATTCATATGAGAATACGTTGGCTGAAAAGGAAGGGTAAGAAAGGACAGCTCAGTATGTGAATAACAGGGACCCACTCTGACTACAAATACCTTAATGAGGTTAGCAATGTGCAAAGAAGATACCGTATTTTTTCAGTTTATAAGACGCTCCGGATTATAAGACGCACCCCAAATTTAGAGGAGGAAAATAGGAAAAATAATTTTTAATGTTAAAATGAAGGTCTGTTTTATAATCCTAGTGTGTCTTAATCCTAATGCTTACCGGGGGGAGCGGCTGTGGTGGAGCGGCTCTGGTGGAGCGGCTCTGGTGGAGCGGCTCAGGAAGGTCACAGGAGGCAGGGTCGGCAATGCTGCGGGCTCAGAGGAGAGGGTGTTGTGTCTCAGGAGGGTCAGTGGACGGAGGGTTGGTGATACTGCAGCCTCGGGGATGTCGCAGCAGCCAGCGTCATTGATCTGCTGGCATGCTGCGAGGGTGTCACTGTAGTGGAGCGACTCAGGAGGGTCACAAGATGGGGTGTCGGGGTGTCATTGTGGCTGCCAGCGCCTGATCTGACTGCGGGCTCCATTGACTCGCCCACGGTTGATGCAATGAACTTCAAGAAAATGGTCGCGGAGGTGGCATGTGGCAGAAAGATTTCCGTGGCCATTTTCTTGCAGTCCATCTCTTTTCTTGATGTCCAATCTGTGCATACGCCGCCTCCACAGCCCTTTTCTTGAAGTCCATGGCATCAGACACGGGCGATTCAGTAATTCAGATCAGGCACCCACTGCTGCTGCAACAGTACAGTGACAGCCTCAATATCGCCGACCCTGCCTCCTATGACCCCACTCCACCACCGCCGCCCTGGTAAGCCATATCTGCATTGTAAGACTCACCCACATTTTACCCTCAGTTTTGAGGGGAAAAAAGTGCGTTTTACAATCCAGAAAATACGGTATGACTGTACGACCAAACAACACGCAAGGTTGGTTTGTCATTTTTTCATTAGCAGATATGGAGCAACAGCCGCATTCTTCTCCCAGAGAACATAGATCTTCACAGGAGCTGCATAGTCCAAACGATAGGACACCTTTTATTAAAATGATTGGAAAATTTGTTTCAGTGTTCATTTTAAATTCATTTTTTATTCAAGAGAAAAAAAAATCCCTGAAGATAAAAGTTTTCATAGGGATAAATACTAAGCATTATTGATGAGCGAGTACTAAATCGCTCAAGTGCTCAGTACTTGAATCAAGCAGGTCGGATGCTCGACTAACAAGATAAATTGAAGTAAATGGGAAACTCAAGTGACTCGCCCACCCCAGGACTCTGGGACACCCGGTGCCAGGCCGGACTAGTCCAGGGGGTAGTCAGCGGTGGCAGGGCCCGGCTCCATGACCCTGGCGGGGTCAACTAATATAGCGACTGCGGGGATGGTGATTATAATTAAGTTTATGGAAGATTTGTAACGCCACCTGTGGATTGCGGCTATGGAGCCACCGCTGCTGGATAGGGCCTCCGGGGCTGATATAATGGCAGCTGGGATGGTTCTGCTCCCCACAGGTGGAGCGGTACCCCAGGGCAACCGTTGGTGCTTATGAAAGTCTATGCAATGGTGGTGCGGTGTAGAACAAAAGGGAGGCGACACCAGGAGTTGCAGTTTCAAGGTCTTTTACTCACTGTTTCTGAGTCCAGGTGTCGACAAACCAGTTGCCCAATGGTATGCTGGGATCCACTGTCAGGGACCTCCACCGATCCCAGGTAAATCTTAGGGTTAATACCAGTGCACCACTTTTATGTCTCTTTCCTCGCCAATAGATCACTTCAGAAGATGTTCAGATCAGTGTCACTTTATTGTCATTCAGGTCGACGCGTTTCTGGAGCATCTGCCCCCTTCATCAGGACCACCAGGAATAGAAATAACATCCAATCCAGTGATTGGATGTTATTTCTATTCCTGGTGGTCCTGATGAAGGGGGCAGATGCTCCAGAAACGCGTCGACCTGAATGACAATAAAGTGACACTGATCTGAACATCTTCTGAAGTGATCTATTGGCGCGGCATTGAACACCTCTCTCTTGTGCTTTCTGTTATCTACCGGTTTTGGTGGCTGCAGCCCTGGATCTTTGATATATGCAATTATAGTAGTTGTGGCTTCTCACAACTACAATTGGTGAGTAGTTTTACTCCCCCCTCCCCACCCCTCACATATTGGGGTAAGACCCTATTGTGCTTGTTTTTCCACAGCTTTTTTCTCCATGTCTCTTTCCTCGACTGACTTCACAGCCTTGACTTTGATAGATGAACTTGTCTTGGCCTTTACCATAGAATCTGGTCAAGGGGGCTTGCCTGACTGGAATCTTGCCCTCTTCCCAGGGGATCTACGGCAGGTTGTGGCCCTGGGCGCTTGCAGCCACCCTGGGCCTCGGTGTCACTTTATGAGGAAATGTCTTTCTTCCCTCTGTCTGGGGACCATCCCCGAATGCAGCCAGATCCCTCCACCCGATCTTCCTGTGGAGCAGGCCACGAGCAGATATGCCCTTCCGTGGCCCTGGGATCCTCTCTTCTCTGTCTGTGGTGTTACCTGGGCCTAGCCGGGCCCCAGGGTCTCCACCAGGAAACTTCTCTCTCTGTCACTTTCTCTTCACTCTCCTGAGGTAACTACCTCCCTCTCTCCGACTACACTCTTTTCTAACTGACTTTGAACTTCCTGTTTCTACTCTTACTTTCAGTTGGCTCCTCCCACTTTCCTTGTTGCTAGGCCCCAACCCCATGGGAGGAGAGATGGGTCTTATGGCCCCCCTGACTACAGCATGGGGGTAGCTGCCACTATCTCTGGTCCCTGTATGTGCCTAACAATGAGTATTTGTGTAGATTTGCCTGTGAACCGGTATGTACCCTTGTCCTTACCTAGGATGGGACATCACACCTCTGGCTGAGGTGCAATGTTTCTGTGGCGACGGAAACCTCAGGGGCGCCACACTCCCCCACAGCAAATCCCAGCACGTCCGCGGGCTGAAACAAGAAAATACAATGGAAAGAAACTGCAAAGTTTTATATGCATAAAACATTAAAACCATTAAACTTTTCATCCCTTTATGGGAGGCACTTTTCTTGAACGTTGCAAACATATGTAAATAAAACGTTAAAGTCTTTGTTGCACTTTACAGTCCAGTGCATTAGTGCTGCGGCACGTTCCCACCAGAATTCTGGTAGGGGGCACAACTGGTGCAACTATATACATTTGGGTTACTGACCACACATAGTTCTGTGGCCCAAACGTCTGTTCAACTTTAACTTTACATAAGGGGCAGAACCAGCCACTAAGTCCAGTGGCCTGGTTATTCAACAACACACATTTCTACACATTTAACTGCGAACCACTTTCAAGTCCAGTGGCCCGGTAACACATAAACAATGGGGGGGGTGACATCTTCAAAAAGAACAGGGGTCAGGAATTCAGGAAAGGTGGCGTCTTCACAAAGAACAACAGGACGGGGCAATGCAGAGGGACATCTTCAAAAATGATGACGGACAAACAGGGGCTATTTACAGTGCTGTTACTTCTTCATTTTATTCTCGCGGATAGATGCGGGGATCCCACTCTGGCATGGCTCCAGGCAGCAGGTAGGCCGCGGAGATCATTGTCTGGGTCTCCTGCGTGCTTGTTGCAGGTCTGCTGCAGCGTGCTGCGGCCTGGGTTCAGGCTGGAGTGGGACTGCTGACTGGAGTGGGACTGCTGACGGGAGTGGGACGGCGCCAATCTGGTTCCTCCGGGGCTGCTCCCTCACGAAGTACGTGGATGTTCAGGGCGAACCACCCGCGGTTTCTCATCACTCGCGTATATTCTACCAGGTCGCCAGGCTGGACATCGCACCCTGGGTGGCCTCTCTCCAAGTGTTCTTCTATATCCCGGCGGGAGAAAAACACGTCCTTTCCCAGGCCGGGCTCCCGGATGAAGCCCCAGCCCTCCTCCAGTCTAAAGTCTAGGACCTGGCCACTCCTGACTGGGCCCTGGGACCCTTTGGGTGATCTCCTGATGCGGGCCTTGGAGGCCAGGTTAGCTGCTTCTTTTGCTCTTCTCTTTTCCTCCCGGCACTCCCTTTTGTACTGGAATTGTTCCAGCTGCCGGGCACAGGCTATGTGGGTGGCAAGCGGGGTCGAGGCAGGGAGTATTGGAAGAGTCAGTCCCAGGTCGCGGACCGGTGCTGCATCCCAGTTTATCCCAGGCGAGGACGCACCAGGTATGCCGGTGGGAGGGCTCGGCAAGGGGCCCACGAGATGATCGGGGCCCGCGCTGTCTAGGGCGCCATCCTCACTGCCGGAACCAGCGGTAATCGCCCATGCCTTCGTGTGGTCAGCGGGGACCTCCTGCAAGCCTGCAGGAGGGCTGGGCGGCGGTGCTTCATTGCGCCCTGGGCTTGGCCGGGTAGGGGCGGCGTACTGCTTACCCAGGTGCATCACTACGGCCTGCTCTCTCTGGTCCACGACCTCGGGTGTCGCCCGATCCTCCTTGGCGCTTGCCCCTCCAGCTCCTTCATCCATCCGCCTCTCCACCTCCGCTTCTAAGGTGCTCAACCTCCGGGTGAGGAGCTCCACTTCTTCCCAGAGGAGGTTTAGTTAGGGGGCCAGTTGCTTGCTCCCTGGGGTGCCTGGCTGCAGGTGTTCTGCCATGTTTCCGGCCTGGTTCCTGCTCGCGTCTGCACTGCTCGAGCACTCGACCGCACCACTCGGCTGCATCCTTTTTCCTTCTGGAGGCGGAGCCGGGGGCTGTACCAGCGTCTGGCGCTAAACTGGCACCCAGCCCACCACGGCCAGCATCACTCCGCCTACGATCCAGTACATTCTAGCGGTCTTCTGGTCTGGCATTTAGGATCGCTTTGCCAGCCTTTTAGCTTCTTTATACGCTATTTTCCAAGCCTCCTCTTTGCATAGCGGAGGCGGGGCTGTCTTCGCGCTCTTTCTCAAGACAAGGGGGCGGGACTTATTTTCACGCTCTTTCTTCAAGCACGCCCCTCTTCCTCCCGCGCTCAGCAAGGCTAATGGCGTCAGCTGCTTTCACCACAGTAAAACACAGTTAATCACAGTCTTTTCACACAGTTCCTTCAGGCGCACAGTACCCGGTGGGTCCGGGCACGAAATCCTGTTCGTGATGCCAAGGTTGACTCGCCCACCCCAGGGCTCTGGGACACCCAGTGCTGGGCCGGACTAGTCCGGGGGTAGTCAGCGGTGGCAGGGCCCGGCTCTGTGACCCTGGCAGGGTCAACTAATATAGCGACTGCAGGGATGGTGATTATTATTAAGTTTATGGGAGGTTCGTGACGCCACCTGTGGATTGCGGCTATGGAGCCACCACTGCCTGGATAGGGCCTCTGGGGCTGATGTAATGGCAGCTGAGATGGTTCTGCTCCCCACAGGTGTAGCGGTACCCCGGGGCAACCGTTGGTGCTTATGAAAGTCTATGCAATAGTGGTGCGGTGTAGAACAAAAGGGAGGCGACACCAGGAGTTGCAGTTTCAAGGTCTTTTACTCACTGTTTCTGAGTCCAGGTGTCGACAAACCAGTTGCCCAATGGTATGCTGTCAGGGACCTCCGCCGATCCCAGGTAATTCTTAGGGTTAATACCGGTGCACCACTTTTATGTCTCTTTCCTCGACTGACTTCACAGCCTTGACTTTGATAGATGAACTTGTCTTGGCCTCTACCATAGAATCTGGTCAAGGGGGCTTGCCTGACTGGAATCTTGCCCTCTTCCCAGGGGATCTACGGCAGGTTGTGGCCCTGGGCGCTTGCAGCCACCCTGGGCCTCAGTGTCACTTTATGAGGAAATGTCTTTCTTCCCTCTGTCTGGGGACCATCCCCGAATGCAGCCAGATCCCTCCACCCGATCTTCCTGTGGAGCAGGCCACGAGCAGATATGCCCTTCCGTGACTCTGGGAGCCTCTCTTCTCTGTCTGTGGTGTCACCTGGACCTAACTGGGCCCCAGGGTCTCCACCAGGAACTTCTCTCTCTGTCACTTTCTCTTCACTCTCCTGAGGTAACTACCTCCCTTTCTCCGACTACACTCTTTTCTAACTGACTTTGAACTTCCTGTTTCTACTCTTACTTTCAGTTGGCTCCTCCCACTTTCCTTGTTGCTAGGCCCCCACCCCATGGGAGGAGAGATGGGTCTTACGGCCCCCCTGACTACAGCATGGGGGTAGCTGCCACTATCTCTGGTCCCTGTATGTGCCTAACAATGAGTGTTTGTGTAGATTTGCCTGTGAACCGGTATGTACCCTTGTCCTTATCTAGGATGGGACATCACACCTCTGGCTGAGGTGCAATGTCTCTGTGGCGACGGAAGCCTCAGGCGCGCCACACAAGCATTTTTCCGGAAGTCCGTAACAGGATTGTTAGAAGGTCAGGAGTTGAGATGAGCCGACCCCTTGAAGTTCAGGTTAGCTGGGTTCAATCCTGACTTTAGAGAAAGATCAGTTTGGGACCTGGACTTGTTCTGAACTTGATTCCTGGGCCTAAACCCCATTGGAAGTCACTAATTGGGCAGTTTCTCTCTCCATCTACATACAGACAGCCATAAACAGAGCATTTCCGCAAGATGAAAGGCGGTGTTTTTTCTTTTTTGCACACTGTACATCCGAAAAAGTTGTTTTTACCCCCAGTAAGAGCCGGAGACTACAAGTGTCTCCCACTAGGCTGAGCACCGAGTGTAGCCGAGCACACCGATGCTCGATCGAGTGGTTAGCATATGTAAAGCACCTGAAATCAGACAATGATTTTTTTTTGTAAAGTCCATGTTGGGAACGAACCCCAAACTTTACAGTTCGGGTTTGCTCATCTCTAGTCCGAAGGTCTCTCTCTCCTCACCGTCATGAGAGAAAATGGAGGGCTGGAACTTGAGCATGTTGAGCACCCGAGCAATGCTCTATTGAGTACAGAGCTTCACCAGTCCCCTGATAATTGATTAAGTAATGCCGGGCATGCTCGCTCAGCCCTACTAATGTACCGCCCCGTGGCCTCGCCTGCGACCGCGAAGCCGCTCGGATCCGTGCTCGTTCTGCGGGCGGTGGCTCGAGCCTCCCACGGACCCGGGGTCACTTCGCTCTGTAAGGGGGAGGCTGTCGCTGCATGCTGGGGTTACGGGGATTTCGGGTGATTGCTCGTGACGCCACCCACGGGTTGTGGTGATGATGGGCACCACCGTTGCGGTAGAGATGAGGGACTCCCGGGAGCGATGTCTGGGCGCAGTTTTGGATGTTAACCCCTTCGTGGGTAGGGGCGGTGTGTCCCGGGGCCCGGTTGCGTGGAGCTGGCGCAGGGCGGCTGTGCGGTGTGGTGCTGCAGTACTCACGATTGAAAGACACAGAGGCACTGGTAAACCAAACGTGGTGGAAGACGGGTGGCCCGCAGCCGGTTGCAGTCCACTAGGCGGGTTGGCAGGGTCCCCCTTTCTCCTGCACCTAAGTGTAAGTGGACCACGGTGCCTAAGCACAGGTGGTCCGCTCCCCAGTGGGTTTGCCGAAAGAGCTCCTTTGCCCGCAGGTGCTGGCCGTTGGATCTCTGGCCTCTGGTGGTGGCTACTATCCAGTCGGGTTGGGCTGTTGCCATCAATCGGGACTTTGGTGGGAAAGAACCCCGGGAGGTCCAGATCCTCAATCAGTTAATTTGACTAAAAGTTGGCCCACGGCCTAGTCAGGGTCTGAGTACCCTTCCTGGTGCACCGGTAAACTGTTGGCTCCCCGGTTCGGTTCCGGCGGGCTCCAACCCTGTCCCGGTCCCTACGGTTCCATGGGTTGTGTTCCCGGTCTCCTGCAGGCGGCCCCTGCCGTCTGCCTACCTGACTGTTTCAGGGCCCTGGGCTCCAACCCAGGCCCTACGCAGAGCTGTGCTGAACTCCTCCACTACCACTTCCAACTCCTGACTACTGACTACTGTTTTTCCTGCCTCAGGCCAGCAGACTCCTTGGTGGGCGTGTCTTTCTGCCTGACTCCGCCCACCTGGTGTGCCTGTCTAACACTGAGGGAGGCAATAAGGGCTTTATGTGTGACGGGTGTTACCTGCCTAATGTGGTGGGGGTGTAGGTGGTGTAGTATCCTGTGACCCCTGGGGTGTCCAGGGCATCACACTAAGTATGAGCGAATCGATTCTAAACTAATCAGATTTGTTTAGAATTTCCCAAAACTTATGTATTCTGACAAATACAAAAATTCTTAGAAAATCGATTTGCGCAAATACGGACCTGAAAGGGGTTAAAAACAATAAAGCATCATACTCACTCCCTTCATCCATCCTGGTTTCTGCCGCCATAGCTCACCGGCAGTTCTCCAGTGGCTTCCTACGACGCCTGTGTCTTCTACGCTCTTCACGTTCTTGATGACAAACTACGCGTTGAAGCCTAGCCGATGGTGGAAGCTCTGGAGAAGACTGAAGACCTGGAGAAGCCAGAGGAGCACTGGAAGAGAGATGCGGCAGCATGGACAGCTGAGAGGCCAGGGGAGTAAAAATATTTTATCGCTTCTAACCCCTTCCTGGCCCATATTACTTTGGAGACCACAGCAAATAATAAATGCCTTTTTGAAATGGTAATCGGGGCAGATTCTATTTACAATGTACAATATATATTCTACCTGACTTTCCCTTCCGAATTCTACCGAATTTGATGAATTCAAATTTTGGCAAATTTGCTCTTTTTATAAATAATAATAATAAAAAAAAAAATATATATATATATATATATATATATATATATATATATATATATATATATATATTTTCTCACCCCATGGTATATAAGTTATAAGTGAGAAGTCACGTAGGATTAGAATAACATTCTGATTAATTAGAGCATTGTGTAATGATTGCAAAAAAATTAATTTGAAGGTGATAGTTCGGAAAGCGCTACACATTTCATAATGATATTGTCTTTTGCGAGTTGCCATGACAGTGACAGAATAATGACTTGTTTTAAGAACTATTTAAATATTGGTTTACTTTTCCCTGGACATTAATCGGATTGTTAAAATCTCACGGAAGCTTCTCTTCTTTTCAGAAATGAGACGATGACCAGGAGAAACTCGATCCTACAATACCCTCCAAGCCATCAGATCTAATTTTAATGATACAATTTAGCAATCTTAGTTTTTTCTTCCTTAAATATATGCTAAAATCTTTCTTTCTGGAAAGAAGAAAAAAGTGTTGATGTCCTTATGAAGGATTATTATGAATATTCAGAGACAAGATTTGATACGGCTGCAGCTTCATATATTCCGGATAGAAATAGAAAAGTCATCGCGTGTTGAGCGTTGTCGGAGACACATTCACAGCGCGGTGGGATTTTTTTTTTCTTCCATTAGTAAAATGAAAAAGATTATTCAAAGTAATAGTTTTTTCTTGTTAGTCTACTAAGAAAAAGAAAATATCTAACAGCGAAACATTGCTTCTCCAAACTTCCAATTCACCAAGCTCCAGTGGACTCATGGCCGTAGGCTCCTATGTAATGGATATGTCATGATGTATATCCACCAGCACTAAGGTTACCTCTTAAGCTGGCCCTACAGTTTCATTTGACTGACAGCTATACCTCCTCCCTATGTACTTGCATGCTCAGTTCGGCTAAGTGTGCATGGGTTATCATTATGGACCTGCAACTAGACACCTCTGCCGTGGCAACTCTTCACCCAGTCCTCCTATCTGGCCGAATGTTTGGTTCAGATTGGTCATCACACCTCGGTCCAGATATCCCATCATTATCTAGACCTCACTTAGAGGAGCAACTCACTTCATAGATGTGACCGTGTAAGGCCAAGTCAGCACTAGAAGATGACTGAAGAGTAGAGATGAGCGAACCTGAAAAGTTGAGTTTCGTGTTCATACCGAGCACGGACTTTACAAAAAAATTAATGTTTAAGTGAGACGCTTGCAGTGTTTGATCAGTTCACACTGGGGGTAACAACAGCATGATCGGACGTAGTGTTCGCCCTAAAATAAATTTGAAAAAACCCACACCCTCCCACAGCAGTGTTATTTTTATTTATAGCTATATGTGGGTGGAGACCCGAACTGCCCAATTACTGACTTTTATGGAGGTTCAGGTCAAGTCCAGGTGCTAAACTGAACTTTCTCTAAAATCCGGCTGAACCCACCGAACTGAACTTCCATGGGTCCACTTATCTCTACTGAAGAGTGAAGACTGCTCCAAAGACAGATCAAAACCGAGCGAAGGATAGGGTGGGGAGCCGCCATGGCAAGCCAGGAGAGGGAATTATCTAGGGCAAGACAATATATAGTTTTATTATTTTCCAACCTCTCCCGATCCCTGTAAAAAGTCCTGCAAAATGGTGACTGGATAACTGTGATTTGAATATCGCAAAAAATTGGATTCCAGCAAATATCATGTTTTGGGGAAATTCACAATTTATTATATTTATTTCAAATCAATTTTCTCAACTCTAGTGAACATCTCATTCACCTTAGATGGTTGGTGGGTCCACGTAAGACTCAGCTGATCTAAATCTAATGTGTAGACACTTTTAAATGATAGGTAGCCTCCCCAATCAGTTTAGGCAACTTCCATTAGATTTCTTCAAAGTTTTTGCATGATATGGCTCCTTAATCATTTCTGTGATATAGGACAGGAATGGTGCAGAACTTGTATGACGATCTAGCAAGACCACCTCATTTCAAGGTTAGGTGGCCTCCCAAAAGTATTTAGAATATCTCCCTTAGAGGCTTTTTCTGCTGATATAACTTCATAGCATATTCTTTTATTTGTTGAGGCAGACACGATGAAGTGATACCAAAAAAAAGGAGTCACCATCAGTTTCTCTCGTAGACTAGGATTAGATATCCCAATTTTGGAATCAAATGAGGATTTTATTGGTGGCACCTCCACTCCACCTATATCTCTATGATGTCATAAAGTCCAAAATTCACACTATCTTGTTAAAATTACAAGTAGTTGGCTGATTTTTTTCTGGAGTTAAAAAAAATCTTTTTTTGTGGTAACTGTCATGGTTGTCTCCCTGCTGTTTTGAGACTAGTTCCAGCCTTGGGACTGGAGCCTCCCATCTCCATCTTGACTCCTCATTTATACAAGGTTTCCTTTCCTTTCTCATGAGTTAATTTAGGTTTTGTTGCCAGCAGCTATGAGCAGGGCAGGTCAGCTGTAGCTGCTTTGGGTTTCCGCCCATTTAGGATACATACTGGAGCCTTCCCAGCAGACCCTGCTGCTGTTAGAATCATTTCACCTTTGGCCCCCCTGGAGGAAGGAACTGCTGAGGTTTTCTCCTGTGCCCATCCACTTGATACTATTGAGTCTGTCTGTTACAGTGAAGTTTGGTGTTTTCTATCCTTCTGTTTATTCCCCCCTCTGTCTTTCCTTTCCCTCCGTGTTTATTAGTTTAGTGGCGAGTCTAGTGTACTCGACGGCCTACTCACTAGACAGGGGGAGTTTAGGGCCAGCTGAGGAACCCAGGTATCCAGCTCACCGACAGGTTAAAAGAACCTGTATAAGGACCGTAGGGAGCTCAGGAGTCAGCTTGAGGTGAGTGCAGGAGTTGCCCCCTCACCCCTCTCCCAAGCGACAGGGACCTCCATTGTATCGTGACCCTGATGTGTTCCCTTTTTTATGGTGTTTTTTGGTAGTGCGTCAGACGCCCGTTAGTTCGATCGCGTGTGTCACACTTATATACGGACATCTCCATCTCCGTGCTTGACATCAACATCATAATGACCTCCAGCCTTGGCCAAGTAATTTTACTTCGCAAAATATATGGCTAAGAATTTAAGACCTTTAACGGATTTTCCTTATGATAGGCATTATTGTAAAATCTTCTTCAAGACATTTTGACTATAAGACATGAAGATGTTATGCATCTTAAAGGATATGAGGAAGTATACGACATGTTCTTGGATAAATAATAGGTTCTTGATAGGGTTGATTTACACCAGTCATCTTCCACCATTTAAGAACCCATTATACCTTTCTTTTCACTTCGAATTCAGTTTCTTGTAGAACATTATTAGATGGCAGTCATACTCAAGACATCAATTTGTCATGTCTGTTATTTGCTCTCAACATGCGCCTCGTAATTTCATAGTCAATATTCCCAAAAATAATAACATGGTGAACATGCTGACATAAAGGAGTCTGGTACACCATTGTGTAAATTACATGTTCTGCATGACACAACCTTATAACCAGACGCATCTCTTGGATGCTCCGTGTTCTTTACACATATTTTAACTCTTTATATCCTTTTTTTGTTTCTCTACTTTACACATACAAAACTGAATTTATTGATGGAGCACACTGTTTTTTCCTCCCTATAATACTCCCCTTCCTACACATGCAACCCTATATTATTTGTCAGCTTTGTTAGAAATATGTACTTTAAAAAAAAAATAAAAAATAAAATCACTTTCCTTACTTGTATTTGTTTTATGTACAGATAGTACCACCTCCTTGACTCTTCCTGTAGCCGCAAGTGGTCTCCATCTCTATCTGTAGTATTAGTAGTTTCTGTAAGCCTAGGAAGCAATAGCTCCCTAATGGTTACTGTGTAAATGATAAATGCACAGACATGACTGTAGATAATTCTACAGTGTTCTGTACTCATTGAATCTTAAATTTAGTGATTAAAAGACACAGATATTACTGGCTCCCTGTCTCACTCTATAAATTATCTAATGACCAATAATACTACTTCTCAATTAAAGTAAAAGATAAATGATAAATGCATAGATACGACTATAGATAATTCCACAGACTGTTCTGTACTCATTGAATCTCAAATTAATTGATTAAAGGTCACAGATATTACTGGCTCCCTGTCTCACTCTATAAATTATCTACTGACCGATAATACTGCTTCTAAATTCCAGTAAAAGATAAATGCACAGATATGACTGTAGATAATTCTACATACTGTTCTGTACTCATTCAATATCAAATTTAGTGATTAAAAGGCAAAGATATTACTGGCTCCCTGTCTCCCCCTATAAATTATCTAATGACCAATAATACTGCTTCTCAATTCCAGCAAAAGGTTTAGTTTTCCCTCCCTGTCTTTTCCTATAAATTATAATTGCACAAAGGCTACAATTCTATTTGTGCCTAGTAGTACTTTCCTCCGGTCTTTCCTTCTAAATGATGAAGGCACAGATATTACTGCTATGTGTCTTATCCTGTAAAGTATATTAATACATATAGTACTGAATCCAGGTCCATCTTCTTAGGCAGAAATAGTATTATCTTTTCCCATACATAATACAGACAAAAGACGTATTGTCTTCAGTTTACCTCTGGAAATTACCTAGATAGCACTTTCTTCAACTTTCCCTATAAATGATAAAGGCACACATAGTGCTGACTCCTTGTCTCTCTCTGAAAGTTATAGATAGCACTGCCTTCCTATCGCTCCCTGTAAAAAATATAGGTGCATAAAATAATTCTGTCTAGTATTTCTCTCTATGTAATATTGGCACAGGTAGTACTACATCCTTATCTATGTATGTATATGATATAGTCACAGATAGTGCTGCCGTCATGTCTCCCCCTGTAAAGTTATATACATAAAGCAGTACTGCCTTCCTATCATAACCTATAAGTTATGTAGGTAGAGAAAATACTTCCACAATCTCTCTTTCCAAATGTTGGCACAGATAGTACTACATTGTCATCTATGCATGTAGATGATATAGGCACAGATAGTGCTGGCATCATGTCTCACCCCTGTAAGTTATATAGATATAGTAGCACTGCCTTCCTAACTCTCCCTATAAATTATGTAGGTACAGAAAATACTTCCTCATAGTCTATATTTTCAAATGTTGGCACAGATAGCACTACATTCTCTTCTATATTTGTATATGATATAGGCACAGATAGTAATGCCATCTTCTCTCCCGCCTGTAAGTTATGAGTAGCACTGCCTTCTTATGTTTCCCCATGGATAGAAAATACTTCCTCCAGTTCTCTTTGGGTAAATAATATTGACACAGATAGTACTACCTCTTCATCTCCGTTTGTAGAGGTCATAGGCACAGATACTGCTGCCATCATGTGTTTTCCTGTAAGTTATGTAAAGTAGAATTGTCTTCTTGTCTCACCCTGTAAATAATGTAGGTACGGAAAATTCTTCCTATTATTCTCACTTTCAAAATATTGTTGGCACAGATAGTACTACATCCTCATCTATGTATATGATATAGGCACAGATAGTGCTGCCATCTTGTCTCCCCCTGAAAGTTATGTAGATACAGTAGCACTGCCTTTCTATGATTCCCCATGGGCAGAAAATACTTTCTCCCAATCTCTGCATGTAAATAATACTGGCATAGATAGTACTAGGCCTTCATATCTGTTTGTAAAGAATATAGGCACACATAGTGCTGGCATCATGTCTCCACCTGTAAGTTATATAGATACAGTAGCACTGCCTTTCTAACTCTCCCTATAAATTATGTAGGTGCATAAAATACTTTCTTATAGTCTCTCTTTCCAAATGTTGGCACAGATAATACTACATTCTCATCTATGTTTGTATATGATATAGGCACAGATAGTGCTGCAGGCTTGTCTCCCCCTGTAAGGTAAGTCATGTAGCTACAGTATCATTGTCCTCATATCTCTCCCTTCAACTAAGGCTAAGTTCACACTTCTGTTGTTTTTCATCAGTCACATGCGTTGCTTGACGCATGTGACTGATGCATTGTACAACGGATGACAACATGGCTAGGGACAGGTGAGTGAGTGAGTGAGTGTGTGTATGTGTGTATGTGTGTGTGTGTGTGTGTGTGTGTGTCTACATGCGTGTGTACATGCGGAGTGCGGGAGGAGGCGGAGCGCGAGGGGGCGGAGCCGAGCGGAGCCGTGGAGCTGAGGACGTCAGTGCCGCGGGGACTGCAGGGCTGGGGACAAGTGAGTGAGTGAGTGTGCGTGTGTGTGTGTGAGTGTGTGTACACATGCGGAGTGCGGGAGGGGGCGGAGCCGAGTGGTGAAGTGTCGGCCTCCTTGCACACTGTATCCAGGGTAAAAATCGGGTAAAGGCAAAGCACTTTTTGCTTGGTTACCCAATATTTATCTTGGATACCAGCTTAGCGCGGGCTCCCTGCACCCGTAACCACTGTAAATATCGGGTAACTAACCAAAGCGCATTGCTTGGTTACCTGATGTTTATCCTGGTTAAGGGGGCGGGGAGCCAGAGAGCGCATGCGCAGCGAAATCCTACGGATCGCGCTGCTCAAAAAACGTTACATGCTGCGTTGCTCCCGCCCGGTGGTCAGTTAAAAAACGACTGACCGCGACGCAGCGGATGCAACGCAGCATCATCAGTCACAATCCGTCACTAATAGAAGCCTATGGGGAAAAACAGGATTCCTGCAAAATATTTTGCAGGGTACCGTAAATCCTCAAGACTACGGATTGTGACTGATGCAAAACAATGGAAGTGTGAACTTAGCCTAAGGTAGGTACAGAAAATTCTTCCTACCATTCTCTCTTTCGAAATAATGCTAGCACAGATAGCGCTACATTATGATTTAGGTTTGGAAATGATATCGGCACAGCTAGTGCCATAGTAGAGAAGAATAACATATATGCACATGTGAATTTTTATCAATCTATGAAAAATAATTTGGTAAGTCTGGGTTAATTTAAAATGTATTTATATTCCAAAAACTAAAAAAAATGGTAGCCGGATATTACTACCAGTTGTCACTGTACTCATTTAAAAATGCCGAATTTGTTTTTTTTCCCCGTGTTTACAGTATTCCTGAGAAAAATGTGGATTATGAGAATGACAAACTCCAGTAGTAAGCTCAGCTGTACTACATCTATCATTTTTAACATTCTTGCCTATGAAAAAAAAGCCTCTACCTGAAGCGAATGCCGTTTATCAATATCCATTAGTTGACAAATGTTATCTTAATGGCGCTTGATCAGACGTAGAGCGTTGCTCATTCTCGGCTTCAGTGAGCCGCGTGGTTTCGCTAGGTTGGGGTTATTTATCAAGTTTAGTCATTTGTGTACTACTGGGTAATGATGAAAGACCAGAATCTACAACCCAATCCTCCACAATGTTTTTCATTACTCACATTTGGTTTTGGTAAGGTTTTTAGAAAGTCTTAATTTTACAGATGATTGAGAATCGTGAAATTGCACATGCTTGTCTTCATACAACAGGCGGCTAAACCCGCGGGGAGCTGGCGTCTGCACCAAGAAAAGGATATGGGATCGGGATTCTGACCGAACATAGTTTGCATTCGCCTTTAAAGTGGATGGAGACGTACAGACGCTCCGAGTGTCCACTTTATTGGCTTACAATGTATGATGACATCACTGATGACATCATAGGTTATAATGTTGTAGATAAGATCTCATAAACTGTGATGTCCTAATAGTTGATAACGACAAGTAAATCTTTTACAATTTGAATTTGCCAAATTTGCTTAATTTTCCTAAGATCTTCAATTTGTGGCAAATTAATTTGCTGAGAATTGGTAGAACTCTAAAGCCTCCAATTGCCCTGGAAAACTTGATGACATTATTTGATTTTCCCTTCACACTCATTTTCTTTACTGTTTATAGTTTAGTCAGTGTTTTATGGCTTTCTCTTCCTATGTCTATGGGTGAGCTGTGTCGTCCTCCCCTCTATCCAGAATTACCACAAAATTGCTCCTGCATTCCCTGCCTTGGCTTTTATACAGGCTGTTTTTCTCCTGACTGGTTGTGTTATTCCATGCAGCTGTGTACAGAAATTGTAGGTACAGTTACATGACCATAATGTCACAGATGACAGACAGTCCTGTGGTCTCCGGCTATATAAAGTCACAGTGTTTGCCTGCGCAAATTGCTCCCTGACTTTCTATTTTTTCTGCTTGGTTTTCATCCCTTTCCCTTTAGGACCCCGCAGAGTTGCTCAGCCTTGCAGCTGCTTTTCATCAAGAGTTCCCTTGGTGTCTTTATATCCCTTTACTTCCTATTCCCTCTGTGCTGGTGATAGCTCTTATACCCTTAAGAAGTCTTCAGTGCAAGCAGTCGGCTTGTATACATCTTAAGAATCTTTGTGGTTGTTGCAATTCCTCTCCCTAAAGCGGGCTTTACACACTGCGATATCGGTCCCGATATCGCTAGTGTGGGTACCCGCCCCCATCTGTTGCGCGACACGGGCAAATCGCTGCCCGTGCCGCACAACATCGCCCAGACCCGTCACACATACTTACCTGCCCAGCGACGTCGCTGTGACCGGCGAACCGCCTCCTTTCTAAGGGGGCAGTCCGTGCAGCGTAACAGCAACGTCACTGAGCGGCCGCCCAATAGCAGCGGACGGGCGGAGCTGAGCGGGAGGTAACAATCCGGCGCACCTCCTTCCTTCCGCATAGCGGCCGGGAGGCAGGTAAGGAGAGCTTCCTTGTTCCTGCGGTGTCACACTGAGTGATGTGTGCTGCCGCAGGAACGAGGAATAACCATCATTAATGCTGCAGTAACGATTTTTGAGAATGAACCCCCATGTCACCGATGAGCGAATTTGCACGTTTTTGCAACGATGCAAAATCGCTCATCGGTGTCACACGCAACGGCATCGCTAATGCGGCCGGATGTGCGTCACCAATTCCGTGACCCCAACAAGTTCGCATTAGCGATGTCGTAGCGTGTAAAGCCCCCTTTAGTCATCTGGAGATAAATTGTTAATTCACTTTCCCCCTATTTGTTATCCCTGTGTATTCTTTAGTGCTTCCTGGGGTTGACTAAGTGCTCATCCCATCCGTTCCTTACCTAGGGCCCACTTCAGGGTCAGCCAGGGTCAGGTATTCTGCTTGGCGCAGAGGTGCGTAACCTATCTAGGTTGTTGATGGAATCCAGGGCCCAGCAGTAGACTTGGTCAGGAGAAACCATCTCCTTAGACATGGGGTTTCCTTTCCCTTTCACCATTTGCTTGGTACTTCCCCGTACCTAGCGGGACACGTGTTATTTCTTTAAGTAAAAAATAGAGTTCTGTGTTACACCTCGTGGCTCTCCTGTTGCAAGGAATGAGGCAGTCTCCCATTCCTTGCCTGCCACGAGCCCTCCTGCTCAGCAACACCAAAGGTCTGGAAGACTGCGCAGTGTGCAGGAGATACCTGCTCAGAGAGGCAGCAGAAGGGTGACACCTAGTAGCTTTCCTGTTGCAAGGAGTGAAGCGGTCTCCCATTCCTTACCTGCCGTGGGTCCTCCTGCTCAGCTGCCCCGAAGGTCTGTGAGGTTGCGCAATGTGCAGAGGTTTGCTGCTCAGGGAAGCAGTGAGATTCCCGTTATCTCTGCACATTGTGAGACCGAGGATCCTGCCTCTATATCCCAGAGGCAGGAGGGTGAGCACGTGCAATGCATGGCGTGTCCTGATTCGCTCACTGACGTCACACGGCTTGATGACGAGGCTGGTGACGTGGTGAATCCTGACTGGCCGGGCTGGGACGTCGTGGACCCTAATTGGGTCAAGTCCGTCATCTCCGCCTCGCGCCTGCCCTTGGGTGGAGCTACACTTCCTTAAAAGCTCCCCCTGCCATCATGGTGGTGCGCGACCATCCTTTATTGTTGGATGACTGGCAGCGTGCTGCTACTCCACTGTACAGTCATTTGTTGTCTTATTGTGGGCTTTGCCCTTGCTGCTCCGGCAGTACCTGGTCTGCAGGCCGTGTTCCTGCCTTGCTGCTCCGGCAGTATCTCGTTTAACAGGCCGCGTTCCTGTCCCAGGTGAGCTCCTCGAGTGTCCGCCGGACTTACCTGGTTCTTGAAGCACACGTGCGTGGGCACCTCTGTGCTACCCTCGTGCCATATTCTCGACTTTTGACTTCCACTGGCACACGTGCGTGGGCACCTCTGTGCTTCCCCCGTGCAACAGGTACACCGAGCTGTGAGCCCCGTGCCATACAACCCTTACGGGTTAGGGTGGGCCGGTGTACGCAGATCGTCTGTGACCTTAACAGACGATCGCTCGCAGCAACCCGCTCACTCTTTACCCACCATAGCAGCAGTTCCCTACACCGCACAGTGGACCTTGACCGGCGGAAGCTGTCCATATACCATCTTGGCACGCTTTCCCGGGTCCCCCTCGTAACAGTTCTGTTTTTGCAAGACTCCCCCTGTATGTATATTTTTTTTAAATAGCCACTTCCCTGCCTTACAATTCTTTAAAGGGATTTCTCACCATTAATAACGACTCCCCTGATTGTGGAAACAAGAAACTTTGCAATTGTAATCCTGCTTTGTTGTCCTGGACTTTAACATTGCTGACTTGTCCTTAGTAGAGGTTATCAATGTCTGAGCAATGAGGTGCGACACCTAACCTCCCCCCCCCCCCCCGCCGATCAGCTGTTCCTGGTGCTGCTGATTGCTGGAACTGCTCATCTGCAGAGTTGCACAAAACAGCTCCATCAACGAATTAGTGGCCGCAGCCGAGTACTGCATATCCACTGCTCCCTATTGGTTCAAATAGGGGCAGTTATGCGGTGCCCGGCTGCAGCTGCTATAGAGTTCATGGAGCTGTGCAGCTCCGCAACTGGTAGTGCTCGCTCATCACTAGTTACGAGTACAGAACACCCGAGCATGGTAGTGCCCGCTCATCACTAGTTACATGTACTGAGCACCCGAGCATGGTAGTGCCCGCTCATCACTAGTTACGAGTACAGAACACCTGAGCATGGTAGTGCCCGCTCATCACTAGTTACGAGTACTGAGCACCCGAGCATGGTAGTGCTCGCTCATCAATAGTTACAAGTACAGAGCACCCGAGCATGGTAGTGCTCACTCATCAATAGTTACTAGTACTGAGCACCTGAGCATGGTAGTGCCCGCTCATCACTAGTTACGAGTACTGAGCACCCGAGCATGGTAGTGCCCGCTCATCACTAGTTACTAGTACTGAGCACCTGAGCATGGTAGTGCCCGCTCATCACCAGTTACGAGTACTGAGCACCCGAGCATGGTAGTGCCCACTCATCAATAGTTACGAGTACTGAGCACCTGAGCATGGTAGTGCCCACTCATCAATAGTTACCAGTACTGAGCACCTGAGCATGGTAGTGCCCGCTCATCACTAGTTACGAGTACTGAGCACCCGAGCATGGTAGTGCTCACTCATCAATAGTTACGAGTACTGAGCACCTGAGCATGGTAGTGCTCACTCATCACTCGTTATAGCCAACTTAACGCCGCCAATGACTCAATTTCTGGGCTATTGAACAAGAATCTGTGAAACTTGAAAAAGAGTCTTAAAAGCATAGCTTGGCATTGTATTGGTTAACCATAATCACCACCTGTTAACCAATTTGTTTCAGCCTTTTGAACCTCATCAGCACAGGTAATATAGAGTCATCAGCTCCAGCGTGCTGCCTTTTTGGGGGCAAGACTCAGCAATGTGCATTTGAAAATGCTCCACAGGGAAAGTTTGGAAATTTATTATAATGCTATTAAGGGAACATGAAGGCTCCATAAGTCATTGTCTCACTCCACAAAGTATCTTCTAGAACAGGGGTGGGCAATTAATTTTCCCATGGAGCCGCATGAGAAATTGGGATTGGTTTAGAGGGCCGGACTAATATAATTACCTCAGTTCTACCCAATATACTACATCACTACACCCCCTCCATATACTACACCTGTAATAAACTACACCACTACACCCCTATATACTACACCTGTATTATACTACACCCCCCATATACACCTGTATTATACTACACTCCCTCCATATACCTGTAATATACTACACCCCCATATACACCTGTATTATACTACACCACTATATAATACACCTCCGATATACTACATCATTACACCCCTATATACTACACCTGTATTATACTACACCCCCATATACACCTGTATTATACTACACTCCCTCCATATACCTGTAATATACTACACCCCCATATACACCTGTATTATACTACACCACTATATAATACACCTCCGATATACTACATCATTACACCCCTATATACTACACCTGTATTATACTACACCCCCATATACACCTGTATTATACTACACTCCCTCCATATACCTGTAATATACTACACCCCCATATACACCTGTATTATACTACACCACTATATAATACACCTCCGATATACTACATCATTACACCCCTATATACTACACCTGTATTATACTACACCCCCCATATACACCTGTATTATACTACACTCCCTCCATATACCTGTAATATACTACACCCCCATATACACCTGTATTATACTACACCACTATATAATACACCTCCGATATACTACATCATTACACCCCATATACTACACCTGTAATATAGTACACCCCCATATACTACACCTGTAATATAGTACACCCCCATATAGTACACCTGTAATATACTACACCTCCATATAGCACACCTGTAATATACTACATCACTACACCCCTATATACACCTGTAATATACTACAACTCCATATAGCACACCTGTAATATACTAAACCTCCAGATAGCACACCTGTAATATACTACATCACTACACCCCTATATAGCACACCTGTAATATACTACACCTCCATATAGCACACCTGTAATATACTACAACTCCATATAGCACACCTGTAATATACTACACCTCCATATAGTACACCTGTATTATACTACACCCCCATATGTCACACACCCTGCTCCCCATACAGCCTGCACCCCCATATCACACACACTACACCCCCATATGTCACACACCCTGCCCACATATTTCACCCTGCCTGTAACCCAACTTACCCCTCTCAAACACTCTGCACCCCTTCACATCCTTCTGTCAGTCTGCATCTCTCATATGCCCCTCACCCTGCAACTCCATCTTCCCACATATGCCACTCACCCTGCAGCTCCATCTTCCCTCATATGCACTCACCCTGCAACTCCATCTTCCCACATATGCCACTCACCCTGCAGCTCCATCTTCCCACATATGCCCCTCACCCTGCAGCTCCATCTTCCCACATATGCCACTCACCCTGCAGCTCCATCTTCCCACATATGCCACTCACCCTGCAGCTCCATCTTCCCTCATATGCACTCACCCTGCAACTCCATCTTCCCACATATGCCACTCACCCTGCAGCTCCATGTTCCCACATATGCCACTCACCCTGCAGCTCCATCTTCCCACAGATGCACTCACCCTGCAGCTCCATCTTCCCACAGATGCACTCACCCTGCAGCTCCATCTTCCCACAGATGCACTCACCCTGCAGCTCCATGTTCCCACATATGCACTCACCCTGCAGCTCCATCTTCCCACATATGCACTCACCCTGCAGCTCCATCTTCCCACAGATGCACTCACCCTGCAGCTCCATGTTCCCACATATGCACTCACCCTGCAGCTCCATCTTCCCACATATGCCCCTCACCCTGCAGCTCCATCTTCCCACATATGCCACTCACCCTGCAGCTCCATCTTCCCACATATGCACTCACCCTGCAGCTCCATCTTCCCTCATATGCACTCACCCTGCAACTCCATCTTCCCACATATGCCACTCACCCTGCAGCTCCATGTTCCCACATATGCCACTCACCCTGCAGCTCCATCTTCCCACAGATGCACTCACCCTGCAGCTCCATCTTCCCACAGATGCACTCACCCTGCAGCTCCATGTTCCCACATATGCACTCACCCTGCAGCTCCATCTTCCCACATATGCACTCACCCTGCAGCTCCATCTTCCCACAGATGCACTCACCCTGCAGCTCCATGTTCCCACATATGCACTCACCCTGCAGCTCCATCTTCCCTCATATGCACTCACCCTGCAACTCCATCTTCCCACATATGCCACTCACCCTGCAGCTCCATGTTCCCACATATGCCACTCACCCTGCAGCTCCATCTTCCCACAGATGCACTCACCCTGCAGCTCCATCTTCCCACAGATGCACTCACCCTGCAGCTCCATGTTCCCACATATGCACTCACCCTGCAGCTCCATCTTCCCACATATGCACTCACCCTGCAGCTCCATCTTCCCACAGATGCACTCACCCTGCAGCTCCATGTTCCCACATATGCACTCACCCTGCAGCTCCATCTTCCCTCATATGCACTCACCCTGCAACTCCATCTTCCCTCATATGCACTCACCCTGCAGCTCCATCTTCCCACATATGCCACTCACCCTGCAGCTCCATCTTCCCTCATATGCACTCACCCTGCAGCTCCATCTTCCCACATATGCACTCACCCTGCAGCTCCATGTTCCCACATATGCACTCACCCTGCAGCCCCCCTCCCCCTCATGTCCCCTCTTTTCTCATTACCAGTCATGTGTCCACATCTCCTTCAGGATTCACTATCTTTGCTTTCTGCCCGGCATCCTGTGTCTCCTCCCACACAGTCACATGGGCGTGACATCATCGCAGGTCCTACAGTGCAGGATGAATTATTCCGTCTGCTGTGCTGCTTCTTCTCCTGCCCGGCGGGAACCTTTGAAATGACACACGCAGCGCAGTACTGACGTCAGAGCGCGCGTGTGTGTCACTGACAATTAGTGCCGGCAGGGAACAGAGGAAAGACTCCTGCGTTCCGCTGCCTGCACTGACTGTGCGGACCTGCACAGGATCTCTCCTTGCTCGGCACGCTGCAGCCCGGCTCCACTGCACCGGCTGAAGACGGGCGGGCCGGTCACAGAGAGCAGGCGGGCCGGATGTGGCCCGCGGGCCGCCCCTTGCCCAGGTCTGTTCTAGAACATGGATTTTGCTAACCTAGAAACCCCCATCGGTTTGGAGATATTTTTTTTCTTGTAGGATATTTATTTGCAAAGGGAACATTTTGTTTCCTTAATACATACTTAAAAACCTCTTAGGACTTGCACTTTAGTTTGTAAATTCAACTTTCGAGTCTAGAAATAAATCAGTGCTCTCTGCGATTTAGAAGCTTCATTCATTTTCAGGCTGCACACTCCATTTAATGTCAATTTGGGGCAGAGTACAAGTAGACTTCAGTTACTTCAGCTTTTTTATTCTTGCTGCTGATGTTAGTTAGAAAAGCAGAAAGGCAGACAAAAAGTAGCTAGTGACCGTGAGTTCAGAGCATGTTGTTTCTGTTTGGTCCTCCAAACTCCCTCCTCCGATCCAAGGCACAATCACATCCTTTGCGATCATGACCGTTACATCCATGATTTTTGATTTAGTGACCGTGACCAGTGTGTAGGTCATTAGTACTACATACCTGTCCGGGATTTTGGCTCTTCTCCATTCTTCCAAGTCCGCTAAAGTTTTTTGTACTCCAAGTTGGGCTTTACAAATAGCTTGTAATTTTAGAAATGTGTTGAGCTTCCTAAGCCTATATAAGACCTCCCAAGACACACACATGTGTGTTTGTATTAAGACTTTTAGTCTGCCTGTGGTCTCCAGGACTTCAACTGTCTACAGTCTTCAGGACCTCTTCTACTTGTTCTGGTCACTGAGGACTCCTGCTACCTGTCTGCGACCTTCAGGACCTCTTCTACCTGTCTGCGGTCTTCAGGACCTCTTCTACGTCTTCTGGTCTCTCAGGGGTTCTGCTACCTGTGTGCGATTTTTAGGACTTCTTCTACTTCTTTTGGTCTCTCAGGAGTTCTGCTACCTGTGTGTGATCTTCAGGACCTCTTCTACTTGTTCTGGTCTCTCAGGAGTTCTGCTACTTGTCTGCGGTCTTCAGACCTCGTCTACTTGTTCTGGTCTCTCAGGAGGTTTGCTACTTGTCTGCGGTCTTCAGGATTTCTTCTACTTGTTCTGGTCTCTCAGGACCTCTGCTACCTGTTGCGGTCTTCAGGATTTCTTCTACTTGTTCTGGTCTCTCAGGACTTCTGCTACCTTTCTGTGGTCTTCAGGACCTCTTCTACTTATTCTGGTCTATCAGGACCTCTGCTACCTGTCTGTGGTCTTCAGGACCTCTTCTACTTGTTATGATCTCTTAGGACCTCTGCTACCTGTCTGTGGTATTCAGGACCTCTTCTACTTATTCTGGTCTCTCAGGACCTCTACTACTTGTCTGCGGTTTTCAGGACCTGTTCTAAGTGTTACAGTTTCTCAGGACCTCTACTACCTGTCTGCAGTTTTCAGGACCTGTTCTACGTGTTACGGTCTCTCAGGACCTCTGCTGTCACGCTAGGTATGGGGAAGTACTACGTGTACAATGACAGGAAAGATGGTCTAGGATAGAGGGAGATGGGGACCCCTAACCAAACCATCACCTGGCCGATGGATTCCCTGACCACTCTAGATAGGTTCCGCACTTATGCGCCAAGCAGGATACCTGACTGACCCTTAACTGGGCCCCAGGTAGGGAATAGATAGGATGAGTGGTTATTCAGCCTCTCTAAGCTCTAAAGAACACACAGGGAGAACAAACAGGGGGAAGTGAACGAATGACTTTTCTCCAAAAAGACTCAAGGAGAGAAACAGCAGCAAACAACAATGTTTCTTCAGATGATTGCAAGCTGACTACTTGCATCCAAGATCCCTGTACAGTAATATAACTCTATCACCAGCAAACACCCAGGGAAAATGTGAATATTTAAGGACACAAGGGGAAGTGATGATGATTAGCAGCTGAAAGATGAGGATATCCGCAGGGTCCTAAAAGGAAAGGGATCAACCCCAAGCGGAGAAGATACATAGGATACCATTTACACCAAAGCAGAAAGTATAGAAGGTTGGTGAGCAGTTTGTGTAGCCAAACACTAAGACCTTCTACAGCCGGACACCACGGGACTGTCTGTCAACCGTGACACACCCATGACATCTGCTACCTGTCTGCAGTAACAAGGATGCATCCTGGCTGCTTGCGGTTTCCAGTATCTCTGCTACTTGCCTGCATTTTCCTCATGCCTCAAATGCTTGCTGCACGCACACTTGTTGTCCATCTGCACACCTCTACTTTGGGATTTGAAGATCCACCTCACCTTGTAAACCTAACAATTAGCATGCCTACGGAAGTGACAATCTGCACATGCACAAGGTTAGCAGCTAGCTAGGAGGCGAAGAAGGCTGGAAATGATGAAAGAATATATCGGGGGTACACTTTGTGGTGATCAAAACAGTGAAGTGAGTGGGTACGGAGCACTGTAAAATTGCAAACACATGCTGGGATTTCTCATAGAAAGCTTGCTTGGCTGGTTGGAAGCCTCAAGGCAAGAAATGATGAGGATTAAAGAACGTGCAAACGCCATGAAAACCAATAGCAATAAACATAAAAACAACAATAAAGGTATGTAATCACAGATGTAGCAATATTTGTTTTAAATCACGCATTTTGGTGCCTCTGTTGATCGTGTATCGCAACTGTTTCCCATCATAAAGTCATTGAGTGTCTGAAAATGCAAATAGTATGAACACAATATGGAAATGGACCGGCGCCAAATTAAAAATGTCTATATCTTTATTTTGAAGAGGGAAGAGTTCTGCCCAGCGCAAGAAGGAGAAATACGTCAGTAAATTTCCAGGTGCTTTATTCTGCTTGGTTTCCAATAAAAACGGTCATATAAACATATGAACAGTTAAGACATAGTCCTCCATGGATAATGACACAACAGCGACACGTTTCGGCTACAGGAGTGTCGCCTTTGTCAAGTGGCTTTACTATGTGAACTGAGTCCTCTTTATACCCATACATGGGAAAGTTCTCCAAACAAACAGGTGTAGATTCTTGCTGAAATCCTCAGAATTAATCCATGATCCACTGGCTCCAGATGTATCACAGCACATTACAGGTACATGGGTTCAAATAAAATATAAAGAAAACAAGAGATATGCACATTATATAACAATACTCTCATATCAACAGACACTACTTGAGAGTTACATCATAATATTCATATAATAAAAGTTACATGAAAAATACATGAATGTATAACAATCAGAGTGATATGAATCATTACCAAAGAGAGTGTATCACAATACAGATGCATTGTTCTAATTGCCCTGTTCCTTAGAAATGATGGAATAGCATATATAATAAATATTCGATACCCAACGATCAGTGCACAAATACAATTGAATCCAGAGAAAGAGAAAAAAAAAAAAAAGGGAAAAATGTTTATGGGTTCATAAACCTTTTCTATGTCTCCGGAGCTGAAACTACTATTGTATAACAATTCTCTCGTATCAACAGACACTGCTTGAATGTTACATTATAATATTCCCATGATAAAAATTACCTAAAAGATCTATGCAAATGTATAACAATCAGAGTGATGTGAACTATTACCAAAGAGAGTGTGTCACAATATAGATGCATTATCATAGTTGCTCTGTTTACAGATATGATAGAATAACATATATAATAGATATCCCATACCCAACAGTCAATGCACTAGTACAAGTACAAAAAAAAAAAAAAAATTATTTGCGAAAAAATACCTATGTGGCTGTTCGTTTTTTTTAATGTCATCACAATATTTGTATTTCTTGCTCCCATGCTGATAGAACGAAAACATTTACCTCTATAGTTAATGGCCATACTTATGACATTAATAGATTCATCAACTGTAATACCACCGGAGTAATTTATCTAATAACATGCACCCTATGTCGAATCCAGTATGTAGGGTGCACTATTGGTCTCCTTAAGAAACGAATAAGGCGTCATTTATCTGATGCCTCGGGAACGAATAAAATTGGTACTTCAACGGTATCAAAACATTTTTCTGAAGTACACGGAGGTGATAACAGTAGTTTCAGTTTTTGTGGCATTGAAAGGGTTCAGAAACCTATCAGAGGGGGATGTTATAGACCGAAAATCTTAAATCGTGAGTCTTTTTGGATCTTTAAATTAGGAACTAGGCAGCCAAATGGTTCGAATATACGCAAAGATCTGATATTGCAATACAATTGATTGACATGTCTCCGTAGGGTGTAATACATATATAATTGATTAAATTAATGATAATATATATGGAAATGAAATAAAGAATCATAATTATACATGATTTATAATAAAAGAACAGAGATATATACACACATTTCCCCTCCCCCTTTTCCCCTCCCTCTTCCCTTCCCCCCCCCCCTTTTTTTTCCTCCCTCCATGGCGGAGATTTGTCAATACTATTGTTAGTTGAATTCAGTGAAGTTGCGGTTTGGTGGGACTTAAAGAACAGCCACATAGGTATTTTTTCGCAAATAATTTTTTTTTTTTTTGTACTTGTACTAGTGCATTGACTGTTGGGTATGGGATATCTATTATATATGTTATTCTATCATATCTGTGAACAGAGCAACTATGATAATGCATCTATATTGTGACACACTCTCTTTGGTAATAGTTCACATCACTCTGATTGTTATACATTTGCATAGATCTTTTAGGTAATTTTTATCATGGGAATATTATAATGTAACATTCAAGCAGTGTCTGTTGATACGAGAGAATTGTTATACAATAGTAGTTTCAGCTCCGGAGACATAGAAAAGGTTTATGAACCCATAAAAATTTTTCCCTTTTTTTTTTTTCTCTTTCTCTGGATTCAATTGTATTTGTGCACTGATCGTTGGGTATCGAATATTTATTATATATGCTATTCCATCATTTCTAAGGAACAGGGCAAATATAACAATGCATCTGTATTGTGATACACTCTCTTTGGTAATGATTCATATCACTCTGATTGTTATACATTCATGTATTTTTCATGTAACTTTTATTATATGAATATTATGATGTAACTCTCAAGTAGTGTCTGTTGATATGAGAGTATTGTTATATAATGTGCATATCTCTTCTTTTCTTTATATTTTATTTGAACCCATGTACCTGTAATGTGCTGTGATACATCTGGAGCCAGTGGATCATGGGTTAATTCTGAGGATTTCAGCAAGAATCTACACCTGTTTGTTTGGAGAACTTTCCCATGTATGGGTATAAAGAGGACTCAGTTCACATAGTAAAGCCACTTGACAAAAGCTACACTCTTGTAGCCGAAACGCGTCGCTGTTGTGTCATTATCCATGGAGGACTATGTCTTAACTGTTCATATGTTTATATGACCGTTTTTATTGGAAACCAAGCAGAATAAAGCACCTGGAAATTTACTGACGTATTTCTCCTTCTTGCGCTGGGCAGAACTCTTCCCTCTTCATTATACACAGGTAGCAGCACCTGCAGCCCGAGCAGCAGAAGGAAATCTGAGCACATGGAATGGGTGAGCTGAAAGTTTCTCTTTTTATATCTTTATTTTGACATACAAATGTAACATTCAGTGTATAAATGTGTTGTAAGTTCTATGAAACCCCTTCCAGAAGAGGTCAGCGGCACAAAAGGCTAAACTTTAAACAGAAAGACTTCACAAAGTATCTTCACACGAGGATCTAAGGGCCGTGGCAGCTTTATATTTTTCAATGGTTGAGTATTGATCGCAATGAGACTGTAAAATCCGGTCAACTTCACAATCAAATAAGCACGTGTGATCATTTCTTCACAGAACGCTCTTATTCTTAGGATATTTAAGGGTTAAAGCCAAAGGGACCCCCAAATCTGACTTTTTTTGGCTTATCCAGTGGAACCCCATTTATGAAAAGGATCGTCCCAATCCCTACTTTCGAGCTCGATGGATGATGTGAATTGTCAAAAGCTAGAAATTTACCCATGTCTGATTAGAAGAACGAGATAAATAATTAGCGCTGCCCAAAAAATCCGTAATTCATCTTCATTAGACATGCAATGTTCCAAAGGAAAAAAAATGGTCGTTTGAATGAATTGACGCCTATTACATTCTGTTTCATCTTTCTTTTCACCTGGAGTATTTTAAAGTCCTGACATCTCGTTTTATTACATTTACACTTTTTTTTATACTCAATCTCTTTAATAATCCATTGTGAGCTTTGCTCCATAGCTAGTTTAGCTGTATAGGGACCCTCTGAAGACCCCCGCCCCGGGCATGTGTCTGAGCTATGTAGAAGCCTTTATTATGTTTAATAAATAATCAATACATCTTATCACTCATCTTTGCCTGGACTCAAATTCAGTAGCTGCATGTCATGCTTGCTGAGTAAGACAAGTGTGGCGGGAGCATTCAGACCTACGGGCGTCTGACGCGCAACAACACACAACCGGGCTACAAAATAAAAGTGGAGGGCCATGACTCTAGTGAGAGGGTAGAGGGACACCTCCTATCATCACCTGCAGCTGTCTCTACTCTCCTATCCAGTACCTATACGGTCTCCGCAACTTTCGCCGAACAGGAACCGGAAACCCTGAGAAGACCCTATAGATACCCTTACTAGTGAAGGGCAGGTGAGATACACTAGACTCCCTGCTGTACTAGCCAGATACAAGTTAAGTAAGATAAAAGAGGGGGAAAAGCAACAAAAAGGATAAAGCCTGAGAGCAGTAAATTTCCTCAGCAGAACCTTCCTCCAAGGAGGCCAGAGACCAAATGACTTTGTATCTTCAGCAGGGATTGCTGGGATACACCACTATTTAAACTGAAGGGGCTTGGCTACAAAGTAAGTGCAGCTGAAACACTCAGCTGGGAACTGCTTGGAAAAACTGCAAGAGCAAAACTGACATTTAACCATTTAAATACGAAGAGAAACGAAATCCATTAAAATGTAAAGAGCCAGATGAGAAGCTCCAGTCAAAAGACTGACACTGGTCTTTAAAAACAGGGAGACGAACGTGACACTGAAGTATTGAAGATGAAACCAATAGAAGTGAGCTACAAGCTCCTCGGAGGATTTCCTCTGCCTAAAAATCTAAATAGGATTCTTTTTCTTTACTGGAATATTTTACAAGAATACACAATTACATTTCTATTACCAGTATACCTGTAAAGTTATTTTTTTCATAAAAGTTAATAAAAAGTAAAGGCTAAAAAACGAATCACATAAGCAATAAAGACGTATAAAAACTTGACCTGATGTAGTGAAGTTTGCACAAAAATAATGAAGCTAAAGGCTGCTTTACACGGTACGACCGATTGTGCAATTTCACAATCGATGGTACCCGCCCCCGTCCTTTTTGCGTCACGTGCAAATCGCTGCCCGTGTCGCACAAAGTCAGTAACCCCCGTCACACGTACTTACCTCTCGTGCGACCACGCTGTAGGCGGTGAACGTCCACTTCCTGGAGTGGGAGGGACGTTCGGCGTCACAGCGACGTCACACGGCCTTCGGCCAATGGAAGCGGAGAGGCGGAGATGAGCGGGACGTAAACATCCCGCCCACCTCCTCACTTCACATAGCCGGCGGCGGCCGCGTGATGCAGGTGAGCTGCTGTTCATCGTTCCCGGGGTGTCACACGGAGCGACGTGTGCTACCCCGGAAACGATGAACAAGTAAATTAAATGATATTATGGAACCTAGCGAGCAGTACACGACTCACGATTTGTGAGCGATACTGCGTCGCTAGGAGGTGTCACACAGGCCGGCATCGCCAGCGATGCCGGATGTGCGTCACAAAAACCGTCACCCTGACGATCTATCGCACGATAGATTGTCTGGTGTAAAGCAGCCTTTATTCTGTTTTGACAATGATTGGGTCACCTTCTGGTCATCATGGATATGGATGTGTAATATACATTTGTGTTCACTATCTACATAGGTCATCTTTGCATAATTTGCTTATACATGTGTTATGCATTTTATATAAACTTCTGTTTATGTGTGTACTCAGTGGGGTAACTAAAGTAGGTGAGGCCATAGCCATGATGAAGAAAGTTGATCTTTTGGATCCTACATGCAGAGAAAAAAGAATCTTCCCTCCTACTTGTGTGTGTCCACATGAAGACAAGGAGGCTCAAAGCAACACTGGGTCAAGATGAGACCTGAGTTGATCTCCAAGGCTTGAAATTGGTGGTGATGATAAAAATATATAGTCACAAGGTGGAAGAGTAAAATGGGCTCAGTCATGTCTGTTTTACCAATCTATACATTTGGACTCCTTACCTGTCACGAGGTTACCACGACGCAGAGTGGTCCCTCTGATTTCTGGTGTCAGGAGATCACAGCTCAAGGCTTCATACACACTTTGCTCAGGTTAATATTGCTGGCTCTGCAGATTCTCCTTTATTCAGGGTTAAGTAGATCCTCTGGTGCTTCAAACTCTGAATGAAAGGTATGAGCATCTGTTCTCTATTGCTAATTACCACTGCTATAAAGACTTCCCTCCTAGTCTAGGTAATCGCCGGTGATAGTTTCTTCTTAGCTTTCTTTTAGAGGGAACCTGTGAGCTGAGGACCAGGAAGCCATTCAGAGAACATTTGCTGGGTGAAAGTTGTATTGCTTCGCCTTTCTTAGTCCTTTTTGGTTTTTCCCCTCTGGTCTTTTCCTCATTATTACCTCTTGACCTCTTGTTGTATGGAGTGCTTTGTATAATTGCTGTTTATTTTACTCTTCTCTGTCTAATCCTCTCTGTGTCTTTAATCTACACCGGGACTAGCGTTTCCGCTGCCCTACGTACTACATAGGGCTAAGTTCAGGGAAAGACAGGGATAGGTATGTGATCGGCAATGGGGTGAAAGAACCTGTATAAGGATGTTAGGGAGTGCAGGGATCAGGCTCAGGTGAGTTTAGGAGGTGACGCTGCTCCCCTTCTCCTAACGCCAGGGCCCACTGTTGTAACGTGTACCCTGTGTTTTGCAGTGCTCGCCCGGAGTTACCGTGTACCTGGTGGAACCCCGGTAGTCATTGCGTGACCTTAGCAATTTATATGACTCCTAGTAGGCAAACTTTAATTAAGAAATTCTGCAAATTTAATGAATACATCATTGATAGGGATGATCGAATACCTCAAATATTCTGCTTCGCGAATATCTGACAAATATTCGATGCACAATATAAGTCTATGGGAAGCCTGAATAGTTCCGAATAGTTGATATGGGGATTTCCCATAAACTTACATTGAGCATCGAATATTCACGAATAGTCGAATAGCGACGACCTATTCAGCAAATATTCGTGAAGCCGAATATTTGAGATATTCGATCAACCCTTTTGCCGATTGCCATCCACAACCTGTCTCCTCCCTACATCTGTGACCTAGTCTCCCGGTACCTACCTGCATGCAACCTCAGATCCTCACAAGATCTCCTTCTCTGCTCCTCTCTTATCTCCTCTTCCCACAATCACATACAAGATTTCTCCCGTGCCTCCCCCATACTCTAGAACGCTCTACATCAGCATATCAGACTCTCGCCTACTGTGGAAAGCTTCAAGAGGAACCTCAAGACCCACCTCTTCCAACAAGCCTACAACCTATAATAGCCCTCAGTCCAGTACACCACTGCGCAACCAGCTCTGTCCTCACCTATTGTACCATCACCCATTCCCTGTAGACTGTGAGCCCTCGCGGGCAGGTTCCTCTCTCCTCCTATACCAGTCCGTTTTGTACTGTTAATGATTGTTGTATGTATACCCTCTTTCACTTGTAAATCGCCATGGCATAAATGGCGCTATAATAATAAATAATAATAATAACCCTAATCATTGACCAATAATTCCTTATGATGACATTTTCCGTGGTGCTGAACACAAGATTGTTATTTGACCCAATGGAGCTAACAGTAGGTGTAAACTCTCACAATCATGTGGAGCATATACATACAATTGTTAGTCTTGACCCAATGGCTCTAGTTCTGCCCGGTTAACCACCGAGCCACCACCATGTCATCTGAACATTTGGTTGCAATGGGGAGTTGGTCTTTTGTACCAGATTATTTCTATATTAGATTAAATTCTGAAATAATACTGTAAAGTACATTGTGTGAGTCGAGTAGTCACGACCTTCTGCACTTTGGGTCACTGGTTCCTGCCTTTGCAATTGGTTTATTTGTCTCTGTTGGCAGAGACATAAATCAGACGGGCACCTGCTAAGTTTCTCATTTTCCGAGAGCTTATGTGCAGCGGCAGCAGAACGGGGCAGTGTTGTTTCATGTTTCATGTCAATGTCAGATGTCAGCTCCTCGGATTGAGGTTCCCTACAAGTTGTTACATTCGGTAGCGGTCAAGTTCTGGGATTAGATTCCGCTCTACAATATTTATTTTTAATCTGTAAATATAAAACTACCAAATCTGGTTCCAGAAATGAGCCAATATAGACAAAATAATTGGTAAATTATTCCAGGAAAATCACATGGTGCTCGGGAAAATCATTCTAATTATTGGCGATTAGTGAACAGGCCATCAAGAGAGTTGGGATCAATCGTGGTTTGAGGTCAATATATAGGGAATTTTTATAAAGATAATATTTAAAGGGAATCTGTCACCCTTTTGAGATTTTTTTAGTTATTAATATAGGCATACAGGTGGCATAGAGGTGAAAGTAGCTATACCTGTATGCCTCCTGGATGAGGGGTCATTTTGGAAAAATGCTCTTTTAGATCTTCTATCTTCCAGGATATAGGATGTGCGCTGCCCAAAAGATAAGCCACCTCCAGTCTTCATTATACAGGTTTTCTCGTTGCCTTGTTTTCAGTGTACCTGTGATGTCAGGTGCGCGGTCGGAAATCCAGCACATGCGCATTCTGCCTGCTGTCCCTGACATCTTTGTATTCTGCCTGCTGTCCCTCCCTGTACAGTGAAGCAGCAGTGACTCCCTGGCGCCTGTACATTCTGCCTGCTGTCCCTCTCTGCACTCTGAAGCAGCAGTGACTCCCTGACACCTTTCTATTCTGCCTGCTGTCCCTCTCTGCACTGTGAATCAGCAATGACTCCCCGGTACCTGTCCATTCTGCCTGCTGTCCCTCCCTGCACAGTGAAGCAGCAGTGACTCCCTGGCGCCTGCACATTCTGCCTGCTGTCCCTCCCTGCACTGTGAAGCAGCAGTGATTCCCTGACACCTTTCCATTCTGCCTGCTGTCCCTTCCTGCACTGTTAAGCAGCAGTGACTCCCTGGCGCCTGTACATTCTGCCTGCTGTCCCTCCCTGCACTGTGAAGCAGCAGTGACTCCCTGGCGCCTGCGCATTCTGCCTGCTGTCCTTCCCTGCACTGTGAAGCAGTGACTCCCTGGTGCCTGTACATTCTGCCTACTGTCCCTCCCTGCAGTGTGAAGCAGTGACTCCCTGGCGCCTGCATATTTTGCCTGCCATCCCTCCCTGCACTGTGAAGCAGTGACTCCCTGGCGCCTGCACATTCTGCCTGCCATCCCTCCCTGCACTGTGAAGCAGTAGCTCCCTGGCGCCTGCACATTCTGCCTGCCGTCCTTCCCTGCACTTTTCCACCCTTCTGTGGACACAGTCTTCAATTCCGAGGTGCGCCGGCTCTGCGGAGTCACTGCTGCTTCACAGTGCAGGGGAGAGATGGCAGGCAGAATGTGCATGTGTGGGATATCCAGTCATGCAGCTGACATCACAGGTATAGTAATGAGAAGGGGAGGAGGAGTCCAGTATAATGCAGACAGGAGGCAGGCTTATCTTCCAGGCAGCGCACGCCCCATAGTCTGGAAGATAGAAGATATAAAACATGATTTTTCCAAAATGACGCCTCCTCCAGGAGGCATACATGTATGGCTAATTTCACCTCTATGCCACCTGTATGCCCATGTAAGGGGTGGACAGACCCCTTACAAAGAGGCGTAGTTTTCCCCCCTGAAGATACCCCACGCTGGGGGTAGATAAAGCTGTTAATATTAATGATAGTGATAAATTGTGTTTTTACTGTATTAGTGGGTTTTCCCCTGGTGGCCGGGTGGGATGGCTGTCCCCATAGAAACAGTGCAGGAGAGAGAAGGAGCCGGCAGCTTGAGGGGGAGGGAGAGAGAGTGCTGTAGGGAAGAAAGTTTGAGTTTGAGTTAGTTGATTCCGGGACGGGGGAGAAGGAGCAACGGGGGCAGAGTGTGGGAGCTATGGTGGCAGCTAGCGAAAGGAAAGAAAAGGAAAGTGTCCTAGACGGTGAAACAGAGTTGTGTGGGTCAAATCTGCGGTAGCCGGAGCGGGAGCCCAGGTGAAGGAGACTAGAAGTAGCCGGGCAAGGTCCCCTGAGAAGAGAAGACAGGAGCAGTTTTTCCCCGGCAGGAATTGTGATTGCGTGTTACAAGATCCGTGCATTGAGCCTGTTGTGAAACTCTGTGCAATAAAAATGTCGTTTGGTTCAACTGATCTCCGCCTGCAAAGTCTTCTTGCGTCTGACAGCGTGCTCTCTTCCACCACACTCTGCCCCACAAAACAATCCCCTGTCCCAAAAGTGACGGCTGCGCCAGGGGTTGGCCTGATACATGAAGGGGCCACGACTACAACCCCCGAGGCACCCCCGCTACATGTGGCGTAGTCGGCAGGATGCGGACTATCTGCGGGGGACTCCGATCCCTGAAGGTGAAGACCAAATGGTGCCTAAGGCGTTGGACCAGGCACAAGATGGCGCTAAGATGGCCGCCGTCTTCACGAATACAGCGAGCGCGCGAAGAATTGGCGCCAAGCGAAGAACCCTGAGCTGGCCGGCAAAGAAAAAGAAGTACAGAGTGCGCCGCCCAAAGAGGGGAGGTGCTGGCCCCAACATGTTGCTGAAGACATGTGAAGATGGCGGCGTTACAGAAAAAAAGAGGTGTCGCCTGTGCTGGGTCGATTTGATGTGCGAGACTGGGGGTGGAGTATATACAAGAGCGGGTAAAGAAGGCCCGTCTCCACCTTCCCCAGCATCTCCACCATCCCCGGCGCCATTACAGGAAGGGCTGCAAGAGACGCCAACTCAGCGACTGACTCAGAATGAGATGGAGACCCAGGCAAAGCAGCGAGCTGCAGCGGGCGCGCTGGTGGCAACCAGCTTGGGAAGAGGACGCCCGAGGCAGACTGCAGCCGAGGAGGCACTTACCATTAAGCTACCGGCTGTGCCAGGAGGTCCGGAGCAGCCCGCAAAAGTAACGTGGGTCACTTCATGGGATGCCGTGACCGGTGAAACATCCACTGAAGTCTGGGCCACCTACAAGACGCAACTACAGCCGGGAAGCGAAACCCTGGGAACACCCCTCCAGAGTCCGGAGGTGGTTACGCCAGTCAAGGTGGGACCTCCAACCGCCACAGAAGTTCCGGCCCTGGGAGAGCAACATGCCCCGGAGTTAGAGGAAGATGAGTGGGGATTTTTCTGGGAGCCGGTGAAGCCGGCGCCCCTGACCCGACGACAGTCCCCGCCGCCTGAAACAGATCCGGTGCAAGAAAGGTTACTGGCCGAGACCGTGGCCCGTAAGATGATGGCCGGTCCCCTTAACGAAGAGTTTGATCGGCAGTGTACCGTTGGCACCGTGGTCAAGTTCAATCAGGCCGAAGGCTACGGGTTCATTGAAGACGACGAGTCCGGGGATCATTTTTTTTATAACCGGGTCAATTTGGACATTGAAGGGTTACCTCAATGCCTCCATACACTGTACCCGGGGGAGAAAGTAAAGTTCCGGAGAGAAGTAGGATGCCGGGGCCTATTTGCCGTGGGAGTGACCCGGATGCCCACTGCCCAAGAGGCCGCACAGTGGCAACAAGAGATTGAGTGGGAAGAGTGTCAGTACCGGAGACGTACACAACAGAGACCGGTGCTGGCTGAGACTTGCCGGCCGAGAAACACGCTGGCGGTGTCGCCAGAAGTCATCACAGGACTGCTAGCCAAGCCAGAAAAGGGGACGCCGGCGGTATTGGCGATTCGTCAAAGTATGGTGACGCACCCGGTGGTCGTCGTTGGAAGTCCACAGCCATCCCGTCCAGCTACATGTCACCTCCGCCGGGAGCCGAGGGGCCAAAGCCGGAGCCGGAAGAATCGGAGACACCGGTTAACTATGAACCGTTCCGGAGGCTGCGCCGCTTGCCAGGCCAGTTCCTCTCCGATTATGTGAGGTCCCAGCGGGCCGAATGGATACGAGCTTACCACCCCATGTGAATCACAGCGACCGGAGGTGGGGGACATATCTGTGCTAAGAACCGGTATTATTGAAGGAACCGGTGAAGATTTATAGTTTGTAACCACGTTCAAGTTACTGAGCCCGGAAGGAGCCTGATGCCGGACTGTGCAAGGACTCCCTCTGTGATGTTGACGGAGACTCTTATTATCTGTGCTCCCTGCCTACAAAGACCGGGAGTGCTGTGAAAGCCTCCGGGCAGAAAACCAGCCAAGACCGGGAGCGCCTGTTGAAGGCCTCCGGGCAAACCTGCTGCAAAGACCGGGAGCTCCCTTGGAGGGACTCCGGGCACCGGACTTGTGCGCCCATTGATTGTGTTTTTACATGAAAGTTTTAAGGTTTTATAAAAAAATTGCCTTGCTGCTAAGATTGTGTTTTGCAGGTGCGAGCCTTGCCGGGAGGCTAAGGCAAAAAGAGGGGAGGAATGTAAGGGGTGGACAGACCCCTTACAAAGAGGCGTAGTTTTCCCCCCTGAAGATACCCCATGCTGGGGGTAGATAAAGCTGTTAATATTAATGATAGTGATAAATTGTGTTTTTACTGTATTAGTGGGTTTTCCCCTGGTGGCCGGGTGGGACGGCTGTCCCCATAGAAACAGTGCAGGAGAGAGGAGGAGCCGGCAGCTTAGGGGAGGGAGAGAGAGTGCTGTAGGGAAGAAAGTTTGAGTTTGAGTTAGTTGATTCCGGGACGGGGAAGAAGGAGCAACGGGGGCAGAGTGTGGGAGCTATGATGGCAGCTAGCGAAAGGAAAGAAAAGGAAAGTGTCCTAGACGGTGAAACAGAGTTGTGTGGGTCAAATCTGCGGTAGCCGGAGCGGGAGCCCAGGTGAAGGAGACTAGAAGTAGCCGGGCAAGGTCCCCTGAGAAGAGAAGACAGAAGCAGTTTTTCCCCGGCAGGAATTGTGATTGCGTGTTACAAGATCCGTGCATTGAGCCTGTTGTGAAACTCTGTGCAATAAAAATGTCGTTTGGTTCAACTGATCTCCGCCTGCAAAGTCTTCCTACGCCGGACAGCGTGCTCTCTTCCACCACACTCTGCCCCACAAAACAATCCCCTGTCCCAAAAGTGACGGCTGCGCCAGGGGTTGGCCTGATACATGAAGGGGCCACGACTACAACCCCCGAGGCACCCACGGCACCCCGTTACACCCATATTAATAACTAAGAAAATCTCATAAGGGTGGCAGATTCCCTTTTGGGGGGGATTTTTTCTTATTTTACAGATGGGTGTGAGCCTGTAGGATGATGAGACCCTTTGTTGTTGAGCACTTCCCACAAAGTCCTAGAAACTTTGGCATAGCTTCCCTCGTGAAGGGAACTGTAGGACGTGCACATAGGGCAGTACAGTAAGGATCAGAGGGAGGTCGTCGTATAGGTGGTGAACTTGTGCTCAGCTTTTGTAGTTGTGTTGAGGCGCAATACCCATATAGGAAGAAGAATTACAAGCTGTTGTGGCTATGTCTGGAGGAGGAAAAACATTTCCCTGCCCATAAAAAGAGTTATTTGTGATGGGTTGGCAGTTAAGATTGCTGCGCTGCTGGATAAAGAAAGATTCTTCAAATGATGAGGTAGATTATCGTAGTTTATTACATATTTTTGGAGATAAACGCATAACAAACTACTATAATTCACCTCAGCATTTGAAGAATATTTCTCATCCAGAGGAGTGGGAAGCTTAACAGTCAACCCTTCCCGGACAGTCATGTGTGCAGGTCAGATTAGAAGGGTTCCTGTGTTAAGAGACCAGGAAGGAAGAGAAGAAGCGTGGCTTCCTAAATTCTGACTGTAAGCTCTTTCATGTTTTAGAAATAAATCATCCTGCATGGAGGCCAGAATGTGGTCTGAGAGAAAGTGATAGGGACACTTTGCACACTACGACATCGCAAGCTGATGATGCGATGCCGAGCGCGATAGTCCCCGCCCCCATCGCAGCTGCGATATCTAGTGATAGCTGCCATAGCGAACATTATTGCTACGGCAGCTTCACATGCACTCACCTGTCCTGCGACGTCGCTGTGGCCAGCGAACCGCCTCCTTATTAAGGGTGCGGGTTGTGCGGCGTCACTGCGACGTCACACGGCAGGCGGCCAATAGCAGCGGAGGGTCGGAGATGAGCGGGACGTAAACATCCCGCCCACCTCCTTCCTTCAGCATAGCCGGCATGAGCTGCGGGAAACAGGTAAGGTGATGTTCCTCGCTCCTACGGCTTCACACACAGCGATGTGTGCTGCCGCAGGAACGAGGAACAACATCGTACTGTCGCAGCAGCGTAATTATGGAATTGCCCGACATTACACCGATGATACGATTACGACGCTTTTGCACTCGTTAATCGTATCATCTAGGATTTACACACTACGATGTCGAGTGCGACGCCGGATGTGCGTCACTTTCGACATGACCCCACCGATATCGCACCTGCGATGTCGTAGTGTGCAAAGTGCCCCATAGATGCGCCTTAAAAGTTAACCTGGCGAACTAGAGAAACACGACCAGCGAACCATCAGAGAGGAGTCAGAACTAACAGCTCAGCCCATGTGTTATTGTGGCTAAATATTGCTCAAGTTTTGTGCCACCTTATGAAAAGCGCTAAAGTAGCTCTTCAGATGGGCAATTACTATGCTGGTTATTTCAATGGATGTGGAACCATTGTGCTGTGTGGCTCTTCACATGTGTAATGAATATACTGAGTATCTCTCCGGATGTTTGATCATGATGTTGTGCTTTTCTTCCCATGTGTGATCATTATGCTTTGTGAGTTTTAGGCTATGTAAGCATTATGCGGGGTTTCTCTTTGGATATGTAACAATTCTTCTGCTTACTGATTTAGAATTATTATCCAAATGCTGTACATACAGTATATACACTATATATATGTTGCGGACAGGGGCCGGTCCACCGCAGGGGGCTCCTTGGATCTGGGTTCGTTACTGTGGCTCGAGTGGTAGCCGGACCCGGGGTCGTTAGTCAGTTCGTCCTCACAACCGTAGAAAGGGTGTATTTACAGGGGAAAAGTTTGTCAGTGACGCCACCCGTGGTTTGCGGTGAGGGTTGGTGACACCGCCGCTGCCTGGATATGGGACGCCCGCGGCTGATGGAGTGGGGCAGCAGGATGGTATCCCTTTCACGGGTAGGGGAGGTGTTGTCCCGGGGACCAGGTGTACGGGAGGGAATGCTGAGGAGAGTGTCATGCAGGGCTGGACCGGAAAAGAATGGTGTACTCACAGTTCCAAAGAAGTTCACACAGAGTCCAGTGGTAAACCAAATTGCCAGTGACCAGTAACGTCCGGCGGGTTTATTCGGGTCTCACACCCTTATACAGCAAACAGGGGTCCCTTCCTCCTGCACTCAGTGTTTTTGTCTTCAACAGGACAACTCCGCTTGAAACGGGGAAGTCCACTCCCGGTAACTTTGTATGTTGGGAGCTGTGGCCCACGAAATCTGACCCGTGGGATCTCTGTGGGTTCTGGCTTACAACCTATCCCCCACGTTGGGCTTCCGTTTTGCTCTCTGAGCTTGCTGGTGGGACAAGACGTAGAATCTTGTCCCTGGCTGGCTAATTGACAAGGGGCTTGAAACCTTCCTCGCCCTAGGGTCCAGGCACCCCGACTGTGCATGGCCTCCAGACCGTATTCCCGCTGTCGGGACCAGTGGGCTACAACCCTGCCCCGGTCCACTTAAGGTCACCCGCGACCGGATCTCTGTCGCCTGTGGCTCTGTCTGCCGACTACCCCCTAGTCAGTAGTCTGGTAGTCCAGGGGCCCCAACCCCTGACTCTGCTGTCACTCAACACTCCTCTCTCTTCGACTGTCAGTACTCAACTCACTTGTTCCCTCCCAGAACACCGCAGTATCCCTAGGTGGGCGCTCCCATCTGCCTGGTCCCGCCCACTGGTGTGTCCCCATTGTCATGGGGGGTGACTAAGCTTTGCTGGCTGGTGTTATGTACCTGTGTGGGTTTGTGTTGGTATGCCAAGGAGGATGGAGTCCTGCACCTGGAAGATTTGTGCAGTCTCTGTGACAACCTGGTTTTGCCAGGGCTTCACGCAACCTGCACGCAACCTCAGATCCTCACAAGATCTCCTTCTATACTCCTCTCTTATCTCCTCTTCCCACAATCGCGTACAAGATTTCTCCCGTGCCTCCCCCATACTCTGGGAAGCTTTACCTCAGCATATCAGACTCTCCCCTACCGTGGAAAGCTTCAAGAGGAACCTCAAGACCCACCTCTTCCAACAAGCCTACAACCTACAATAGCCCTCAGTCCAGTACACCACTGCGCAACCAGCTCTGTCCTCACCTCCTGTACCATCACCCATTCCCTGTAGACTGTGAGCCCTCGCGGGCAGGGTCCTCTCTCCTCCTATACCAGTCTGTTTTGCACTGTTAATGATTGTTGTACGTATACCCTCTTTCACTTGTAGAGCACAATGGAATAAATGGCGCTATAATAATAAATAATAATAATAATATACAGTATTTTTAAATATGAAATCATTATCCAATGTACCTCTCTGGAAGTGTAACCATTATATTTCGTACGTCTCTGGAAGTGTAACCATTATGCCATGTACCTCTTCGAAAGTGTAACCATTATGCCATGTACCTCTCCGAAAGTGTAACCATTATGCCATGTACCTCTCCGAAAGTGTAACCATAATGCCATGTACCTCTCCGAAAGTGTAACCATAATGCCATGTACCTCTCCGAAAGTGTAACCATAATGCCATGTACCTCTCCGAAAGTGTAACCATAATGCCATGTACCTCTCCGGAAGTGTAACCATTATGCTATGTACCTCTCTGGAAGTGTAACTATTATGCTTTGTATTTCTCCAGAAATATAACATTATACTTTGTAGCTCTCCAGAAGTGTAACCATTAGTCCATGTACCTCTATGAACATGTAATCATTATGCCATGTACCTCTCCGGATGTGTACCCATTATTAGAGATGAGCGAACCGATCGTGGTTTGGCTCGAGTTCGGTTCGTCGAACGGAGGTCCCGTTCGAGTTCAGTTCGTCGAACGTTCGGCGAACTGAACTCGAACCGCATAGGAAACAATGGCAGGCATTCACAAACACATAAAAACACCTAGAAAACACCCTCAAAGGTGTCCAAAAGGTGACAAACAACTCACAACACAACACAAACACATGGGAAAGTGACAAGGACATATACTTATGCGAAAACAAAAGAGCTGGACGAGGAAAAAGAGGAGGAGACACAGATATAGGCATGGCACGCCCTTCTAAAATCATGTAAAACACCGCAAGGTGACTCCAAGCGGAGTCTCCCTTTTTTCCAAAAATTGGGCCACACACACCCACCCCTTCAGTGGCAGCACTTGTGCCCCAGTTGTACACTTCACAGCTAGATTTGCATCAAGCACATTCAAAAATACGCCATTCTTAACCGTCCCCAGGATGACACCGGGGTAGGCAGCAAAGTCTTTGCTGAACCATGACTTGTTCATCTTGGCTCCTTTTAAAAAACACAGCAAGCAGGGGTTACTCCAAGCGGAGTCTCCCTTTTTTTCCAAAAATTGGGCCACACAGACACCCACCCCTTCAGTGGCAGCAGTTGTGCCCTAGTTGCAAACAGGATGTTTTGATTTGCATCAAGCACATTCCAAATCCACAAGCATTTACTCTCCCCAGGATGACACAGGGGTAGTAAAGTCCTTGTGGATCCATGACTTGTTCATTTTGATGAACGTTAGTCTGTCCACATTGTCACTGGACAGACGCGTGCGCTTATCTGTCAGCACACACCCAGCAGCACTGAAGACACGTTCAGAGACAACGCTGGCAGCTGGACACGACAAAATCTCCAAGGCGTAAGTGGAGAGCTCTGGCCATTTTTCAAGATTTGAAGCCCAAAATGAGCAAGGCTCCATTTGCAAAGTCATGGCATCGATGTTCATTTGGAGATACTCCTGTATCATCCTCTCCAGCCGTTGACTATGTGTCAGACTTGTTGACTCTGGTGGCCTTGCAAAGGACGGTCTAAAAAAATTATGAAAAGATTCCATAAAATTGCTGTTACCAGCACCAGATACGGTGCTAATGGTACGGGTAGACTGTTGAAGATGACGAGACCATCCCATGCTTGGCAAGTTACAACTGGGAGATTCACTCCCTGCACCTGCACGGTTGTTTGGTGGAAAAGCCGAGCTAAGATCGAGCAACAGCTTCTGCTGATACTCCTGCATACGTGCGTCCCTTTCAATGGCTGGAAATATGTCACAAAATTTGGACTTGTACCGGGGATCTAATAGTGTGGCAAGTCAGTAGTCATCATCACTTCTAATTTTGGCAATACGAGGGTCATGTTGGAGGTAGTGCAACAAGAAGGCACTCATGTGTCTTGCGCAGCCATGCGGACCAAGTCCACACTGTGTTTGTGGCATAGAGGTGCTAACCATTATTTCTTCCTCTGACATCTCCCCCCAACCTCTTTCAACTGAAATTTGATCAAGGTCTCCCTCATTCGCTGAGTCTTCCATGTCCATGGACAGTTCGTCCTCCATTTCTTCATGTTCTCCTGCACCTTCCTCAACATTTCGCCTGCTACCATGCGCCTTTGTTGATCCCTGTCCCCCATGGTCCCATGCCTGCCGCGTTGGTGATGATGAACGTCTGGACCTTGGTGATGTTGTTGTGTCTTGCGCATATGAACCCTCCTGTAGTTCCTCCCCTTCCTATTGTCCCACCCCCTGACTCCGAATAGTGTTTAGCGTGTGCTCCAGCATGTAAATGACTGGAATTGTCATGCTGATAATGGCATTGTCAGCCCTAAACATATTCGTCGCCATGTCGAAACTGTGCAGAAGGGTGCATAGGTCCTTGATCTGAGACCACTCCATCAGGGGGATCTGCCCCACCTCTGCATCTCGTTGGCCCAGGCTATACGTCATGACGTATTGCACCAGGGCTCGGCGGTGCTGCCACAGTCGCTGTAACATGTGGAGAGTCGAATTCCAGCGTGTCGCCACATCGCATTTCAGGCGATGAACCGGCAGGCCGAAAGACTTCTGGAGCGATGCAAGTCGCTCAGCTGCGGTGGTTGAACGGCGGAAGTAAGCAGACAGTTTTCGTGCTCTGGTCAGAAGGCCATCTAGGCCGGGATAGTGTGTTAAAAATTGCTGGACAACAAGGTTCAACACGTGAGCCATACAAGGCACGTGTGTCACCTTGCCCAGGCGAAGGGCCGCACCCAGGTTTGCAGCATTGTCGCACACGGCCTTACCAGGCTGCAGGTTGAGTGGAGACAACCATTTATTAAACTCGGACCGCAGAGCTGACCACAACTCCTCAGCTGTGTGACTCCTATTTCCAAGACATGTCAAGCTAAAGACCGCCTGATGCCGTTGCGCTCTGCTGCCAGCATAGTAATGAAGGGTGCGTGATTCCTTCTGCGCAGCTAGAACGCTGGTGGCCTGACCAGGCAGGCTTGGGGCGGAGGTGGAGGACCCAGATGAGGTGGAGGAGGCAGAAGCAGTGGCGGAACTTAGACAGACAGAGGATTGACACACAAGTCGTGGGGACGGCAAGACTTGTGCAGCAGACCCTTCACCATCTATCACCATAGTTACCCAGTGCCCAGTCAGCGACATGTAACGTCCCTGTCCATGCTTACTGGTCCAAGTATCGGTGGTGAAATGCACCCGTTGACACACAGAGTTTCTCAAGGAAGCGGTGATGTTGTGTGCGACATGCTGGTGTAGCGCGGGCACACCTTTCTTAGAGAAGTAGTGGCGACTGGGCATCTGGTACTGGGGCACAGCGACAGACATAAGGTCTCTAAAATCCTGTGTGTCCACCAGGCGGAAAGGCAGCATTTCGGTAGCCAAGAGCTTACAGAGGGATAAAGTCAACCTCTTAGCTTTGTCATGCATGGGTCGCAGGAAATGGCCTTTTATTTGTCCACATCTGAGGGACAGAGATCTGGCTGCTGTGTGTAGACGGTGTTGAGTAGGGTGTCCCTGGAAAAATGCAGCTTTGTGAGGAAAGTGCAGGCGTAGACATGATGTCGCCTTCATCCAACGTTGGTGCTATCGATGTCTGAGAGAGCTGTACACATGTACTTGTTTCCCCTTCCAAACCAACTGACGACCTACCAAGCAAACTGCCTGTTGCGGTTACAGTGGTGGAAGTTGTGCGTGGAAAACCAGGTGTGACAGCTGTCCCCACAGTCCTAGAAGATGAAGAGCGCGCGGATGCACTAGAAGGGGCAGGCGGTGGATGGTTCGCTCCGCTAGGCCGCATTGCAGCACGGTGAGCTTCCCACCGGGACATATGATATTTATTCATGTGACGATTCATGGAAGAAGTTGTCAAACTGCTGAGGTTTTGACCTCTACTAACAGAATCATGACAAATTTTACAGATCACATAATTTGGGCGACCTTTTGCTATGTCAAAAAAGGACCAGGCTAGGCAAGGCTTAGAGGGCATGCGACCTGTGCTCAGAGGCACAGTGGTGGCTGAGGATGCAGTTGTAGACGTGCTACTAGTACTCCTACTCTGTCCAGGAAGGCGCAAGGTAACTTCGTCGTCAGTTGCATCCTCCTCCACCGTCTCTGTTGATCTCCTCGAGGGCCTGACTGTGGGTTGACAGTAGGTGGGATCTAGAACTTCCTCATCAATTGTTGTGTTTGCACTCCCCTCACCCTCAGACCGAGCCTCTTCTTGCCCTGACCGAATATTTAAGTTGCCATCCCAATCTGGTATCTGCGTCTCATCGTCATCAGTATGTTCCTCATTGTCTATAACAACAGGTGTTACAGTTTGTGAAAAAGGGTCAACATTATGCTCAGAAACTTGGTCCTCACGGCCTGAATCTGAGTCACAAAGGTTCTGGGCATCACTGCAGACCATTTCCTGGTCTGTACTCACTGTAGCTTGGGAGCAGACCTCTGATTCCCAGGCTATAGTGTGACTGAACAGCTCTGCAGACTCAGCCATCTCAGTTCCACCATACTGTGCAGGGCGGATGGAGACTTCAGAGCTGGGAGAAAGCAAGTTTGATTGGGATGACAACTCAGAGGACTGGTGTTTTTTGGATGCGGTAGTTGAGGTGGTGGAGAGGGCACTTGTTGGACCACTTGAGATCCATTCAAGCATTTTCCTTTTTTGGCCATCATCTACCTTTGTTCCAGTTGTTCGTGTCCCTTAAAAAGGGAGCACATCGGATTGTCCACGGAAAGTAGTAGACATCTCACTTTTCCTGGAAGATGGTCTATCTTCAGCAGATGTTAATGGAGCTTTGCCACCTTCCCCACGGACAAACCCTTTTTTTCCTTTTCCAGCACGCCTCTTACCCTTTCCACCAGCATCTGTCATTTTGCCACTCATTTTGATTGCGACAAGATTGTGCACTTAAAATGTGGTAGTAAAAATTGAGAGGTGGTGTAGATTTCAGCGGTGGTCTAGCTTTATTAACAGCAGAATAAACAACAATAATTATCCCTGACAATGCAACTACGGCCCTTAAACTGGCAGCAGTGTTTGCTAGTATAATGGCTTAGTAACAATGAGTTTGAGTGTGCAATGCAGAGGTGCTGCACATAGGTTTGCACCAGTGGGACACTAATGGAAGTCTAACAGCCACTAAGTTTACTCAGTGTTTGCTAGTATAATGGCTTAGTAACAATGAGCTTGAGTGTGCAAAGGGCAGGAGGGTACAGTGGCAGGGTTGTGGGTCTCTGGGTAGAGGAAAGGAAGCCTCACTTTCTATCCCTCCTAATGGGGAAATGCAGCGAGGAAATCCCTGATCTTAGCTACACAGACGCTGTCATCTTGTGTAGCTGTTAAACTCTGTTTTCACGGACCTGTCACCTATGGCTCTGACCCTGCTGGTATGAGCCCTTAAAAGGACTAATAGCAACTTCTATCCCTATTCTGTACAGCGCTGTGTATAGAGCGTACACAGCAGTATCGGAGATAGGCGCTGCGCCAGCGGTGACTGACACCAAGGACGCAGAAGAGATAATGGCGTCCGGACGGGCAAATACTCGTTTTTATAATGCAGGGACATGTGACATGGACATCCTATCACACATGCCGTTGCTTCTCTGGCTAAAAGTCCACTTAGCTGTGTGTGTGTCTGGGATTGGCTGACATGCTGGCCCGCCCCACTACACACACGCTTAAGGAAGGAAGACAAGGAAAAAAAAAAAAATGGCGATCGCCATTATCCATACAGCAGTGATCTGAATGTTCCCGCACACAATACACTGAAATTTCATAATAGTGTGATTCACAGAGTGACTTACACTATTACAGCGGAAAGCCAGCTAGTAATTAGCTTGTCTTTTTGCTGCTAGAACCATTCTCGAACGTATCTAGAACTATCGAGCTTTAGCAAAAAGCTCGAGTTCTAGTTCTATCTAGAACAGCCCCCAAAATCACTCGAGCCGCGAACTGGAGGACCTCGAACCGCGCTCAACTCTACCCATTATGCTTTTTACCCCTCCGGAACGGTAACCATAATGCCATGTACCTCTCCGGAAGTGTAACCATTTTACTGTGTACCTCTTTGGTTGTGTACCCATGTTGCTTTCTAACTTTTATTGAAGTGTAACCATTATGTTTTGTACTTCTCCAGAAATATATTATACTTTGTAGCTCTCCGGAAGTGTAATCATTATGCTTTGTACCTCTCATTGAATTGTAACCATTATGCCATGTACCTCTCCGGTTGTGTACCCATGTTGCTTTGTGAAGTGTAACCACCATGCTTTGTACCTCTGTGGATGTATCACATCATGCTGTTTGGAAGTGTCTATAGTGTTTTGCACTTGTTTGGTTGTGTAATTACTAGTGATGAACGAGTACTAAAAAGCTCGGGTGCTCGAGGCTCGGGCCGAGCATCCCAAGATACTCGTGTACTCGGCCCGAGCACCGAGCCCAATGTTATCCTATGGGAGACCCGAGTATTTTTCTGAAATGTCCCCCGGCAGCATGTAGAAACCCTAAAAATGTCACAAAAGTCTCAGAAGAGTGCTCAAATGACATGGCAACAGCATGGGGAAGACCCCTTGAAGCATTTATCACTCAAAAGTCACAGCTGTGAACAATTTTGTCCGAGTTTTACTCCATTTTTACGGACTCACCAGAAAACCTTCCAAAATGACACCAAAATGAATTTTCATGGCGGAAATGTTATGGGCACATACCCAATAGTGAGATAGAGCTGGTGTATGTTACTTTTTGAGATTAATACATGAAAGATTTTATGTAAAACATTGTGTGGCCCTCCGATGTACAAAACGCACATTTTGTGCTTTTTACTAGCGATGTCGGTCATTTTTTTTTCATTCTATCTCCCGTCGGTCGGTCTCGCTCTGTCGGTCTCTCTCTGTCTTGTCTGTCCCCCTCTCACAGTCTGTCGGTCATTCTCCCCCCTCTCTCTTACTTACCGTTCCCCGATCACTGCCGCGGCGCTGCACTGCTGTTCACTAAACTCCGGCGGCTTTTCCTCTTTTGAAAAAGCCGGCTGCTCATTAAACAATCTCCTATTCTCTGCTTTCCTGCTTTTCGGCGCCTATGATTGGTTGCAGTGAGACACGCCCCCACGCTGAGTGACAGGTGTCTCACTGCACCCAAACACAGCAGCCGGTGGGCGTGTCTATACTGTGCAGTGAAATAAATAATTAAATAATTAAAAAAAAACGGCGTGCGGTCCCCCCAATTTTAATACCAGCCAGATAAAGCCATTCGGCTGAAGGCTGGTATTCTCAGGATGGGGAGCTCCACGTTATGGGGAGCCCCCCAGCCTAACAATATCAGCCAGCAGCCGCCCAGAATTGCCGCATACATTATATGCGACAGTTCTGGGACTGTACCCGGCTCTTCACGATTTGCCCTGGTGCGTTGGCAAATCGGGGTAATAAGGAGTTATTGGCAGCCAATAGCTGCCACTAAATCCTAGATTAATCATGTCAGGCGTCTCCCCGAGATTCCTTCCATGATTAATCTGTAAATTACAGTTAAAAAACACACACACACGAAAAATCCTTTATTAGAAATAAAAATACTAACAAAGTCCCTCATCACCAATTTATTAACCCCGACAAACCCTCCATGTCCGGCGTACTCCACAGTCCTCCAGCGTCGCATCCAGCTGTGCTGCATGAAGGTGACAGGAGCTGCACAATACACCGCCGCTACTGTCAGCTTCACACAGCAGCTGAAGACAGCCGCGCGATCAGCTGAGCTGTCACTGAGGTTACCTGGATCCAGCGGTGGATGCAGCGGTGGCCGCGGGTAACCTCAGTGACAGCTCAGCTGATCGCGCTACTCACCGCCGCTCCGGTCAGCTCCACGCAACAAATGAGGTGAGTATCGCGATCAGCTGAGCTGTCACTGAGGTTACCTGGATCCAGCGGTGGATGCAGCGGTGGCCGCGGGTAACCTCAGTGACAGCTCAGCTGATCGCACTACTCACCGCCGCTCCGGTCAGCTCCACGCAGCAACTGAGGTGAGTATCGCGATCAGCTGAGCTGTCACTGAGGTTAATCGCGGCCCTCGCTGGATCCAGCGGTGGCCGTGAGTTACCTGACTGACAGCAGCTGATCGCGCTACTCACCTCAGTTGCTGTGTGAAGCTGACCGGAGCGGCGGTGTATTCTGCAGCTCCTGTCACCTTCATGCAGCAGAGCTGGACGCGACGCTGGAGGTCCGTGGAGTACGCCGGACATGGAGGGTTTGTCGGGGTTAATAAATTGATGATGAGGGACTTTGTTATTGTTTTTTATTTCTAATAAAGGATTTTTCGGGTGTGTGTATTTTTTAACTGTAATTTACAGATTAATCATGGAAGGAATCTCGGGGAGACGCCTGACATGATTAATCTAGGATTTAGTGGCAGCTATGGGCTGCCATTAACTCCTTATTACCCCGATTTGCCAACGCACCAGGGCAAATCGGGAAGAGCCGGGTACTGTCCCAGAACTGTCGCATATAATGTATGCGGCAATTCTGGGCGGCTGCTGGCTGATATTGTTAGGCTGGGGGGCTCCCCATAACGTGGGGTTCCCCATCCTGAGAATACCAGCCTTCAGCTGTATGGCTTTATCTGGCTGGTATTAAAATTGGGGGGACTGCACGCCGTTTTTTTTAATTATTTATTTATTTATTTTTCTGCACAGTATAGACACGCCCACCGGCTGCTGTGATTGGGTGCAGTGAGACACCTGTCACTCAGCGTGGGGGCGTGTCTCACTGCAACCAATCATAGGCGCCTGTGGGCGGGGAAAGCAGGGAATATGAGATGGCTGTGTGCAGAGCACAGCGCGCCCGCCGGTATAAAGGCTCGGTCACGCTATGCAGGCCGGCCAATCACTGCAATTCCACAACTAACAGGGCTGTGGCATTGCAGTGGTCTGCCAGCCAATCCCTGCATGAGGGCTGGCTCTCAAAAGAGCGCCAACATGCAGGGATGAAGACCACGAGTACAGCTCGAGTAGCCCGAGTACAGTGATACTCGTGCGAGTACTGAGTAGTAACAAGCATACTCGCTCATCACTAGTTATTACCGTGCTGGTCACACATACAGAGAGGTAGACATTATTCTGTGCACTTCTCAGGCAGATTTAGTTTTTGCTGTTATCTCTTGCCCCAATTCTTCCTTTTCCAAACACCTCAATACTTGTATTAACAATCATTTCCAAGAATGAGTGATTGTTATATCTTTGTGAGCGCGTATCTTAATGGTTCCTATGTATTGTATCACATATGTAATCAATTCCAGTAAATATAGGTACATTTCGCCTTAGATCTCATGGCGCTTTCCTCTCTGTGTCTCCTATTGGTTTGGGCTCTGGGATCACGATCGATTCTTCAGTAAACTATAACCCAAGCGAGATTTCTGGTCTCTTGTGACGTATCAGATCTTTGGTGTGGAAGTCAGCGGTCTAGAATATTCTCGTTCCCGCACATCACTGGAGTGCGTCTAACGATACTCTACATACAAGTTCATTCGTGCTTCACCGGAGGTGAATGGATCCTTTCAACCGAAGCTACAGATGGATACATATTGCTGGATGGGCTCGGAGCCGGTCTCCCGCGCCGCTGAGATTCGTCACCGGAATGACGGCTAATGCATTCCTAGAATTCTCGTCCCTGTTGTGTCTCCATTAAGAGGGATCACATGAACACATTACAACATCGAGTCCTTCACCGGCTACAAAGTCTTTGCCGAGAAAATATTATTACATTATTAAGTCTTGCCTAATTACATGTAGTCGTGTGTTCTCTCCGGTTACGGAGGCTGCAATCTATCAATCAGCACTTTCCGTCAGTAGCAGGAATGCAATTAAAGGGTCATATGCAATAATAGAGTTTGTATTTGTTTTATGGAATTAGCGCCTCTGTTGTCCAATGGTTTGGTCTGGTATTGCATCATTTAGTAATCAATATTGGGTACAGCCTATATACAGGAATGGTACTGTTCCAAAATTGTAAAAAGACACTGGGTTATCGCTCTAGTTTTACTCCTGTACTTTCCAGCTTTATTGCTGCAGCCCAGGTCCTAGTTACTTCAATGGGAACTGAGCTGCAGTACCGAAAAACAGACACTACACTGACTATAGAGCTGTGGTAATAATGTGGACAATCAGTGGCCACAACATTTCGCAACAGCTGATCAGTGCGGGTGCAGGGTGCTACACCGTTATTGATCAATTTCTTATTCTTGTGCAACCCCTTTAAATGTAATCTGTCAGCAGGTTTTTGTTATCTCTTCTTAGAGCAGCAAGTTATAGGCAAAGAGTGTCACCACGAGTAAGGGAAAGTGTGAAAGGGAAGGGAAGGGAAACCCTGTGTCTAGGGAGAGGGAGATGGTGACCCCTGACCAAACCTACTGATGGCCCCTGTGGTCCCTCACCACCCTAGATTGGTTCCGCACATATGCACCAAGATGGATACCTGGCCTTAGGCTGACCTTGATCTGGGCCCTAGGTAGGGAGCAGATGGGATAAGCTGTTTGTCACCCCACTAAGCCCTAAAGAAGAAACAGGGATAAAAAAAGGGAAAACAACAAACAACTTAACATATTTTTTGTTTTATAAGACGCACCGGATTATAAGATGCACCCCAAATTTAAAGATAAAAAAAAACAAACAAAAAAAAACGGGGTCCATCTTATACTCCAGTGTTGTCTTACCGGAGGGGATTGGCAGCGGTGGTGGAGTGGAGACACAGGAGGCATGGGCAATGCTGGTGGGGTTGGTTCTGGCAGCGGTGGGGTCGGTCCTGGCATCGGAAGCTGCAATGCCACACTGGCCTGCTCCATACAGCCACTGCAGCCCACCTGCCCGCATGGAGATGAAGCCTGCCGCTTGCCCGCATGGAGAGGAAGCCTGCCGCTTGCCCGCATGGAGAGGAAGCCTGCCGCCTGCCCGCATGGAGAGGCAGTCTGCCACCTGCCCGCATGGAGAGGCAGTCTGCCACCTGCCCGCATGGAGAGGCAGTCTGCCACCTGCCCGCATGGAGAGGCAGTCTGCCACCTGCCCGCATGGAGAGGCAGTCTGCCACCTGCCCGCATGGTGAGGCAGTCTGCCACCTCCCTGCCCGTATGGAGAGGCAGTCTGCCACCTGCCCACATGGACAGCCGCCCGCACAGACCGCTGCCCGCACAGACCGCCGCCCGCACAGACAGCTGCCCGCACAGACAGCCGCCCGCACAGACAGCCGCCCGTACAGACAGCCGCCTGCACCAATTCTCCACCTGGTAAGCAATATTCGGATTTTAAGCACCCCTCATTTTCCTCACAAATTATTTTGAGGAAAAGTGCATCTTAGAATCCGAAAAATGCGGTATCTCCAATAGACCCAGAGAAAGAAACTGCAACAACCACCAGGATTCTCCTGATGTATGCAAGCCACCTGCTAGCACTGAAGACTTGATAAAGATATATGAAATATCATCAGCACAGAGTAACAGGAAGTGAAGGTATATAAAGACAAGGGAAGTGTACCGCCCTGCGCTCGGCCGCAGCCAAGCCGCTCGGATCCGGGCTCGTCGGTGGGTGGCTTGAGCGCCTCCGGACCCGGGGGTCATGTCGCTCTGAAGGGAGACTGGCGCTAGGGGTTGCGGTGGGGAGGTTCACGGCCAGAGCCGCGGTTTTGGGTTTAAGTTCGTGATGCCACCCACGGGTCGTGGTGAGTGTGGACACCACTGCTGCCGTTGACTAGGCTCCCGGGGATGGTGTTGCGCCGCCAGGTGTTAACCCCTCCGTGGGTAAGGGGGGTCGATGGTTCCGGGGCCCACTTGTCGGGGGTTTTGGATGTGGGGGTGAGGGCGTGTTGGTGTGCGGCCCGAGGGCACTGTTGTACTCACTATGACAGATACACCGGAGTCTCTGGTAAACCAAAAAGATGGTGGTCGGTGCCCGCAGCCGGCCGCGTCTGGTCCCCCACCCGGTTTGGTGGTTCCCGCCTTTCTCCTGCACCTCGTTTTGTAGATTTTGACTGCCTATGCTTCAGCGATGGTAGTCCGCTCCCCGGCTTTGTGTGTGCTGTGAGAGCCCGTTTGCCGCAGACGCTGGCCCGTGGGATCTCTCTGCCTGAGCGGTGGCTTTCTATCTCCCTCGTTGGGCTGTTGTCTTCAGTCGGGACTTGGGTGGGAAAGAACCTAAGGTCCAGACCCCAATCAGTGAATTCGACTCGGTCCAGTGGTTTCTGGGCCTTGTTCTGGGTCTGAGTATCCCTCCTGGTGTTTCGGTTTCCAGTCGGTTCCCCGGTTCAGTACCAGCGGGCCACCACCCTGTCCCGGTCCCTTACGGTTCCACCAGCCGTCTTCCCGGCTCCTGCAGGCGGCAACCACCATCTGCCTCCTGGCCACAGGGTATCTGGGCTCCGACCCAGATCCCTGACAGATGTTTACTACCACTCGACTACTCTCCTTCACCTCCAAAACTGATCTGTTTGTGTTTTTACCGCCTCAGGCTATCCGAACTCCTCGGTGGGTGTGGCCAACTGCATGGCTCCGCCCCCTGGTGTGAACGTCAAGACATAAGAGGGGTGACTCAAGGTTTTTAGGTTGGCTGCTGTTACCTTTTTAGGGGACGGGTGTTTGTGCAAGGGCCTGTCTGTGACTACCTGGCTAGTCCAGGGCGTCACAGAAGTACTGATGAACAATAGCTGAAAGCCTGTGGAACTCTGCAGGGTCCTAAAGGGAAAGGGATGAAAACCAAACAGAAATAATAGTCGGTCAGGGAGCAGTTTATGAAGCCAAACACCACAGGACACCACAGACAGGTCTGTCTGTCACCCGTGACAAAGATCCTGAATCCAACAATGTATCACTTAGATTACTGGGTTCAGCCGTTCTGACACAAGCACAATTTTTAGATTTAGCCATGTAGCAGAGCTGAGAGAGCTACCTCCGCCCACACCAGGCTCTCTATAGAGATTGCACACAGACAGTAAGGTGTCAATCAGGGGCAGCAGCGTGCCGGACTGCAATGCGCACATGACTTTATAGTCCGAGCAATAAGTTCAACTTGTGTCCTAATACTTAAACAAACACCAAATATACAACAGATTGGACCTTGACAAGATAGCCATCCATGAATTCTCTGTGATAACCCCTGCAGCATGATGTCTTCAAATTACATAGCAAAGACCTGCTGATAGATTCCGTTTAAAACATGCGCTACATAGACCATAGACTGCAGTAATAAAGATGTAACTTATTGACTTTTAAAGGTAGAGATTTCTAGTGGACAGTGAGGCGGAGAAGGTGAACGGTGACCATCTTCCTCTGTGAATGGTGGACCCCTGTGCTTGCTTTTATTGTAATCCTGTATGTGATGATAACAAGATAATGGCTCATTGACTTTTATAGAAGAGTGTTGTGGGAATGCACTGTGATCTTTGCAAGGAGGGGGAGGAGGTGAGCTGTGACCATCACATTTATTATCTCTTTATATCACTTTTCATTGAAATCTTGTATATGATGATGTGATGATAATGATTAGACTGCTGAGGCATAATCTCTTAAGGACAACAGGTGTTAGCCGAATATTAAGTCTAGTGGCCAAAGTGAAAATTGCAAGCTATTTTCTCAACATAGCAAAAAAAAAAGGAAGGTTAATATAAAAACATGAATTAATACATTCCTGTCATATTAAAATAAAGCTATAGGTTAATCATCAGGTTAACAGAGTTCGAATGCTACCTTGCTGAAAGCGTGGCTACTGGGAGAAAGTGAATTTTATTCTTCCTGGCAACCGCTGGCTTTCAGTCATAGGTGTGTGCTCTTAGTCACTGCTGACAGCATTGTGAGCGGCAACTGTAAACACAGGCTGTCACTTTGACAGCTTGCTCTGTATACATGCACTCCAGAGTCAGCTGTCAATCAAAATACCGGGCCGGTGATTGTAACAGTGATGGAGTGACTGACTGAAAACCAGCAGCTGGCAGGAAGGATAAAGCTCGTTTTCTCCTGGTAGTTGGGTTTTCATTTTGGCTATTTACCTGTAGATTAACCTTTTATCTGCAGGTGGATATGACACATCAGCTGTCAATCAAAATACTGGGCGTGATTGTAGCAGTGATGGAGTGACTTTATGACTGAAAGCCAGCGGCTCCCGGGAAGAATAAAGCTCATTTTCTCCTGGTAGCTGTGTTTTCACTATGGCTATTTACCTGCAGATAACCTTGTATCTGCAGGTGGATATGCCATGAAGTGCCATCTGTGGTCGCTGCTTTCCGAGCCTCCTCTGCGCTGCTGTCCAGTGAATAGTTACTACCACGTCCAAATGGTTTATTGCTTTGCCGGAGATCAGACTTCCATGCCAAAACTATGTCTACCCTGCACTGTCTGGTGGAAAAGATACTGCAGGGGTCATTTATCCTGTCAAAGAGAAGTAAAATGGATTTGTTCATTATATACATTGCTCACCGCTGACAATACTAAGCAAATTGCCCTTGTGTAATTTATATGACGATAATAGAAGGGTCATATAATTAGATGTTGATGATTCCGCATGATGACACGACGCGGTAATACCTCGTCCTTGAGAGCTAATTTTTGCTTTAGTTTCAAGAAGAGGAGCAGAGCTGAACTCTTTTGGTTACATTAAGTAAAGTCACATAGGAGCTGTATCAAATAAAAATGTATAGAAATGATAGAGAGACGTTTCCATTAATGAAAGTGCGCCTTGTTGTGGCTGATGGGCGCACACAAATTGGACAGTTGTGCACTAAGTAGATTCTGTATGGCAGAAATGCAATCATATTTTCATATATTCAAAGATTGCATATTTCTTGGCGGTGTACTTTTTTTTGCATTCATAGCTTCTTGCTGTTTCATTTTGCTATGAGGTGCGGATCAGCTTTTGTTTCTTTCTATTATTCATTTGGTGGTAGAGGTTGCCCTCAAAATTGACAGAACATTCCTCCAATCGTTCTAAGGCTATTTTTTATTAGAGCTAAATCTTTCCTACCCTTTAAATTTATAGACTTTACAGCAATAGAGGTAAGCCTAATAGACTAAATTCCCATCAACAAAGGTACGCCTTGTCGTGGCGTTGGGCAAAAATGAATTGTCCAAATTGTGCACTAAAGAGGATGATTCATTAAGATTGGTGTGTCACAAGTGATAGACAGTTATGTGGTTTTTGGCCATAGAAGGTCACAGCATTGGGCTGCGCAGAATGCTCCCTGACTTTCCATTGTCTCTGCTGTCAGTATTCATTGGTATAGGTAGCTTTCCTGCTGGATTCATCTCTCCCTTTTGGACCCAGCAAGGGCTCGCCTTCCACCCAGCTGCTGACTATCAGCATTCTCTTGGTGCTTAATACTCCTTCCTTCCTATGACTGGTGCTGGTGATATTTTCAGTTCATTCAAGCCTTGGTTGCAAGCAGGTGGCTTGTATCCTGAACTTCTACCTGTGTCAGAAGTAGTTCATGCATTTTCCCCTTGTGTGTCCTCCTTGTGTTGTCTATAGTGTTTAGTGGGGTTGACAAAGACCTCATCCCATCCGTTCCATATTTAGGGCCTAGCACTAGTGACACCTAGGGTCAGGTATCCACCTCAGTGCATAGGTGAGGAACCTATCTAGGGTGGTAAGGAAACCCAGGGTCCAGCAGTAGGTTTGGTCAGGGGTAACCATCTTCCCTTTCCCTAGACACAGGGGTTCCCTTCCCTTTCACCATTCGCTTGGTGCTTCACGATACCTAACGTGACAGCAGACTTGTATTGACAGATTACATGGCACCAAATTTATTAAGAAGAGCAGAACACTTCATTTTGAGCTTCTAGTAAGGGACTGGCATAGCCCTTCTGGTGTAGAAAAATGCTGACAGATTTGATGAACTCAATGAGGAGCATAGCCATGCCCCCGCCCCATGTCCTCCCCAGTTCTAGCCACTACAGCACAGCTGATCCAAAGTGGTGTCATAATAATCTTACACACTTGTCCCAGATCTTGGCTTTGCTTCCCTAACCACGGTCCTCTGAAATTGGTTGTGCTAAACATCAGTCTTTGCAGGTGACCTGGCGTGCTCCTATGCGAATATCTGCCTGGGTCTATATGTGGCTCACCAAAACACACTCCTGTATATTGGAATTAAGGCTTTTAGGTTTTCTGTGTCCTGCCTGCATCCTATAGTGTTTCTGAAACTTCCTTCCCAGCTTCATGTCCACCTGCAGCCTCCAGTGCTTCTGCTACCTCCTTCCAAGCCTCATGTCCACCTGCAGCCTCCAGTACTTCTGCTACCTGCTTCCTAGTCTCATGTCCACTTCCAGCCTCCAGTGCTTCTGCTTCCTGGTCTCCTGTCTGCCTGCAGCCTCTAGTGCTTCTGCTACCTGCTTTCTAGTCTACAGTCCGCCTGCAGCCTTAAGTGCTTCAATTATCTGCTTCCTCGTCTCCTGTCCATCTGCAGCCTCCAGTGCTTCTGGTATCTGCTTCTTGGTCTCCTCTCTGCCTGCAGCCTCTAGTGCTTCTCCTACCTGCTTCCTGGTCCCTCGTCTTCCTGTAGGCTTTAGGGCTTTTGCTATGTGTGTGAAGCCCGTTGTACAAAGAGAACAAAGAAGGAAATGGCACTTGTATTATGCAAAGAAAATAATGTTCATTAGAGACTATTATTATCTTATTATCAGAACATTTAATGTTTAGTATCAAGACAATCAAAAAGTTTGCAAGAAAAATGATAAAATTGAGGTCAAAGAGGTGTGGATGGATGACAATGATGGATACAATGAAGAACACAATTGTAATAAAACCAAAACACCACCCCTACTAACCCTGCCACATAAAAAAGTTGTAAAAGAACCAGGTGGACGGCTCTATAAAAGGCTGCAGTGAAAGAGGAGGGTGCCACAATAAGGCCAGAAAATACCAGCATAGACTAAACAACCCCTTTATATCATGACCAGACCACATGGGGTGTATAAATTACATCAACACTAGAATATGTGTATAGTCATGGGTCACGAGGGAAAAACCAGAAATCACTACATATACAGCCCACCAATGGTCAAAAACAAACCCTGTGGTTATAGTATGTAAAAAATAGCCGTGGGTCACAGAGATAAGGCTGCAAAGAAAACGTTGGCTCAGATAAAGTATGAATCAATGTGAATAGAGGCCAATTGTAAATAACAAGGGTTTGGCCAAAAAATACCAACGTAAAATATGCAGCCCCCGTATATTATGACCAGACCACATGGGATATGTACAGATATCAGCACTGAAATAATATACTGTATATAAGAAAGGAAGTCCAAAAGTAGAAGAAGTGGAAAGTGGGGGGGATGAAGGGTAAGCAGAGTACCAGTGCCGACCACAGCAGTAAAATTAGTAAATTAAATATATACAGCCCAGATACATAAACCTGTATTAAACAGGGAATGCCAAAGGGTAGACAGGAAAGTAACGTATGCTGCTATGGTGGACAGCACCTAAGCGAAACGGACGTTGGAGCCCTCCCTCCACCTCCCCGCTCTGCCACTCCACCAGGTAATCTCTGGCCCTTTGATTGTCCGCGTCAGCGATGCCTTTGGCATCTATTTACACTGCTCCTTGCTGACACAGTCCCTTACTTCATATCTGTCTGCAGTACATTCTTCCTTTTCATACTTTTTCCTGCCCCTCACTTTCCTTCACTCCTTGGATGGTCCGGTTTGCAGGTGTGCCGCTGTCCACCATAGCAGCATATTTTATGATATAAGGGGGCTGCATATTTTACGTTGGTATTTTTTGGCCAAACCCTTGTTATTTACAATTGGCCTCTATTCACATTGATTCATACTTTATCTGAGCCAACGTTTTCTTTGCAGCCTTATCTCTGTGACCCACGGCTATTTTTTACATACTATAACCACAGGATTTGTTTTTTACCATTGGTGGGCTGTATATGTAGTGATTTCTGGCTTTTCCCTCGTGACCCATGACTATACACATATTCTAGTGTTGATGTAATTGTATATGTGACGCCCTGGGCAAGCCAGGGGTCACAGGTCATGACACCACCACACCCTACACCCCAGTTAGGAACACCAAGGCTAACCTAAAATCCTTGTTGCCTTCCTCCAGGGGCTGATGTCCACACCAGGGGGTGGGCCAGGCGGTTGGCTCCGCCCACCGAGGAGTTCACAGCCCTGGAGGCGGGAGAACCAGGCAGTGCAGTTTAGGAGGAGGAAGTAGAAGGAAGTGGTAGAGGAGCAAAGGAGAGAAGCTGAAGAAAGGGAAAGTGACAGTTAAGACAGCCTGAAGCTGGTCCGGGTGTGTGCCCCGGACTGAGACAGCAAGGTCAGCAGACGGCGGTGACTGTCTGCAGGGGTGGCTGTTTGGAGGTTGCTGAAAGGACCGCGGACGGGTGGTGGCCCGGCGGTACCGGAGTGGTATACAAAGAACAGTCAGCACCAGTGGCAGGGGCCTTTCGGATCCCGGCAAGGCTAGGAGTCACCGTGAATTTGCCAAATCCGTTAGTGAAGGGGACCTCTGGGTCTCCCAACAAGCAAGTCCCGATTGAAGGCAACAGTCCAACCGTTACAGAGAGACACCGCCACCGCCAGGGCACCAGTTTCTCAGGGCCAGCGCCTGCGGGCAAAGTAGGGCTCCTCCGGCCCATATCCAAGCCGGGGAGCGGGTAACCGGTGGGAACCCATCGCAACCATCATCATCTTAGGTGCAGGAAAAGGGACCGTCACCGTCAACTACTGGGGAAAGCAAGTGCAGCCGTCCGTGGGAACCGTCTTTCCAGCCGTGTGTTTTACCGAGAACTGTGTCATCTTCTCAGGCTGAGTGAGTACCACAGTGCCGCAAGGCACAGCGCTACCCCCGCGTCCCTGCACCCCACCAAGCCCTGCATCACCCACCTCATCACTGGGCCCCGGGACAACTACCCCCTACCCACGGAGGGGAGGACTAACATCTAGCTGCTCCATACCATCACTCCCGGGATCCCCATACAGAGCAGCGGTGGTGTCAACAAATCACCACAACCGTGGGTAGCATCACGGACAATAAACTATCCCAAATCCCAATCCCCTTTCACTCACGGGCGAGGAGCGCCGCTCGAGTCCCCGGGATCTGGCCCATCGCTCGAGCCACCGAGCAGCAGCAGGCCGCAGCAGCCGCGGCAGCCGGACCCGAGCAGTGGGAGAGCGCAGCGTCCCCTCCTCCGCCCGCGACATATACACCCCATGTGGTCTGGTCATGATATAAAGGGGTTGTTTAGTCTATGCTGGTATTTTCTGGCCAAACCCCTGTTATTTACGACTGGCCTCTAATCCCATTGATTCACACTGTATCCGAGGTAACCTTTATCTCTCATTTTTTACAGCCTTATCTCTGTGACCCACGGATATTTTTACACCTTATAACCACAGGGTCTGTTTTTGACCATTGGTCGGCTGCATATGTAGTGATTTTTGGCCTTACCCTCGTGACCCATGACTACTTTGTAGCCATCTAAGTTCAATACTCTGTCCGGGGTTACTCCAACCTCCTAAATCCGTGCAGCCTTACCTCTGTGACTTACGACTATCTCACTGTAATTCATTGGTTACCTCCACACGACTATAGGGGCTCTCTTTGGCCCTCGGTCCTTATTGTGGCACCCTCCTCTTTCACTGCAGCCTTTTATAGAGCCGTCCACCTGGTTCTTTTACAACTTTTTTATGTGGCAGGGTTAATAGGGGTGGTGTTTTGGTTTTATTACAATTGTGTTCTTCATTGTATCCATCATTGTCATCCATCCACACCTCTTTGACCTCAATTTTATCATTTTTCTTGCAAACTTTTTGATTGTCTTGATACTAAACATTAAATATTCTGATAATAATAGTCTCTAATAAACATTATTTTCTTTGCATAATACAAGTGCCATTTCCTTCTTTGTTCTCTTTGTACAACATGTTTCTGTTTGAAGTCGGCACCCCTCCTGTGGGAACCTGTGGAGTGTTTCCCCCAGAGTATTGATTATTTAGCCATGTATTTTTTGTTTACAATGTGTGAAGCCCACTGCAGTAATCGCCCCAGGGACATCATTCCACCTTCAAGGACGCCACAGGGTCTTCTTTTGGGTATATAAGGCAACAGGTATGTCGGTTTTGTATATATACGAGTTGTGACGCCACTCACGGTTTGCGGTCAGGGATATGGGTGACCGAACTGCAGATTTGACGAGCGTCTGGAGCTAATGGAGCTTGCGGTCGGATGGTATGGCCTCCCGTGAGTGAGGCGGGCCCCAGGGGCTCGGGTGTGTAGAACAACAGGTCCCAGAATAACTCAGGCTCAGTCCAGAAAGTCTTTAAACTTGTTTTACTCACTTTTGCTGTTATCGTGAGGTACCCGGGCGATACTGGGATAACCCAGGTGGAACCAGGAGCTCCTTCAGGCTGATCTGAGGGTAACCATTAACTCGCCTTCCTAGCAGTTCTTGTTTCGGATCACCCCTGACTTGAAGTACCGTGGGGTCTATCCAGGGAAGTCGCTTCTGCCTTTTCTACCCTTTTTGGCCCGTTTGCTGGCAGCGTGGAGCAGGTCAGATGGCTTCTGTCTCTGTCTCCTTATGGGTCCCCATGTTGCTGCTGAGGCTCGGACTCCGTATGGTTGGTGAGGTACCTCTAGTCCCCTCACCGGCAGGTTTAGCAGATCAATAAATGGATGTCTACTCTAGGGACCTGTTCCCCATGCGTGCCTAGTCACCAGCAGTCCCCGTACTCGACTGCCTCTCTCCAGGTGTTTTTCTGACCGACAGGCTGGTAACCATTATCCCCCGCTAACAGCTACTCTACGTGCAGGGTCTGACTAGCGTATGCGCGCGCCCGCATCTCCTAGCAACCGCTGCGCTCCACTAGCAGACTGGCTCACTCCCCTTCTTTCCTGACAGCCTCTGCAGCTTAGCTCCCAGCCCCTCCACTACACCCCTTGATAAGAATTGAAGGCCAGCCTCCTCTAGAGACTGCCCAAGGGTCCCATCTAATGGTGTGGGAGACCTGGTTGCTATGTGTCTGTGCGTACGCACCTCATTCTGGCCTTTGAAATTACCTGGCAGCACTGTCCCAACATGGGTGCAGTACTCAGTGGTGCCTGACCGGGTCAGGGGCGCCACATATGCTCCATGGTCTCCTGTCCACCTGCAGCCTCTAGTGCTTCTGCTACCTGCTTCCTGTCTCTTGTCCGCCTACAGCCTCTAGTGCTTACCTGCTTTCTGGTCTCCTGCCTGTTTGTGGCCTTCAGTGCTTCTGCTACCCGTTACCTGCATGCCTCACCTGCCTACTGCACCAGCACCCATCCATTGCCCTTTTACCAATCTGGACCTTGGGCTTGGGGGATCCACCTTATGTCACTTTTCCACACTTATAGCCATAACAATAATGTATTCATCCTTTTGTCATCACAAATCTAAGGACTACATATTACATCAACTTTTAGTTGAATTAGATAAAGAAGAAATAACAGCTGAACACTTTTTTTCACGCCATTTACCACTCACTATATATAATGTTCACTGTAGACTATGAGACATCAATCTATTATTTACTGGTTTGTGATGATTATTTAATGCGAGTTACAAGAATGTGATTTATATTGTTTCTTCACTGTTATATTTTAGTAACTTTACAAAAAAAAATCTCTAAGGTTTACATTTCAGTTTAGGCTTTTTTTTAAAAAAAAAACCAAAAACCTGTAAAACTACTAGTTCTATCTGTATTTAGCAGTGTAGCGCCAGCATCTGTACATCGCTCGCCCTCCTCCCTGCAGGGATACCAACTCACTCACCATCACAGCTGGCCGGCACCCCGCTGCATGGCTTCCCCACGATCTTCCACATGCGTTTTCTCTGCTTCTCTCTCCAGGGACCTGTGCATGCCTTACAGGTCCTCTGGGAGAGCTCCTAGGGCATGTGCCTGCACCGCTGCCCTTCTGTTAAAGGGCCAGCACATAATTTTCTGGAAGTGCCTCTCAGCCTATTGTGGAGAGGCACTGGGTACTTAAGGTACTCTCCCACTAGGGGAGGTACCTAATCATCATGATTAGTTAGTAGTTTGTTACATAGCCAGCTAGTTGTCATGTCAGGTCCCCTTATCCACTGTGCGTCCCCCTAGGCTATGTTCACACATGGTGTTTTTGCAGTGTTTTTTATCATGGTTTTTGTCTTGGTTTTATGCAAATCCATGCTAATAAAATGCTGCTTTTTACAGTCCCAGCAAAGTGTATGAGATCTCTGAAATCTCATGCACATACAAACACCTCTGGATTTTTTCCTGACTGACTGTTTTGTCAAATAACTACGTTTTGGTCAGCTTTTTAAAGAATGAACATGTCAATTCTTTGCAGTGTTTTTGCAATAGTTTTATATTTAAATAACCCACTTTGGTCAAAAAACGCTGCAAAAACACCACTAAAAAAGTAAAAAAAAAAGCACCAAAACCACAGATGACTCCTAGGAGACATCCTGCCACATTCTTTTGGTCAGGAAAAAAATGCTGCAAAAACACCATGTGTGAACATAGCCTTACAGTGTCCTTTGTCAGTCTCCCGGTCCAGTTGGTACCTCGGTGTCTGTTCTTTCTGGCCGGGCCACATGCCTCAGCTACCCTGGTGGTCCCAGCTATATTCGTACAAGGGATTGTGTCCATCCACCCTGGCCGTGCCACCAGCCTCAGCTACACCGGTAGTCCCAGCTTTACTAGTGATGGTGTCCCTCCACCCCAGCTGTGCCATCTGCCTCAGCTACCCTGGTGGTCCCAGCTTTACTAGTGACTCTGTCCATCCTCCCTGGCCATGCCACCAGCCTCAGCTACACCGGTAGTCTAGTCCCAGCTTTACTAGTGATGGTGTCCCTCCACCCCAGCTGTGCTATCTGCCTCAGCTACCCCGGTGGTCCCAGCTTTACTAGTGACTCTGTCCATCCTCCCTGGCCATGCCACCAGCCTCAGCTACACCGGTAGTCCCAGATTTACTAGTGATGGTGTCCCTCAACCCCAGCTGTGCCACCTGCCTCAGCTACACCAGTGGTTCCAGCTTTAGTAGTGAATCTGTCCATCCTCCCTGGCCATACCACCTGCCTCAGCCTTCCTGGTGGTCCTTGCTGCACTTGAAACTCTGCCTGTTTGCCCACGTGCCTGTCCCTGCCCTGGGGGTCAGTTATCATGTTTCGGTCACTGCCGTGGGAGTGGCACTTGACGTATACCTCGCAATGGGTGCTTAGTCAAACCTCTCCCACTAAAGGGTTATCCTAGCTTTCCCCTGTGGTTCAGTAGGTCCACTCTTGCTCTCCGCTTTGCCATCTGCAGTGATAAGTGTTACAACCAGTGCTTTATGCTTGTAAAAATAAAAGATAGCGCTGTTTAGGCAGAGAAACTCCTCTCCTACACAATAGTGACGCCTGTGCGCTCACTGTTAAGAGTCTCTGCCTTTCATAGTTTAAATCCCAGTAGGGACAATCTTCAAGAAGACAATGAGTATTAATTAAATGTATGAACTCTGGAGTCAATCACTAGGGCCCTCTATCCTCAATGTCCTGCATCAGAGGAGAACATAGTAGGATCCTATGGAAGAAAAGCCTGAAGTATAAAGATGGATAATCACATCAGTCCTTTTCCTCCAACTGTATTGACTCCATAGGTGGCATAGCTGCCTCCGATATACACTATATATGTGTGTGTGTGTGTGTGTGTGTGTGTGTATATATATATATATATGTAAAGTTTTAAAAAACTATTTTGTCAATGGAATTTTTTTAAAACGTTTTAGCAGATTTATGAAATCATATTACCAATTGTACAGCGAGTTATTCTATCCTAAATGTAATACGTAGCAAAAAAAAACTAAAAATAAAATAAACTTCCTAATAATTGAGATTTCTGCTTCTATAGGTTTGGGAAATAATAATGAGAATAATGACACATTGGAACCATATTCCTTTATATGTCTTTCTCTGTAACACCACAACAAAGTGCCTCATTACAGACAAGCCTTTCAGTTCTATTAATGGTGAGAGAAGTATCAAGAGGTATTTAAAAAGGCTATTGTAAGAAGCAGCGGGGAACTGAAGTGAAAACATTAAAAGTCATGTACTGTCAGTAAAACATGCTCTTCTTTGTGTAATGTGAAAGGATTACAACATCCAACTGTTTGTCAGCGTCTTCACAGTTCACTGGAAGTTAAGTGTTGCCGCACACTCAAAGACAATATAACGTGGAGTGCCGCCTGTTGGGTTTCAAGAGGCACCTGGATCTGACGGTAGCGTCTGACTACCGGTCTCCTTCACAACTGCGTGGATCCTCCTCTGTATAGACACATACCGGTGTGGAGGCAAAATGTGAAGAGATAGAATCTGAAAATATAATGCTCAAAAATAAAAAAAATTAAAGAGTACTCATTCATCTCTGGGCATCACAGACTTTGCCCTATCTTGGATCTCCTCATACCTAACCAACCAAACTTTCAGCGTCTCCCATTCTCACATAACTTCCTCATCTCGCCCCCTATCTGTCGCGGGGTTCCCCAAGGTTCAGTTCTTGGACCCCTGCTGTTCTCCAAATACACCTTCTGCCTGGGACAGCTCATAGAGTCCCACGGCTTCCAGTATCATCTCTACGCTGATGACACACAGATCTACCTCTCTGGACCTGACATTACCTCTCTACTAACTAAAATTCCACAATGTCTGTCTGCTATTTCATCCTTCTTCTCTGCGCGATTCCTAAAACTTAACATGGACAAAACAGAGTTCATTGTCTTTCCTCCTCCTCATTCAACTCCTCCACCAAGCCTTTCCATCAAACTTGATGGCTGCTCACTCTCCCCAGTCTCACAAGCTCGTTGCCTTGGAGTAACCCTCGACTCTGCTCTATCCTTCAAGCCACACATCCAAGCCCGCTTCACCTCATGCAGACTACAACTCAAAAATATCTCCCAGATCCGTGTTTTCCTTAACCAAGAATCAGCAAAAACATTAGTGCATGCCCTCATCATCTCCCGCCTCGACTACTGCAACCTCCTGCTCTCTGGCCTCCCTTCCAACACTCTTGCACCCCTCCAATCTTTCCTAAACTCTGCGGCCCGCTTAATCCACTCCTCCCCTTGCTATTCCCCAGCCTCGCCACTCTGCCAATCCCTTCATTGGCTTCCCATTGCCCAACGACTCCAGTTCAAAACATTAACCATGACATACAAAGCCATCCACAACCTGTCTCCTCCCTACATCTGGGACCTAGTCTCCCGGTACCTACCTGCACGCAACCTCAGATCCTCAAAAGATCTCCTTCTCTGCTCCTCTCTTATCTCCTCTTCCCACAATCGCATACAAGATTTCTCCCGTGCCTCCGCCATAATCTAGAACGCTCTACCCCAGCATATCAGACTCTACCCTACGGTGGAAAGCTTCAAGAGGAACCTCAAGACCCACCTCTTCCAACAAGCCTACAACCTGCAATAACCCTCAGTCCAGTACACCACTGCGCTACCAGCTCTGTCCTCACCTATTGTACCATCACCCATTCCCTGTAGACTGTGAGCCCTCGCGGGCAGGGTCCTCTCTCCTCCTGTACCCGTCTGTTTTGTACTGTTAATGATTGTTGTACGTATACCCTCTTTCACTTGTAAAGCGCCATGGAATAAATGGCGCTATAATAATAAATAATAATAATAACATTCACATCTCAGTAGAACCCCAGGTCAATAAGACTTCAGGATATCGATCTCTCCAGGTGGAAGCAGAAGCCATTGTGAATTCAAGGAAAGGGAAAACTGATCCATTAAAAGTCTATCCAAAATCCATTCCAAAAAGGAATGGTTGTGAAGGGAATTACTCGCTCCTTATCCTTCCTGACGGATTCTTCTCTGGTTTTGCATTTTGCTAGTGTCTTTACTAGGGATGATCGAATATCTCAAATACTCAGCTTCGCGAATATCCGACGAATAGGTCGCCGCTATGCGAATATTCGATGCGCAATGTAAGTCTATGGGAACACTGAATAGTTCCGAATAGTTGTTATTCGGGTTTCCCAAAGACTTACACTGCGCATCGCAAATTCGCAAATGGTCGATTAGCGGCGACTTATTCGTCAAATATTTGCGAAGCCGAATATTTGAGGTATTCGATCATCCCTAGTCCTGACCAATTCTGGTAACCACAAGCCGTAGCTGCAGCAAAGATAGTTTGCACAAGTAGTGCAGCCATTCCATGATGGAACATCCATACCTACCATCACAAGAGGTTTTTACAAACATCGCCAACTCTCATGGTGGTGTCAGGAATAGGATCTGTGGAAACTACAGATTCTGGCACTCTGCCTGCTAATGTCTTTGATATCTGTGATCAACGCAGGGAGACTCGGGTGTAGACTCATAGATTTGTAGTCCATGGACAGGCTAGCAAAAGTTAATCTCTGCTGGGCTGCTTGTTAGTCTCCTTTGATCACATGTTTTGGGGGAGCCAGTCGTATTAGCTCCCCTCCTATATATGCTGGCTGGTTGATTCCTTTAATGCCGGCTATAGCTTCTTTATACTAGTCTGGTGAGACGTGGTGATCCAGACTTAGGCGGGCTTTGCACACTACGACATCGCAGGTGCGATGTTGGTGGGGTCAAATTGAAAATGACGCACTTCCGGCATCACATGCGACATCGTAGTGTGTAAAGGCTCGATGATACGATTAACGAGCGCAAAAGCGTCGTAATTGTATCATCGGTGCAGCGTCATCGTAATCCATGATTACGCTGACGCGACGGTCCGATGTTGTTCCTCGTTCCTGCGGCAGCACACATCGCTGTGTGTGAAGCCGCAGGAGCGAGGAACATCTCCTACCGGCGTCACTGTGGCTTCCGTAGGATATGCAGAAGGAAGAAGGTGAACGGGATGTTTACATCCCGCTCATCTCCGCCCCTCCGCTCCTCTTGGCCGCCTGCCGTGTGACGTTGCAGTGACGCCATACGACCCGCCCCCTTAATAAGGAGGCGGGTCGCCGGCCAGAGCGACGGTCGCAGGACAGGTGAGTCCATGTGAAGCTGCCGTAGCGATAATGTTCGCTACGGCAGCTATCACAAGGATATCGCAGTTGCGACGGGGGCGGGGACTATCGCGCTCGGCATCGCAGCATCGGCTTGCGATGTCGTAGTGTGCAAAGTGCCCCTTACTGTTAGTTGTAGCACTTTGTTGCTGTGAACAGTTGTGGTGTTAACCCTTGTTGTCCTTTTGTTGCTTCCTTCCTCCTCTTGCTTTTTTCCTTAGCTTCTTACTGTTTATTCCTGTAAGTTTGCAGTGTGTGAGTTTTGATTTTTACCAGTCTGTTTTAATTTGTGTTGCCATCACACTCCTGCCTTTTCCTTCCTGAGGGGGTAGGAAAGATTATCTCTGGTTAGGAGAATAGTAAGTAGGTATGGGACTCTGGCATCTCCACCATCATGGGTAATCTGGAGGTTGGGGATAGGAATAGGAGGACCCTGTCCCTCCCTATCTCACAGTCACATCATGACACTCCAATAGCATAGAACAGATACTGAGACTCGGCCACTGTACGAGGTGAACTGGACAAGGTTATGAAAGGGCATCAACTCAGCAGCAGAAACAATATCTGTTGCTTAGTGTGAGGAAAATCAGGAGGAGCACTGCAGAAACCCTACAAAATCACCTCTAGCAGCTAATGTGCATGTTTACGATCCTACTGTCAGACGGGAAAGACCCTGGAGACTTCTTGGTGAACGTTATGATGCCTTAAATATCAGCCAGCAGGACCAGTTTGGTGGTGAGTCAGTGATGGCTGGGGTATGACATGTCTCAACGTGAAAGCCCACAGTACCCTTACTGCAGTTAATTAGCTATCAAGACCATAGTCCATGCTGTTGGGGGGTCCTCCTGGGGTAAAGCAATGCTGCCCTCATTGGGCCAGAGTATTTGGGCCTTTACTAGATTATGAATGCATTAATGCCATTGCCTGGATATAACAAAAATAGAAAGAAAAATCCATCATCTGTGGAATGAGTACAGTGGTTGAAACTTAATTTTAGTGGTTCTCCATAAAAATTGGAGTGATACAAAAGTTATGAAAACATGGAGAAAAGTAGACAAAAGTCTACGCATTTCCATGATCATGATTAAGTGTAGGGTTGTATGCTTGAAATGGGAAATATGAGGTCCAAGTAAGAACCTCTGGGACATTATATATCAATGCAACCGACAATGCCAAGTACCACCACAGACTGTCCTGGGGCGCACTCAGGAGTGGACACAGACAAAATAGGTCACTGTGCAAGAGCAGTTTATGGCCACTTTCAGACCAATAACACATCACAATGCACAATTCCATCTGCTTTAGTGGTAGAAGTTGGTTCCGTTACCTATGGGGCCTCTTTGTGGCTGCACAGGATGGACCACCTCTGAGCGAACTGATGCCCTCTACATGGTATGTGCGCAGGTGTTTCTACTTTCCATTGGATACTGACCGAGGTCTGAGAGGGGATCCCTTACAGCAACATCTACCAGCTCATTAGGAGCACGGCCAGATATGGTCAGAAGGGACCTGAACACACACACATTTACATACTAATTCACATAAGGTACAGATATAACATACTGTATGCTTGTTCCAACATTACACAGGTATTTAAGATAAGTAGATGAGGCACAAACCAAATTCACCTGTTTCTATGCATGTTTCTAGGAACTTTGATTTGTAGAGAAGCTATGAGGTTGTTTCATTACTGTAGAATGTAAGCTCTTATGGTCAGTGGGGTCCTCTCTCTACTGTAGAATGTAAGCTCTTATGGTTAGTGGGGTCCTCTCTCTACTGTAGAGTGTAAGCTCTTATGGTCAGTGGGGTCCTCTCTATATCCTGTAGAGTGTAAGCTCTTATGGTCAGTGAAGTCCACACTCTCCCTCCTGTAGAGTGTAAGCTCTTATGGCCAGCATGGTCCTCTCTCTCTCCTGGAGAGTGTCAGCTCTTATGGCCACTGGGGTCTTCTCCCTCTCCTGTAGATTCTAAGCTCAAATAGTCAGCATGGTCGTGTTCTTATGGCCAGCATGGTCCTCTCTCTCTCTCTCTCTCTCTCTCATTCTCCTGTAGAGTGTGATCTCTTATGGCTGTGGCACTCCTGACCTGGTCAGGCACCACCGAGTACAGCACCCATGCTGGGTGAGTACAAACAGGTAATCCCAAAGGCTGAATAGGGTGTGGACACACAGACACATAGTGACCAGGTCTCACACACATCTTAGAGGGGACCCCTGGGCAGACCCAGGAGGGGGCATGGCCTCCACATCTCAGCTAGTGGTGGGTGGAGAAGCTGGTTGCTAGGTTGCAGTGGCAGGCACAGTGGGGAGGCAGTAGTGAATCAGTCTGAAGTGAGGAAGCGCAGTGTGCAGTCACAGAAGGAGGACATGCGCGGGGTCACTAGTCAGACCCTGCACGTGTGGTGGCTGTCGGCGGGGGAGTTCGGTTGCCACACAGTCAGCCTGAAAGACACCTCAGGAAGGAGCGAGGTGATTGTGTACGGGGACTCCTGGTAGACCAGGCCCGCACGGGGAAACAGGTCCCTAGAGCAGAAATCCATTGACTTGGTCTGCTAAACCTGCCGGTGAGGGTCCTGGATGTGCCTCACCAACCAACACAGAGTCCGCAGCATCAGCAGCAACGAGGGGGCCCATAAGTGAGACACGGCAAGAAGCCATCTTTACTTGGTCCATGCTGCCAGCAAACGGGCCAGAAAGGGGAGAAAAGGCAGTTGCAACTTCCCTGGGTGATTTCCGCAATACTGCAAGTTAGGGGTCATAAAAACAAAAAAGTGAGCCGGAGTATGAGATGGTATACATGGAACTTGTGAGACCATGTTCACACTGGCCATGAGACAAAGAGAAACCAAGGAAAAAATTGTGAAAACATACCCTGCTGTAACTAAATAAAAGCATAGTGCATATAAACATAGGGTACTTAGTAAACACTGTTTTTGATCAAAAAAAGCATAAAGCTATCCCACCAAACGTCAAGGTGTACCCAGTTGGGATAGTACCTACACTCTCTAATATTAAAACCTTACCATGGGTCTAAGATAGGCCTCAATGTGGCTAAGGGCTGAGAGCGACCGGGTCCCAACAGGACACACACAGTCAGGGGGATTCACAGAATGAAATGTCCAGCTCGCTGAGAAGGGGTCCACTCCCTGTTTGTACTGAATACAAAAAAGCTACATAAAAACAAAAAAGTGAGCCGGAGTATGAGATGGTATACATGGAACTTGTGAGACCATGTTCACACTGGCCATGAGACAAAGAGAATCCAAGGAAAAAATTGTGAAAACATACCCTGCTGTAACTAAATAAAAGCATAGTGCATATAAACATAAACATATTAGAGAGTGTAGGTACTATCCCAACTGGGTACACCTTGACGTTTGGTGGGATAGCTTTATGCTTTTTTTGATCAAAAACAGTGTTTACTAAGTACCCTATGTTTATATGCACTATGCTTTTATTTAGTTACAGCAGGGTATGTTTTCACAATTTTTTCCTTGGTTTCTCTTTGTCTCATGGCCAGTGTGAACATGGTCTCACAAGTTCCATGTATACCATCTCATACTCCGGCTCACTTTTTTGTTTTTATGTAGCTTTTTTGTATTCAGTACAAACAGGGAGTGGCCCCCTTCTCAGCGAGCTGGACATTTCATTCTGTGAATCCCCCTGACTGTGTGTGTCCTGTTGGGACCCGGTCGCTCTCAGCCCTTAGCCACATTGAGGCCTATCTTAGACCCATGGTAAGGTTTTAATATTAGAGAGTGTAGGTACTATCCCAACTGGGTACACCTTGACGTTTGGTGGGATAGCTTTATGCTTTTTTTGATCAAAAACAGTGTTTACTAAGTACCCTATGTTTATATGCACTATGCTTTTATTTAGTTACAGCAGGGTATGTTTTCACAATTTTTTCCTTGGTTTCTCTTTGTCTCATGGCCAGTGTGAACATGGTCTCACAAGTTCCATGTATACCATCTCATACTCCGGCTCACTTTTTTGTTTTTATGTAGCTTTTTTGTATTCAGTACAAACAGGGAGTGGCCCCCTTCTCAGCGAGCTGGACATTTCATTCTGTGAATCCCCCTGACTGTGTGTGTCCTGTTGGGACCCGGTCGCTCTCAGCCCTTAGCCACATTGAGGCCTATCTTAGACCCATGGTAAGGTTTTAATAATAGAGAGTGTAGGTACTATCCCAACTGGGTACACCTTGACGTTTGGTGGGATAGCTTTATGCTTTTTTTGATCAAAAACAGTGTTTACTAAGTACCCTATGTTTATATGCACTATGCTTTTATTTAGTTACAGCAGGGTATGTTTTCACAAGTTAGGGGTCATCTCAAACAAGAAGGGCTAGGAAGGCGAGTTGACAGTCACCCCTGGACCAGTCTGAAGGATACCTGGTTCTCCCTACAGTTTGTCTCAGCATCGCCCGGGTTACCTCATAGTGAATAACTGAACGTGAGTAAAAACCGTGAAAGACATTTCTGGACTGTGTGTGAGCTCTTCTGCGACCTGTGGTACTACGCACTTACACTCGAGCCCTTGGGGCCAGCCTCACTCTCGGGAGGCCACACCATCTAACTGCAAATACCATCAGCCCCAGACGCTCACTAAACTGCAGTGGCGGTCACCCCTCACTGCAAAACCGAGAGTGGCGTCACGACTAAGATAGTAAAAACCAACCTACCTGTTGTCCTGCTGAAGGAGCACTGTGGCATCCCCGAACAGGATCAGCGCTCCTGGGGCATCACATGGCCAGCGGGTCCTCTCTCTCTCCAGTAGAGTGTAGGTTCTTTTGATCAGCGAGGTCCTCTCTCTCTCCTGTAGATTCTAAGCTCTTATGGTCAGCATGGTCCTGTTCTTATGGCCAGCATGGTCCTCTCTTTCTCTCTGTCTCTCTTCTGTAGAGTGTGATCTCTTATGACCAACGGTTCCTCTCTCTCTCTCCAGTAGAGTGTAGGCTCTTTTGGTCAGCGGGTTCTTCTATCTTATTCTCATTCCTTGTATATTTTCTGAGTATTTACAAGCTATACAAGATGAGAGGTTTGAAAATTCGGCAAAGTCCTGTTTTGTTCAGTACCATAGCTACCACTGTGCCTATGGTTTCCAGTACCACAGCAATCTGACTACCTGTGGTCTCCAGTACCTCAGTTGTCTGCCTGCAGTTCCTGGTACCTCTGCTTACTCCTGTCTTTGTGTAGTCTTCAGTGCCTCAGCTTTGTCCTGCTTGCCTCATCCATCTGTTCCACCTATACTCATGCTCTGTGTGCCCACAGGAACCTTGGGCTTGGAGGATCCACCTCACCAGGTGAGCCTAACAATCTTTAGTTGATATAATGTTGAAACATTGTGGGTTTGGGACTTTCTTACCAGTCTGTAACATTCTATATTTTAGAACCTTCTGGAAAATTATTGAGCTATGAACTTGGGATTTGATTGGTTCTTACCAAATAAGCGACAAACAAAAAACAACTTTTGCATTTCCAAATGGGTGAATTATAAGGCTTAATTCATCTTCCATTTCCTCAGACTCACAGTTCTCTGACCTCCATTTAACGTCCTGGACACAAGTGTTTGTTCCCGATAAATACAGGATTTGATTTAATCTATTTAGTACCGACGGAAAAAAATAAAAATAAAAAAGCTTTGAAAACTATATTTCTGATATTACATTCTCTCTTGTCTGAGGCAGAACAAGACTTTTTATGTAATGAAGGTCATGTTCATTTTCTCCAACCAAGTCTATCGTATTTCCGGCACACATCTTCTTAGATTTCCCAAGGTACGATCTGAAATACTAATGCCGTCGCAATAGGTTTACCCCTGAAATATGTTTATCTTCTATATGGAACTTAATGTTACTATAAGGTCACCGGGTTCTGAGGTATCTAAATTACCTGCAAATGCAACGTCGGAGAAGAAGATCACAGGAGACACCCGTTCCTTCTCTTGCCGAATATGTCCAAGCAGTGTCAATTTCATGTATGACTGATTTTGAAAATCTGTGGTATATAATCCATTTTCAAGGCCTATTAATTCATGATGTGGCTTATATGATGGTTTATGAAATATAAATAATATTTCTTGAATGGTTTCTTCAGCAGAAACATTTCATCTCTCATCCCGGCACTTCTCCGTAGTCGGAGCTAAATGACTTCTTTTATTAAATCTAATGACAAACATTCGCATCTCAAAAAATGGAATATAATAAATCATGTATTGTTTGGCAGGGATGGGACTCGGTGTGAGAGGTGGATGAGATAATGCTCGGGGGGAGAAATTGTAAGAAAAAGTCATAAAATGTAGGGAAAACGCTGCACACCAACTGCATTCAATAAGAGGAGGAAGCCATTTTGAACTAGTATCTAAAAACATTGGGCAATCAACAGTCGCAACTGGAAACAAGAGGATCTTTTGAAATTTAAAGTTGCCAAATTGTCTTGAGGAATAACTCTCTCTATTATTTATTCATATGTGGTTCCTTAAGGAAGGTAAAAGTACTAGTAGGTTTTCTTGCCACAAAAATTTAACGCCAAGCATTATTGTCCTTTTTCTTACCCAGGATTATATATCAATAAATATATAAGTTTTAATAGTTTGTGCTTTTGCATTTTCTCTTATTGGGAATATAAATATCAGTATTGGAAAGATTGTAATTGATCAGAAAATACACATGGAGAGAGAAGAGAGAAACGAGAGAGAGAAAGAAAAAGAGAGAGAATACTATTGACCATAAACACTTACACTCTATAGGAGAGAGAGGACCCCACTGACAATAAGCGCTTACACTCCACAGGAGAGAGAGGACCCCGCTGACCATAAGACCTTACACTCTACAGGAGAAAGAGCGGACCCCACTGACCATAAGACCTTACACTCTACAGGAGAAAGAGGACCTCACTGACCATAAGAGCTTACACTCTACAGGAGAGAGAGGACCCCACTGACCATAAGAGCTTACACTCTATAGGAGAGAGAGGACCCCACTGACCATAAACGCTTACACTGTATAGGAGAGAGAGGACCCCACTGACCATAAACGCTTACACTCTACAGGAGAAAGGACTCTGCTGACTATAAGAGTTTACACTATACAGGAGAGAGAGAACACCACTGACCATAAGAACTTACAGTTTACAGGAGAGAGAGGACTCTGCTCAGTATAAGAGCTTATACTCTACAGGAGAAAGAGGATCCCACTAACCATAAGCGTTTACATTCTACAGGAGAGAGAGGACCCCGCTGACCATAAGAGCTTATACTCTACAGGAGAAAGAGCGGACCCCACTGACCATAAGAGCTTAGACTCTAAAGAAGAGAGAGGACCCCACTGACCATAAAAGCTTACACTCTACAGAAGAGAGAGGGCCCCGCTGATCATAAGAGCTTACACTCTGCAGAAGAGAGAGGACCCCGCTGACCATAAGAGCTTACACTCTACAGTATAGAGAGGACCCCGCTGACCATAAGAGCTTACACTCTACAGTATAGAGAGGACCCCGCTGACCATAAGAGCTTACACACTACAGGAGAGAGAGAGAGGACCCTACTGACCATAAGAACTTGCACTTTACAGGAGAGAGAAAAAGGGAGAGGACCCCGTTGACCATAACTGCTTACACTCTATAGGATTGAGGAGGACTCTGCTTACGCTCTACAGGAGAGAGAGAGGACCTCATTGACCATAACAGCCTACACTCTACAGGAGAAAGAAAGAGAGGATTCTGCTGATCATAAGACCTTACACTCTACAGGAGAGAGAGATGACCCCAGTGACCATAAGAGCTTACACGCTATAAGAGAGAGAGATGACCACACTGACCATAAGAGCTTACACTCTACAGGAGAGAGAGAGATGACCCCACTGACCATAAGACCTTACACTCTATAGGCGAGAGAGAGAGAAATGACCCCACTGACCATAAGAGCTTAAATTTTACAGAAGGGAGAGAGAGAGAGCGAGAGAGAGGGCCCCGCTGACCAATGAGGTTACACTCTTCAGGAGAGAAAATATCCCAATGACCAGAAAAAAAAATACACTCTACTGAAGAGAGGGACAGAGAAACCCACTGACCATAAGAGTTTATACTCCACAGGAATTAGAGACTTAACCAGTGACTCTTGAGATGGAAAATAACTCTGGTGTAGAAACTGTTGCTCCACTGGAAACCACTGATCTGTGATGGCCCAGTACTGACCACCACTACAAGGTATGATAATCTGCTAGATATATCTGTGGAGCATTATGAGGAAACCCGTGCGGCCACACAAAAAAACAAAAAAAGGTTACCCTCCTCTCTGATGCTTCAGCAGTTTGGGAACTGGGAGAAGGTGTCTTCCAATATTATTTTTTTGTAAACTAAAAAATAAATCTCAAAGTGTTCGCATTCACGTAAAATTGCGAGTTACAGGAAATTCAACTTGCACTCAATCCACCGTGAATCATTCAGCTCATCTCTAGTCGCAACCAATGATATCCAGATGTGTATTGCAATTTAACTTTTCGTTTCACTTTCAGTTACAAATTTGTCCATTTTTACCACTCCACAAGCTTAATAAATAAAAATTGATTTCCCTGAAAAGTCACGTATAGTAGCATTCGGTCTGGAGATGTTTACACTATAAAGTCTATCAGAAAATCATGGTTTGGGATTTTTTTTGTTTGTTTTTTAGTTTATTATGCAGACTACACGAACACCAAGTTGTCTGATAGCCATATTACTACTTCCTTCAGGACCACTGTTTTCAGCACATACAAACTGTCTTCATGGAGTCACATGAAGGTCTGTTATCTATATATCAGGCAGGTTCTTAATGCTGCAACTGAAAGATCTCCAAAAGGTCAATTGTGATACCTTTATATACATTGTCCAAATCCACCATTGTAAAATCAAAGGACCCAACTCATTGCTTTCTAACCAGTTTCTTTGCATCAATATCTCTCAATTACTGACATTTTGGTTTGCACTTTTTTAAGTCTTCTACTGTTTTGTGAGTTTTCTCCTTCTCAACACATTTCTTGTAGAGTGACCTAGTTCTGCCCACACTTCCTGTAGAGAGATATAGTCCCACTCACACTTCCTGTAAAGAGACAAAATCCAGTCCACACTTCCTGTAGAGAGATATAGTCCTGCCCTCACTTCCTGTAAAGAAACAAAATTCAGCCCACACTTCCTGTAGAGAGATATAGTCCCACCCACACTTCCCGTAAAGAGACACAAACCAGTCCACACTTCCTGTAGAGCAACAAAGTCCTCTACACTTCCTACAGAGTGACAGGGTCCTACAATCATTTCCCATAAAAGAACAAAATCTCCACCACACTTCCCATAAAGAGACAAAGCTCTGTCTATACTTCTTGTAAACTGACAAAGTTCTCCGCACATCTTGTAAAGTGACAAAATCCAGACCACACTTCCAGTAGAGCATTATAATCCAACCTATACTTACTGAAGAGTGACAAAATGCAGTTTACACTTCCTGTAGAGCGATCTAGTCATGCCCACACTTCCTGTAAAGAGATAAAATCCAGTCAACACTTCCTGTAGAGCAACAAAGTCCTTTACACGTCCTGTAGAGTGACAATGTCCTGCCAACACTTCCCATAAAGGAACAAAATTTCCACCACACTTCCTGTAAAGAGACAAAGTTATGAATAGTTCTCCACACTTTATTGTAAAGTGACAAAGCCCTCCACACATCTTGTAAAGTGACAAAGTCCTCCACACTTCTTGTAGAGTGGCAAAATCCTCCATTTCCTGTAGAGTGACAAAGTCATCCACATTTCCTGTAGAGTGACAAAGTCATCCACACTTCTGTAGAATGACAAGTTCATGCCAACACTTCCCATAAAGGGACAAAATCTCCTCCACACTTCCACTAAAGAGACAAAGTTCTGAAAAAACTTCCTGTAAACTTACAAAGTACTCCATACTTTTTGCAGAGTGACAAAGTCCCTCCAACACTTATTGCAGTATGACCAAGTCCCGCCAATACTTATTATAGAGTGACAAAGTCCCACCCACACTTCCTGTAGAGTGTGACAAAGTCCCACCCACACTTCCTGTAGAGTGTGACAAAGTCCCACCCACACTTCCTGTAGAGTGTGACAAAGTCCCACCCACACTTCCTGTAGAGTGACAAAGTCCCACCCACACTTCCTGTAGAGAAACAAAGTGATCCACACTTCCTCTAGAGTGAGAGGGTCCTGACAACACTTCCCATAAAGGGACAAACTCTTCTCCACACTTCCCATGAAGAGACAAAGTTCTGCCTATACGTTATGTAAACTGAAAAAGCCCTCCACATTTTTTGTAGAGTGGCAAACTTCACGTTACACTTCCTGTAGAGCGACAAAGTTCCCTTCACACATCCCCAAAAGTGACAAAGTCCCTCCCAAGCTTCTAGTACAGCAACAAAGATCTCCACACTTCCAGTAGAGTGATAGCGTCCTTCCCACACTTCCCATGGAGGGAGAAAATCTCTTCCGCATTTTCCAAAAAGACAAAGTTCTGTCTGTACTTCCTGTAAACTGACAAAGTCCTCCACACATCTTGTTGAGTCACAAACCTACACACTTCTTGTAGAGTGATAAAGTTCCACCCACACTTTCAGTAGAGAGATAGAATCCCACCCACACTTCTGGTAGAGATACAGAATCCCACCCACACTTCTGATAGAGAGATAGAATCCCACCCACACTTCCGATAGAGAGATAGAATCCCACCCACACTTCTGATAGAGAGATAGAATCCCACCCACACTTCCGGTAGAGTAACAAAGTCCCACCCACACTTCCAGTAGAGAGAATCCCACCCACAATTCCGGTAGAGAGATAGAATCCCACCCACACTGCTGGTAGAGAGATAGAATCCCACCCACACTTCTGGTAGAGAGATAGGATCCCACCCACACTTCTCATAGAGAGATAGGATCCCACCCACACTTCTGGTAGAGAGATAGGATCCCACCCACACTTCTCGTACAGAGATAGGATCCCACCCACACTTCCGATAGAAATATAGGATCCCACCCACACTTCCTGCAGAGTCACAAAGTCCTGCCTAAACATTCTGTAAAAAAAAGACTCCTCACAATGAGGTAATCTTTTGATGGTATGACAACATAATTCATAAATAAAGTGATTTGCAGATTGTAGATTTATCACAATATCGATCAAATGACATTGTCCTTGCAGACAACTTGATCTTCGTGAAGGCTCATTTAGAAAAAGTCCTTTTAGGCTTTAGTTAAATAAGTTTTGTCCAATGACCTGAAAGCATTTGTCACATGAGTTAACCAACAGATTTTCCCGACGGCACAATATGGCTACCTCTGTGGTGACAAGTTAAGGCAACAGAGCCAGAGAATAAAGCCTTCTTGTACATGGAGGAACTAAGCAGTCATATCACTGACAATTCGCGCTGTATCGAGACCCATGGCCCCCACAACCCTAAGGAAAAAGACAATGACCAGTAAAGTAATGTGCAAAAAACCACTGTTTGTGTTAAGGCAATGAATACAGAGCTGCTTTCAATTGAATGAATCTGACAGAGTTCACATTTCCAATCTTCCCAGCGAGTCACAAAATATAAATGCACTTAAAATTATATTTCAGCAAATCACAATGTATTCTCCTTTTCCTTTCCTTCAGACCCAAGACCAAATGATTGGTGCAATTCAACGAGACATATGCTGTAGGAACAATAATTGGAATTACCATTTTTTAGCCAGCTGCTATTTGTATTTCATTTTTATTCATGCTATTGGGCTGAAAATCTGTTCCAGCCTTCTGGATTCCATTATTAGAGCACAAGAGGTTTCCTTTTATACACGTCCTCCAGGGTTACTGTATAATACATGTAAGACCAAGTCTCGTTGGCTCCTCTGAATGAAGGTTGAAATATTTATTTTCTTTTGTAACTAAAAGATATTCTAATTCTACGCGAGGTCGGATCTTTACATCTGAATAATAAGCCATGTAATATTACATTACTCCATTATATGCCGAGAAAGAACTCCATAACTAACCTCCCGGGCTGCAAAGCAAAATGTGTAAAAAGCCCCCCGCCCCCCCGCTTACCATGTAATGCCCGTGACGCTGGAGTCGTTAAGATTGACTTTAAGCATCAAGTAATGGGGAGGGATTTCAGCTCTGAAACCTGCAGATTAGGGCATGCAACCATAGACAGTGCCTTGAATAAGTATTCATACCCTATGAACTTTTCCACATTTTTTTCATGTTACACCCACAAACAAATTTACTTTATTTGGATTTCATGTGATGAGTGCTTGTGCTCGGCACTGCTTGGTACTCAACTGAGTATTGGGGTGCTCAGCACTGCTCGGTAATCAACTGAGTATTGGGGTGCTCAGCACTCGGTACTCAACTAAGTATTGGAGTGCTCAGCACTGCTCGGTACTCAACTGAGTATCGGGATGCTTGGCACTGCTCGGTAGTCAACTGAGTACCAGGGTGCTCTGCACTGCTCGGTACTCAACTGAGTATTGAGGTGCTCAGCACTGCTCTGTACTCAACTGAGTATTGGGGGGTTCTGCACTGCTCTGTACTCAACTGAGTATTGGGGGGTTCTGTACTGCTCAGTACTCAACTGAGTATCGGGGTGTTCGGCTCTGCTTGGTACTCAACTGAGCATCAGGACATTCAACACTGCTCGGTACTCAACTGAGTATTAGGGTGTTCGGCACTGCTTGGTACTCCACTAAGTATCGGGGCGCATAGCACTGCTCAGTTCTCAACTGAGTATTGGGGTATTCAGAACTGCTCAGTACTCAACTGAGTATCGGGGTACTCAGCACTACTCAACTTAGTATCGAAACACTCGGCACTGCTCGGTACTCAACTGAGTTTCGGGGTGCTCAGCACTGCTTGGTATTCAACTGAGTATCGGGTCACTCAGCACTGTTCGGTACTCAAGTGAGTATCGGGGTGCTCAGCACTGCTCAGGACTCAAGTGAGTATCGAGGTGCTTGGCACTGCTCGGTACTCAACTGAGTATTGATGCCCTCAGTACTGTTCAGTACTCAACTGAGTATCAGGGCACACAGCACTGCTCATTACTCAACTGAGTATCGGTGTGCTCAGAATTGCTTATTGAAGACTAGTGGACCCATGGAAATTCGGTTTGGTGGGGTGACCCAGACATTTGATAAAATTTGGTTTGGAACTTGGACTTGACCAGAATCGCAATGGAAGTCAATAAGTGGGCAGTTCGGGTCTCTGCCTACATGCAGCCAGCCATAAACAAATCACTTCCGGGTGTGGGTGGGGTTTTTTTCCAACTTTTTTTGTTTGGAGCAAACTATATCCGATCATGCTGTTTTTACCCCATTGTGAGACGATCAACCTGCAAGCAGCTCGTACTGAGCTGAGCATCGAGCATACCCGAACACAGCGATGCTCACATGAGTGGTTTGCATATGTAAAGCACGCAAACTCCGAACCCAATCTCTGTTGTTTGGGAAACATCTGTGTTCGGTATGAATACTGACCCTTGGGTTCGCTCATCTCTACTGCTCAGTACTCGACTGAGTATCCTGGTGATTGAGCACAATGCTCGAGTACTTGCCCCACATGTTTTGCGGCTGTTTTCAGCCACTAAACATGCGAGAAGTGCCTGACAATTATGGTAATGCCGTAACCATCTATATAATGCTCGGTGATGCACCACTTCGGCGCTTTGTACTCCAGAAATACTGTAGGGAGAGCTGCTGGAGAAGGCATAGTGTATTAGAGTGTTTATTGCCTTACAGTCCTTGGTGCTGCAATGTAAATGTAGCGCCCCCTACGGTCATGCTACTTAGATCTGCAACCTGGTTCCTGGAGTCCTAGCTCTGGCTAAACCCGCACACACCTAAAACACTCACACAACACCACCCTGGACCACAAGAGGGCAGTATCAGAGGGTTGGCAGTCCTATGGTGTAAAGCCTGCCCAGGAAGTGGAGGTTGCCTAGGAGGTGTAAATCCAACTCTCCCGTAGTTAGGTCCCTAGAGGGAAGGAGAAGAGTTGGTGAGTGGAGGAGTGAAGCAGACAGAGGGAGGAGAAGGAAGGAGGAGGTCACCCAGCTGGGTGTCAGGTCTGGGTGCGAGGCCTGAGGATCGATCGCACGATGCCCATGGGAGAAGAAGCTGGCTGCGGGCTCTGCAAGGGACTCTGACAGAGCTGTGCACACAACCGGGTGCAGAACCTGAGGGGAGAAGTAGGAAAGCTCCAAGTCAAGAGGGAGCCACACGACAAGAGAAGTGCATGGAGGGGGCCATAGCCAGGCTACATGGACAGAGCCAAGACAAAGGTAACCAGGAATCTGTCCCCAGCACCAGGGGAGTGTAACCTGTGAGTAAATCACAGTAAAGACTCCCTGTTTCACTTGGACTTTGCCTGCTTGTATACCTTTCAACCTGCACTTCATCCAGCACATAGAGGATACTGGGGTGCACCCCTACCTGCGGAGGGGGTTAACACACTCGCTGCTGATCCCATCAGCCCCAGTCCCTCACAAGCAGAAGCGGCGGCATCTGTTCCCTTGACGCACTACCACAGGTGGCGTCAAGAACATTTACTTTATTATCCCTTGTAAATAGCCCCTGCCATTTCATTAAGCGTCCACTATTACCCGGATCTGGGGACCCTCGAGCCACAGTAATCCCGAATCCGAGCAGCACGGCTGCCCCGGGGCGCAACATAAAAAATCTATTCTAGTCTCTAATTATATTGCTCTTAGCTACATTTAGGGGTACTTTGCACACTACGACATCACAAGCCGATGGTAGCGATGCCGAGTGCGATAGTCCCCGCCCCCATCGCAGCAGCGATATCTTGTGATAGCTGCCGTAGCGAACATTATCGCTACGGCAGCGTCACACGCACTCACCTGCCCTGCGACGTCGCTCTGGCCGGTGACCCGCCTCCTTCCTAAGGGGGCGGGTCGTGCGGCGTCACAGCTACGTCACACGACAAGCGGCCAATAGAAGCGGAGGGGCGGAGATGAGCGGGATGTAAACATCCCGCCCACCTCCATCCTTCCGCGTAGCCGGCGTGAGCTGCGGTGACACAGGTAAGCTGATGTTCCTCGCTCCTGCGGCTTCTCACACAGTGATGTGTGCTGCTGCAGGGGAATGAGGAACAACATCGTACCGTCGCTGCAGTGAAATTATGAAAATGTCAGACACTACACCGATGATACGATTACGACGCTTTTGCGCTCGTTAATCTTATCATAAAGGATTTACACACTACGATATCGACAGCAACGCCGGATGTGCGTCACTTTCGATTTGACCCCACCGACATCGCAGCTGCGATGTCGTAGTGTGCAAAGTACCCCTAAGTGTAAAGCCCGCTTTACACGCTGCAATGTATCTTACAATGTGTCGGCGGGGTCACGTCGTAAGTGACGCACATCCGGCATTGTAAGGTACATTGTAGTGTGTGACAGGTATGTGCGATTGCGATTGAACGAAAATCCGTTCATCACATACACATCGTACTTGTCTCTAGAATTGCAAGTCAGATTGTTCATCGTACCACCTCCTTCCTTCCGCATTGTGGGTCGGGAGCCGCAGGACGCTGGTAAGATCTGTTCATCGTTCCCGGGGTGTTACACACTGCAATGTGTGCTACCCCGGGAACGATGAACAGATCTTACCAGCGTCCTGCGGCTCCCGACCCACAATGCGGAAGGAAGGAGGTGGGCGGGATGTTTACGTCCCGCTCAGCTCCGCCCCTCCGCTTCTATTGGCCGGCTGCCGTCGATGTGACGCCGAACGTCCCTCCCACTCCAGGAAGTGCACGTTCGCCGCCCACATCGTGGTCGTATGGACGGGTAAGTACGTGTGACGTGGGGTTACTCGTATGTGCGGCACGTTCAACAAATTGAACGTGCCACACATACGATGGGGGCGTTGCAAATCGCATACAAGATCGTATGCGAAATTGCAGCATGTAAAGCGGGCTTAAGGCTATCTCCTGGAGAAGGGATAGAGTATTAGATGCATCTAGGCAGAGATTATTGCCTTACATTACATGATGCTTCTATGTTAAGTCCTTTTCAGGGCTAATTCAAGTACATTCAGTTCTCTAATAACCCAGCCTTTAGCTGTAATTAGTGTACAGTGAACTGTTGTAGTTAGTGTAGGGAGAGCTGCTGGAGAAGGGATAGTGTATTAGAGGCATCTAGGCAGGTATTATTGCCTTACATTCCTTGCTGCTGTCATGTACAGAAAGAATATTGGGCCACAGTGAATAACACTCAATTCAAGTGTCATTACCATGACAGAATCATTGGATGCCATACAACACTATGCTATTCCCCCACCTGAGCTGTAATCTCTACAGCTCTACCAGAGTGACCATGGGCCTCTTGGCTGCCTTTCTAGTTATATCTCTCCTTGCTTAGGATTTCAGTTTTGGTGGACGGCCATGTCTGGGTAGGTTTGCAGTTGTGCCACAGTCCTTTCACTTTTGGATGATGGATTGAACCATGCTACGTGAGGTGTTCAGAGCTTTGATTATTTTATACCCTAACCCTTGCTTTACTCTTCTCTATAACTTTATCACTGACCTGTCTGGTGTGTTCCATGATAAGCAATGTAATGTATATGCACAGTGAATCCACCAGGAGAACAATGAGTGCAGCTCTGGAATGTAATACAGCATATAATTCAGGATCAGTAATGTAATGTATGTACACAGTGACTGCACCAGCAGAATAGTGAGAGCAGCTCTGGAGTATAATACAGGAGGTAACTCAGGATCAGTAATGTAATGTATGTACACAGTGCAGTGACTACACCAGCAGAATAGTGAGTGCACCTCTGGAGTATAATATAGGATGTAACTCAGGATCAGCAATGTAATGTATGTACACAGTGACTACACCAGCAGAATAGTGAGTGCAGCTCTGGAGTATAATACAGGAGGTAACTCAGGATCAGTAATGTAATGTATGGACACAGTGACTGCACCAGCAGAATAGTGAGTGCACCTCTGGAGTATAATATAGGATGTAACTCAGGATCAGCAATGTAATGTATGTACACAGTGACTACACCAGCAGAATAGTGAGTGCAGCTCTGGAGTATAATACAGGAGGTAACTCAGGATCAGTAATGTAATGTATGGACACAGTGACTGCACCAGCAGAATAGTGAGTGCAGCTCTGGAGTATAATACAGGAGGTAACTCAGGATCAGTAATGTAATGTATGGACACAGTGACTGCACCAGCAGAATAGTGAGCGCAGCTCTGCAGTATAATACAGGAGGTAACTCAGGATCAGTAAAGAAAGCCATGGACTCCATAGGGGGGAGGGGCGACATGACCAGAGGGAAGGGAGGGAGTGAGGGGTTAATAAAGTTATAATGAGGGGCATTATGGGAAGGTATAGGGGATTGGTGGAGAAAGGATCCCTGTAGGGGAGGGGGGGGGAGTATAAAAGCGATGAGGACAGATTAGACCACGACTGATGGCGGATCTCCAGGAACTGGATCGGATGATCCGGGCGGCGATGGCGGTGCACGGGGCCCAGGCAGTGCAGTCTCACTTCAGGGCTGCCTGGGTTTCCCCGTCGGCACCTGCCCCTTGTTCCCCCCCTCGCCGTGGGCGGCGTTCCAGGCCCCCTGTCAGGTACTCTCCGGGCGCGGGGGGAGCAAGGAGGCCAAGTGAGAGCCCCCCTCGGGACCCTCCGCGGCGGGGCGGGCAGCGGCAGCTCCCTGCGTCCGCTCCGGCCGCCGGGAGGAATCTCCGACGCGGCCGCGACGGCCGAGAAGGGGGCGTGGCCAGCCCAAGGCCTTCTTCCTGTCTCAGGCCTCGGGCTGGAGTGCAGAGCCCAGCGGCGTCTCCCGGCCGGGAGCGAGCCCGGCGATGGAATGAGGCCAGCGGTGGCCTGGATGGAGGCGGGCCCGGCCTGGGGCCTACTTCCGGTCCCAGGCCGCGGGCTCGAGTTAACAGGCCGGCGGCAGCCCGGGGACCGGGCCGTGCCCAGCATGAACCGGAGGCACGGAGAGGGGGCGTGTCCAGCCTGGGGCCTGCTCTGGACGCCGGGCCCCCGGCGGTGGGGCACGTCCCGGCGGCTGTGTGAAGCCCCACAGGTGTTGTGTCGGTGCATTACCTTCAGGGACTCCACTCAGCTGGATCTTGTCACAGGTAGGAGATCTTCTTCTTGTCGTGACGCCACTCTCAGTATTGCGGCCAGTAGGGACCGCCACTGCAGGTTGAGGGACGCCTGGGGCTGATGGTGAGTGCAGTTAGTTGGAATAGCCTCCTGAGAGTGAGGCAAGCCCCAGGGCCCTGTGTAGGTGCGTAGAACCACAAGGCGCAGAATAACTCCACACAGGCAGAATGTCTTTCAGGGTTTTTACTCACTTCAGGTGGCAGGGTGAGTAACCCGGGCGTAGCTGGGATGAACCAGGCGGGAACCAGGCATCCTTCAGGCTGACCTCTGATGGTGACCACCAACTCGCCTTCCTTAGCCCTTGGTGGTTTGGGGTAACCCCGACTCTTAGTCCCTATGGGGGTCACCCAGGGAAGCTGCTGAAGCCTCACTCCCCTTCGTTTGCCGTTTGCTTGTGGCCTGGACCAGCTCACTCCAGCTGCTTGCCTCCTGTGAGCTATGGGCCCTAACTGTGGCTACGTGGCTGCGGCTTTTGTGGTGTTGTGGTGTGGGCTTTGAGGGCCCCACACCGGCAGGTTTAGCAGGGAAAGGTGGATCTATCCCCACTCCGGGATCTGCCGCCCGTTTGGGCCTGGTTCTCCCTAGCAGTCTCCTTACTTCCCACTCTGTGCTCTCTCTCTAGCTGGAGATGGGTTTCGGGTAGCACTCCTAGGTGACCGTTCTCCCCCGTCGGTAGCCACTGCACGGACGCTGTCAGACTCCAGCAGCCCAGGGGAAGGGGTCAGCTCTCCTCGGAGCTCCCTGGACTCTGCTCTGAACCGGCTAACATCTGGGACCTTCACTGCTGCTCCTGTCAGAGCTTCACTTTCCTGCTCCTCACTCCTCCACACTCTGCTGCAGACTCTTTACTCCTCCTTCTCTTTTCCCTTTTGTGCCTGCCTACGCCACCTAGCAACCAGACTCTCTTACCACACCCCTTGAGAGGAGATGGAGGCTTTTGGCCCCCTCCACTATTCCAGTGGAGGTGAAGGCTTTTCCCCCTCCTGGGATCCCCAGGGGTCCTCTCATAGGTACATGTGTGAGACCTGATCACTATGCGCCTGTGTAGTCACACCTCGGTCAGCCTTCTGGATTACCTGTATTGTACTGTCCCCAGCATGGGTGCAGTACTCAGTGGTGCCTGACCAGGTCAGGGGCGCCACATTCCCCCTTAGTTATCACCAGCACGTCCTCGGGCTGCAAGACAACATTTTAAAATGCATAAAACAGTAAAACATGTAAAACATTTTTAAAAGCACCAGGTACCATACATCACCACCCTCCACCCACAAGTCCGTTAACCCACCCAAAACCCTCTCACGTTGGCCGCGCCTTCAGCCACTTCTGGCAGGATGTAGAGGCGGCTTTCATGGTCTGGTGGTCTTCAGGGTATACCTGGCCTGGTGGATCCGCGCCTTCAGCCTCTTCTGGCAGGATGTAGAGGCGGCCTCCACAGTTGGTGCTGACCAGGTACCCTCTTTGTGGTGGAGAGCCAGGCCCCATAAACAGGCATGCTCTCTGGTTGCAGGTAAGCCAAGGCCCTATATACGGACGGGCCCCCTGGTTGCAGACGAGCCAAGCCCCTAAACAGGCTGACTCTGGTGGTGGTGGTGCCCTCTGGTGTAACTATTTACACTGCGAGAGTTTGTGGCTATAACCAGTTCATAGCCTTAAGGTTTATTTCTCACATCAGTTTGTGTGGGCACATTCTTAAACTTGTAAAACGTTGCAAAACAAACTTTTCAAACTGGTAACTTGCTTTACGTTACATGGACTTTATGCAGACTCCTCTTCACCAGGGCTTGGGCCTGTAGGGCTGCGGCACCTGTTGCTTCCTTGACCTTTTTCTTCATCTGTGGTAGTCTCATCAGTGGGTTCTTTGTCTATTCTTTCTTTATCGCTGTCTTTCCTTTCTTCTTCTTTAGGACATGGTGCTACATCTAGCGCGTACCAGCCTCTTTCGCCTTGATGCATGGTAAACTGCACTGTGTCTCCCATTTTCAGGTTCCTTCCAGGATGTCCTCTGGGCAAATTAGCTCTGACGTCTCTCCTATTGACAAAAATGCCTTCTTTGATACCAGGTGCAACGATGAACCCGTATCCTGACTTCAGGCTAAAGTCTTCCACAATTCCTCTACAAAGGGGTCCTCTGACCTGTGCTTTGGCTCTTCTCAGGAACCGTTTTTCTTCTAGGTCTCTGGCCGTTATGTCATCTCTTTGCTCTGGGGATGGCGGAGCAGGTGACAACTGGTTTCGGCTACGGCGCCGTGTCTTGCGGGCTTGATTCTGCTGGGTGGCTGCTTCACTGCTGGCAGGCTCCCAGGTGAGGTTGCTAGATAAATCTTCCTCTTCATCCCAGCGAGAATATGGCAACATCTCCGGCTCTGGGCATAGATCCACTGCTGGTGGCTCCTGAGTCAGCTCCTCAGCTTCCTGGCCTCCCCTCCCCCTTAGTTCTTCTGAGCACTCCTTTGGTGGCAGTGCTGGGGATGGACTTTCTTCAGCAGGCCCAGGCAGGGATCTTTTTGGCATGATTGCTGCAGGAGTCGTCTTGGGGGTATGCGGAGGGAGTATGTACTGGTCCACCAACCATTGTGGAAACTTGGCCTCCATGTCATCCTTCAGCTGCCAGTATGCGGGGTCCTCCCCCAGCGTGGGCTTTCCAGCAGGGACCTCTTTGGACTGGGGAGCGGTGTCTGCTCTGGCCTTGCAGGCCGGGGTAAATGGTGATGCCATCTTATCTTGGCGGGCCGCGCCTGACATGGCGGCGGCCTGGTCTTGGCGGGCCGCACCTGGCGTGGCTGCGGCCTGGCTCAGCGTCGCCGCGCCGGGCGCCTCTTCAGGGACCGCGGGCGTGGCAGCAGGGGTCGGGGCATCCGGGCCGGCAGGGGTAATACTGGACTCACCCATCGGTGGCAGCATCGGGGTCTGAGTCGTTGCCACTCGGTCTGGCGCTCGGCGCGCGGCTCTCCCTTCATAGGCCTGAACCGCGGCAGCCATCTCCAGAAGTTCCATGCGTTCTTCTCTGATCTGCTCCACGACCCGGGTCTCCAGTCGGTCGCAGAACTGGGCCAGCTCCCGATACCACCAGGCAGCGGAGCCCGGTTCTGGGTTTCTGCGGTCAGACGCCATTTCTTCTGCGCCCTCTTCTGTACGATTTCCCAGCAGTGGACTCGTCGTTGCCTCTAGTAGCAAGCTGTTCAGTTTCCGCTCTGCCTCTTTCAGCAGCTCCTCTCCCAGCAGCAGGCTTCTGGCTCCCTTTCTGTCCCGACGTCTCTGGACGCTTCCGCTCTCTTCACTTGCGAGGTCAGAACTCTGCAGGGGATCTCTGGGTAGCCACACCTCTTCGTGGGCGGTAACTTCTTCCAGCGCGGGCTGCTGTGGTTTTTCAGCGCGCTTTTCATGGTGGCAATATGGCGGCGCTTCCAATTTTTCAAGCGGACCGCCCAGGCACATGGTCACCTGTCTGAACAGGTCTAGTCCTTATCCTGTTCGTGACGCCAGATGTGAAGCCCCACAGGTGTTGTGTCGGTGCATTACCTTCAGGGACTCCACTCAGCTGGATCTTGTCACAGGTAGGAGATCTTCTTCTTGTCGTGACGCCACTCTCAGTATTGCGGCCAGTAGGGACCGCCACTGCAGGTTGAGGGACGCCTGGGGCTGATGGTGAGTGCAGTTAGTTGGAATAGCCTCCTGAGAGTGAGGCAAGCCCCAGGGCCCTGTGTAGGTGCGTAGAACCACAAGGCGCAGAATAACTCCACACAGGCAGAATGTCTTTCAGGGTTTTTACTCACTTCAGGTGGCAGGGTGAGTAACCCGGGCGTAGCTGGGATGAACCAGGCGGGAACCAGGCATCCTTCAGGCTGACCTCTGATGGTGACCACCAACTCGCCTTCCTTAGCCCTTGGTGGTTTGGGGTAACCCCGACTCTTAGTCCCTATGGGGGTCACCCAGGGAAGCTGCTGAAGCCTCACTCCCCTTCGTTTGCCGTTTGCTTGTGGCCTGGACCAGCTCACTCCAGCTGCTTGCCTCCTGTGAGCTATGGGCCCTAACTGTGGCTACGTGGCTGCGGCTTTTGTGGTGTTGTGGTGTGGGCTTTGAGGGCCCCACACCGGCAGGTTTAGCAGGGAAAGGTGGATCTATCCCCACTCCGGGATCTGCCGCCCGTTTGGGCCTGGTTCTCCCTAGCAGTCTCCTTACTTCCCACTCTGTGCTCTCTCTCTAGCTGGAGATGGGTTTCGGGTAGCACTCCTAGGTGACCGTTCTCCCCCGTCGGTAGCCACTGCGCGGACGCTGTCAGACTCCAGCAGCCCAGGGGAAGGGGTCAGCTCTCCTCGGAGCTCCCTGGACTCTGCTCTGAACCGGCTCACATCTGGGACCTTCACTGCTGCTCCTGTCAGAGCTTCACTTTCCTGCTCCTCACTCCTCCACACTCTGCTGCAGACTCTTTACTCCTCCTTCTCTTTTCCCTTTTGTGCCTGCCTACGCCACCTAGCAACCAGACTCTCTTACCACACCCCTTGAGAGGAGATGGAGGCTTTTGGCCCCCTCTACTATTCCAGTGGAGGTGAAGGCTTTTCCCCCTCCTGGGATCCCCAGGGGTCCTCTCATAGGTACATGTGTGAGACCTGATCACTATGCGCCTGTGTAGTCACACCTCGGTCAGCCTTCTGGATTACCTGTATTGTACTGTCCCCAGCATGGGTGCAGTACTCAGTGGTGCCTGACCAGGTCAGGGGCGCCACAGCTGCTTCTGACCAGGAGCGTGCCCGGCGTGTGATGGAGGCCAGCGATACCCCCCGGGGACGTTGGGGGAGCCAGCAGGGGGACCGGTGTGGGCAGGCGCCACCCGGATACCTGCACGGCTGCGGAGGAGAGGAGGGACGGTGGGACCCCCGCAGGGCGCGCCAGGTCCCTCAGGTCATCTGCTCTGCGCCCGGCGGACGCGGTCTCCCTCGGGGGGGGGAGGACCCAGCGGGAGGTCTCGGTCGGAGGCCCGGGAGGGAGGGAACCGGCGGTGGGGAGCCCCCTGAGCTCGGGGAGAGGCTCCTCCAGGAAGAGGACTCGGTCGGCGGCGGCCCAGGGGACAGGACGGTCTTGTGGGCTGTCGCCGCAAAGAAAGCAGCGGACGCCCACCGCCAGTGCCCACGCGGCTGCCCAGGAGGGCGGCTGTGGTGGAGGGGGCGCATCGGCTGCGTCCTCTGGAGCTGGGACGGTGGAGGACGGCTACAGCGAAGAGGAAGAAGGAGCCCTCAGGTCGGGGGACGAATTAGAGGAGCCGCTGGCGGACGACATCGCAGTATCGAATTCCGTCTCCGCGTCACGGTCGGGTGAGCTAGCCGTGGATTCGGCATTGCTTGCGGCGCGGGGTGCGGGTGCTGGGGAGGTGGCTGCGGGCACGGCAGCGCCAGAGGGGTCAGTTTTGCTTAGCCAGTTGCTGGGGCTTTTGCAGGGTTTAGCGCGAGCGCCGGCGGCGGCGACGGCCTGGACAGGGTCGGCGGTGGATGGCGCGGCGGCGGCTAGCGGCGAGAAGGTGCCGGTGGGGGCGGGTGTAGGTAGCGGAGTAGTGGAGCCTGCAGGCGATAAAGCGGGAGAAAAGGAGAAGGAGAAGGAAGATGAGGTGGTGAGGCTGGATGATAGGGCTAAGAGCGAGGTGTATGTGTGCTTTGAGGGACCGCTAGGGGCGCACCTCAAAAAAGAGGTGAGGGAAAAAATTTGGAAAGGGGAGTATGTGGAGATATTTTCCCTGCTGCCCCTGGAAAAATTTAACCTAGACAAGGTGAAGCCGAGCGATTCCAAGAAGGAAAAGGAGGAGGAAGAAAAACGCCGTTCCAATTGGTTGCAGGCGTTCGCAATTTTGGCTAGCGTGGTAGGGGAAAAGGAGCCGGAGCACTGCTCGGCTCTATTCAGCTATATGGATGCAATCGGGGAGGCGCATCGCACGTACGGGGGTTTGGCATGGCTGCGGTATGATGAGCAGTTTAGGCAGCGGAAGGCGTTGCGGCCCGGCATGCGGTGGGACCATAAGGACATTTCCTTATGGATGCGCTTAATGGCGGCCCCGAGCCAGCCCTTTCGTGGCGGTGCCGGGGGACCGGGAGCCGGGCCCTCGGGGATTCAGAAAAAGGGATTGTGCTGGCAATTTAACGAAGGCCAGTGCAAATTTGGCGCAGCGTGTAGGTTCAAGCATGAGTGCTCCGGCTGCGGGGGGGGACATAGTTTGTCCAAATGCTTTAAGAAAGGGAGAGGCAAGGCTGGGGACGGGTCTGGAAAAAGGGAGGACGCCGGTGAAAGTAGAGGCGATGGCGCCGTTTTTAAGTAGGTACCCGGACGGGGCAGCGGCGTCGCTTTTGCGGTTTGGTTTTTTGTACGGTTTTCGGATTCCGTCGGCGGTTGAGGCATTGCCTCCGGTTTTTCGCAACTTACGGTCGGCAAGGGACCACCCTATGGTTGTGGGTGAGAAGTTGGGTAAAGAGGTTGAGCTGGGCAGGATGGGGGGCCCATTTGAGAGCCCTCCGTGCAGTAATTTGGTGGTGTCCCCGCTGGGGGTGGTGCCAAAGAAGGAGCCGAATAAATTTCGGCTCATTCATCATCTTTCATTTCCGGAAGGGTCGTCTGTGAATGACGGCATTGCGCCGGAATTGTCGGCGGTGTACTACGTCTCGTTCGACAAAGCGTTGGACTTGGTACGGGCGGCAGGATGCGGTGCATTGATGGCAAAGGCGGATGTAGAATCGGCGTTTCGTTTGTTGCCGGTGCATCCGGAGAGTCAGCACCTTCTGGGTTGCTGGTGGAACGGGAAGTTTTATGTTGATCGTTGTTTGCCCATGGGCTGTTCGATTTCTTGTTCATATTTTGAGGCTTTTAGCTCCTTTGTGGAGTGGGTGGTGCGGGACGTGTCCGGCTTGTCGTCCATTATTCATTATTTGGATGATTTTCTGTGTGTTGGTCCGGCGGGTTCCATGGTTTGCGCTGGTTTGTTGTTCGCCTTGCAGAGAGTGGCGGATCGGTTCGGGATCCCTTTGGTGCAGGAAAAAACGGAGGGGCCGGCGCCGGTTATGCGGTTCCTGGGGATTGAAATCGACTCGCTGGCCATGGAATGTAGGTTGCCAGAGGACAAGATTGTGGATTTGCGGAGTGCGGTTGCAGCAATGTTGGCAGCGAAAAAAGTGCGGCTTAAGGTGGTACAGTCTTTGCTTGGAAAGCTGAATTTTGCATGCAGGATTATGCCGATGGGGCGTGTTTTCGCCAGGAGGTTGGCGGCAGCTACGGCAGGAGTACGGTCATCGGCGCATTTCGTGCGGGTCACGCGGGAGATCAAGGCAGACTTGTTGGTTTGGAACGTCTTCTTGCGACATTTTAACGGCCGCACTTTGTGGTTGAAGAAGGTGGTGCCCAATGATGCTCTGGAACTATATACGGATGCGGCCGGGTTGGCGGGTTTCGGTGCCATTTTTCAGGGTCATTGGTGTGTGGGAAGGTGGCCCGAGGATTGGCGACAGGGTGGCCTTGTCAAAAATCTGGCCCTGCTCGAGTTGTTTCCAATCGTGGTGGCGGTGGAGTTGTGGGGGTCGCAATTTTCGGGACGTAAGGTGTGCTTCCATTGCGATAATCAGGCAGTTGTACATGCACTAAACAGCTTGTCAGCGAAATCTGGACCTGTAGTGGCATATTTGCGGCATTTGGTGCTCAAGTGTTTGCTGTGGAATATTCATGTGGTTGCAAAACATGTGCCGGGGGTGGATAACGGGGTGGCTGACGCTTTATCTCGTTTTCAGTTCCACAGGTTTCGGGAGTTACTGCCAGGGGCGGACGAGGTCGGAGCGGTGTGCCCAGAGGAATTGTGGAGCCTGGTGAGGCAGTGATTGCGGGTTTGATTAGGAATTCGGTGACTGAGGTGACTTGGTGCCGTTATGCTAAGGTGTGGGTTGAGTGGCAGGCAGTGCTGGGTGAGATGTTTGGTAACGGGCGAGTGGATTATTTACTGGCGCTCTTGGCATTGGTGAGTGAGGATTTTAGGGCTGGGAGGTCAGCGTCGGCGGTGGCGATTAGGGTGGCGGCTGTGGCCTTCTGGTTAAAGGTTAGGGGTGAGCAGGACGTTTCACGGGACTTTCGGGTACGGCAAGCATTGAAAGGTTTTCGGAAAGGGGTGAAGGTGCGGGACGCTAGGCGGCCCATTTCGTTGGACTTGTTACGGCGTTTGGTGGATGGTTTGCAGGGCATTTGTGTCTCAGCGTATGAGACGGTGTTGTTTAAAACTGCTTTCGTGTTGGCTTTTTTCGGGGCTTTTTGGATAGGAGAATTGGTGAGCCCGTCAAGGGTGAGTGGGGGTGGTTTGCTATTCGAGGATGTGTCGGTAGTGGGACAGAGAGTGGAGTGTCGGCTTCGGCGGTCCAAGACGGACCAGATGGGTCGGGGCAGGTTGGTAGTGTTGTATGCGGTGCAAGGGGATGGCTTGTGCCCGGTGCAGGTGGTGAGTCAGTTTTGTGGTCTGCGGGGTGGTCTTCCGGGCCCGCTGCTACGTCACAAGGACGGGGCTTGGTTGTCTCGTTATCAGTTTGTGGCAGTGCTGCGGAGTTGTTTGCGCTGGGCGGGTGAGCGCCCAGAGGATTACGGGTCCCATTCGTTCAGGATTGGGGCGGCTACCGAGGCTTCTCGTTGGGGTCTTGGAGATGACATGGTGAGACGGATTGGTCGGTGGGAGTCCTCTCGTTTTCGTGGTTATGTGCGCCCGCAGTTATCTCGTTGAGGGCTCTGGTGGGGAGTTTGTTTGTTCTGCCGTTAGGTTTTTGTTGTTCTTTGTTGCAATCTGGAATGCTGGTGTTGTTATTAAAATTGTTTCCTTTATTGTAGGAGTGTGTCTGATCTGGATCCTGGGGCACTCGTTCGTTTTTTGGGGGGCCCGTTGGGCCGACGCTCGCCCGAATGGTCGGCAGTTGGGTGTGGACAGATCGCTGGCATCGGTCAAGTGGATTGGAGTGCGGGGCATGGAATGGAGCAGGGTCGTGCCGGAATTTGAATACTATTGTAGGATGGACAGACCCCCGAACGTGTTGGTTTTGCACGTGGGGGGGAATGACCTGGGTTCGCGGGCATCCCGCGATCTGATTCGGGACATTAAGATCGACCTACTGCGGTTATGGGCAAGGTATCCGGGCCTGATAGTGGTGTGGTCGGATATTGTGGCCAGATTATGGTTGAGGGGGGCCCGGTCGGTTGAGAAGATTAATCGCGCCCGGGCACAAGTGAACAGGGTGGTTGCGCGTTTCGTGCGGAGAAACGGCGGCGTGGTGGTGAGGCATGTGGACCTGGAATCGGCGAAGTGGCAGTTTCGGAGAGGTGATGGGGTTCATCTTAATGACATTGGTTCTGATTTATGGGCCCTGGGTTTGCGGGATGGTGTGGAGCAAGCCTTGGGCGTGTGGCGGGTCCAGGCCACGTAAGGTGTCACGTGTCCTGTCCTGTGGCGGGGGTAGGTCTGGTCCAGAAGCGGTTGGAAGGGATTTGTAGCTGGACCGAGAGGCACTGTCTTGGTATGGTGTCTCTGGGTTCCGGGAAATTGCAGGCACGGGGTTCTGCAAAGTTTGGGGGGTATTAATCCGTGGGGTGATTAATACCTCATCTCTGGGTCGGAGTGTTGCGGCCAGGGATATTGGTGTAGGAAAGGGTTTCTGGACCGGGCCTACATAGGCTTTCATGTACCGTTTATTATTATGTGTTACCTATTATTGTGTGTTTGGGGTCGCCCGTTGGACGGCGCCCCCTTTTTGTGGTAGTATGTTAATAATAGGTAATAAAGGCTGCTGTAGCCAATTTGTTTAACCAAGTCGCATGCAGTCGGTGTATTATTTTTAGGTTAAGTTTTAAGGGGTATAGTAACCATCACGACCGGAGAATCCTTCCTCAGTGGTCATGTAATGTATGGACACAGTGACTGCACCAGCAGAATAGTGAGTGCAGCTCTGAGGCATAAGGAGTGTATATACATATTTGTATTCCCTTATCTGTCTTTATGTGGTTATGCAGACTCATGTGACTAAGTACAATGTCTATAGGATTTACTTTTTGAAATTTGCCTGGTATAGCATTCGCTCTAAATATCTGCAGACCAATCACTTCTGATTTAAAATTTAGAACATTTCCAGGGACATATTTCTTTAAATCCTTCCAGCATTGGGTGGTCACGTCACCGCTGCAGCCGGACGATGAGATATTGTCAGGAGGTATTGAATGTGTGAAACAATGGATGATATAGAAATGTTGGCTGCATTAATGCCGTGCTACTACACCATGTAACTATGGAAACTGAATCTGGTGCCGTCTTTATTTATTTCCTTTTTGGTTTGTTTATGAAATATTGGAATCTATGATTATAGTAATAATGTAACAATTTGTGGTATCGACACTTTGTCTTCTGTGCACTTTCCCTGTGAGGTCAAGGAAGTTCTGTGAGAAATCGCTCGGGTACATGCTCAAATGTTTATTGTATCATTACAATATTATTTGATAGTGTTCAACCTTCTAATATTAACAGACCCCTCCTCACAGCCACAGAATACGGACCCCGTGCTCTACAGAAGCCCCTTATACACTATGGACAAGGGTCAATTTGTAACCATTCAGAATCCTTACCATTTCCTTAAATATTTTGGATTTTTCCCGGAATCCAAAATTTTCGGGTTTTGGGTTGTACAAATTCAGCAAAATGTAGAAGGGTGCATCTAAAAAGGATGGGAATGGATGGGTGCGTATATCCTCCTATATCTGTAACCCTCTCCCTCCCCTCCATTTTTTAAACATCTTTTTTCAGGGGTGTTTCAATTTAGACCAAAATGAATCAGCCGTCCAAGTAGGGTGAATCTGCCAAAAACTAATATACAAATCAAAAAAGGTCCGTGGAGCCTCTGTTAGGAGTCTCGACATGGAAAATAGCCAGCTATCCTTCCGGGAAGGACCTAGCCAAGAAGTGGCTCTTTTTAGGAGACCACCATAACCACCATATTAAGTGGCCCTTTTAGTCAATATCCAACTCTTGACGAGTTTAACCCCTTCAGCCCCCGAGCACTTTCCGTTTTTGCGGATTTGTTTTTTGCTCCCCTTCTTCCGAGAGGCGTAACTTTTTTATTTTTCCATCAATCTTGCCATATGAGGGCTTGTTTTTTGCGGGACAAGTTGTACTTTTAAATGAAACCATAAGTGTTACCATATAGTGTACTGGAAAACGGCAAAAAAATTCCAAGTGCGGAAAAATTGCAAAAAAAGTGGGATTGTACAATAGTTTTTGGGATATTTTATTCACCGTGTTCACTATATGGTAAAACTGATGTGTGGGTATGATGCCTCAGGTCGGTGCGAGTTTATAGACACCAAACATGTATAGGTTTACTTGTATCTAAGGGGTTAAAAAAAATTCACAAGCTTGTCCGAAAAAAGTGGTGCACGTTTTGCGCCATTTTCCAAAACCCGTATCGTTCTCATTTTTCAGGATCTGAGGCTCAGTGATGGCTTATTTTTTGCGTCTTGACCTGACGTTCTTAACGGTACCATTTTTGCGCAGATGCTACGTTTTGATCGCCTGTTATTGCATTTTGCGCAAAATTTGCGGCGACCAAAAAACGTAATTTTGGCGTTTGGAATTTTTTTGCCGCTACGCCGTTTACTGATCAGATTCATTGATTTTATATTTTGATAGATCGGGCATTTCTGAACGCGGCGATACCAAATATGTGTGTATTTTTTATTTTTTTAACCCTTTAATTTTCAATGGGGTGAAAGGGGGGTGATTTGAACATTTAGGTTTTTTTATTTTTTTTTAATTTTTTAAAACTTTTTTTTTTACTTTTTTTTTTTATTTTACTAGTCCCCCTAGGGGGCTATTGCGATCAGCAATCCGATCGCTTTGCACAATCTGCAGATCTCAGCTACAGAGCTGAGAACTGCATATTTGCTGCTTCACTTTCAATGCCGGCTGTATTCCGGCATTGAGAGGAAGTGACTCATGTTAGCCACAGGCGTCATCACATGACCCTGTGCTACCATGGCAACCGCCGAAAGTCACGTGATCATGTCACGTGACTTCCGGCGGGGGCGGGGTAAGTCACTGTCATGGCGGCGCCCATATACATATCGCTGCCAAGACTTTGGCAGCGAAATGTAAGGGGTTAATGGCCGCGGGTGGAAGCCATTCCACCCGCGGCTAGCAGCCACACATATCAGCTGTTGATAACAGCTGATATGTGCGCGTCTCGCCGCCGCCTGCCGGCGGCAGGGGGCAGGGCTTACCGGAACACGATCCATGACGTATCTAGTACGTCATGGGTCGTTAAGGGGTTAAGGATATGACAAGGGAAATACCAAGGCCAGGTATCCATCCACAGACAGCAGTTTCGGGGTGTTGCCCCTCATCAGTGTGTAGTAGGATTCTGGCCAGGTGGGAGCAATGCCTAGTAGACCAACAAGACAAAACAATCACTGATCTCGGGGAGACCAGCCAGAGAAAACACTGCCGGCAGCCAGCGAAGGCGCTCAACACAGTTGAATCCTAGGTGCATTGCCCCCTAAGAAGTATGCAAATCAAAAAAGGTCCGTGGAGCCTCTGTTAAAAAAAACCTAGCCAGAATCCTACTCCACACTGATGAGGGGCAATACTCGAAACAGGTGTCTGTGGATGGAAACCTGGCCTTGGTATTTCCCTTGTCATATCTTTAAAATCGTCAAGAGTTGGATATTTACTAAACGTTCCACTTAATATGGTGGTTATGGTGGTCTCCTAAAAAGAGCAACTCCTTTGCTAGGTTCTTCCCAGAGGGATATCTGGTTATTTTCCGTGTCGAGACTCCTAAGAGAGGCTCCACAGACCTTTTTTGATTTGCATACTTCCCTGGGGGCAATGCCCCTAGGATTTCACTATGTTGAGCGCCTTTACTGGCTGCCGGCAGTGTTTTCCCTGGCTGGTCTCCCCGAGATCAGTGATTTTTTTTGTCTTGCTGAAAAACTAATATACAGTGTATATATATATATATATATATATATATATACATATATATACATACATACACGCACACATATATACACAGAGACGTAGTCAGGTCACGATCCGAGGGTCAGAATTCCGGAAAGGCACGTAGTAGATTCAGGAAGAAAATGGAGATGTGGTCAGGTAACAGTCCGAGGTCAAAAGCCAAGAAGTCATGACAGGAAAAGGGAGTGGGCAGAAAGGAGTCAAACAGCAGACCAGAGTCAGGAAACAAAGATCAGAGCACAGGCAGGAACACAGGCCAACAGCACAACTATAGAACCAGAAAGTACAACTGCCAAGTTCTCGGAGAGCATGCTCAGTAAAGAAGCAAAGTAATTACGCAGAAGATGGAACACCTGAGCAATCAGTACCTCACAAAACCAGCATGGAAGCCTGCACTGTCAATCGACCTCCTGCCAGCCAGTAGCCAAGGAAAACACAGCAGAGCATCTCCTAGTGTGCAAGATGCTCTGCCCAGAGGAATTGTGAGTGTGACATATATAAGGTACATATATTTTATATACATACATATATATATATATATATATATATATATATATATATACACACACACACATACACACACAGTTGGGTCCAGAAATCTTTGGAATGTGACATTTTGTTTTGGTATTTTAGTTGCTTACCAAAACATATTCTAGATAGAGTTTTCAATAAGGTGGAGACTCCCGACTTTATTTTGAGGATAGTCACATGTTTGGAGGAAGAGCTTTAACATATAGCTGCCTCTTTTTAAAGGGACCAAAGAAATTGGACGATTATTTAAAATGCTCTTTAAATGAGCTACATAGGTTATTCCCTTGTTAATCCATCATCAATTAAGTAGGTAAAAGGTCTGGAGCTGATTCCAGGTGCGGCATTTGCATTTGGAAGCTGTTACTGTGAACCCAGAAGATGTGGTCAAGGGAACTCTCAATGGAACAGAAACAGACCATCATTGGGCTGAAAAAAAGAAGAAATCCATCAGAAAAATAGCAGAAGTGTTAGGCTAAGTTCATATTTCCGTTGTTTTGCATCAGTCACATGCGTTGCTTGACGCATGTGACTGATGCGCTGTACAACAGATGACAAAGAACAGAATTTCTTTGTCGGACTCCGTTGTGTGCGGGGGACAGAGCACGAGGGGGCGGAGTTCGGGGTGGGTGAAGTCGAGAGAGGCCGTGGCACTGAGGACGTCAGTGCCGCGGGGACTGCAGGGCTGGGGACAGGTGAGTGTGTGCGTGTGTGTGTGTGTGTGAGAGTGTGTGAGTGAGTGTGTGTGTGTGAGTACATGCTGAGTGCGGGAGGGGGCGGAGCCGAGCGAGGAAGTGTCAGACTCCCTGCACAGCCAGGGTAAATATCGGGTATAAGCAAAGCACTTTTTGCTTGGTTACCCGATATTTATCTTGGTTACCAGCATACACCGCTTAGCGCTGGCTCCCTGCACACGTAACCACTGCAAATATCGGGTAACTAACCAAAGCGCATTGCTTGGTTACCCGAAGTGTATCCTGGTTACAGGTGCAGGGAGCCAGAGAGAGCATGCGCAGCAAAATCCTACGATTTGCGCTGCTGAAAAAATGTTACAGGATACGTTGCTCCCGCCCGGCGGTCAGTTAAAAAGCGACTGACCGCGATGCAGCGGATGCAACGCAGCATCATCAGTCGCAATCCATCACTAATAGAAGTCTATGGGGAAAAACTAGATTCCTGCAAAATATTTTGCAGGATACCGTAATTCCTCAAGGCGACGGATTGTGACTGATGCAAAACAACGGAAATGTGAACTTACCCTTAGGAGTAGCAAAACCAACAATTTGGTACATTTTACAAAACAGAGCTCACTGGTGAGCTGGGAACTCAAAAAGGCCTGGATATCCACAGAAGACAACAGTGGTGGAGGATCGCAGAATCCTATTTATAGTGAAGAAAATCGTTCACAACACTCACCCAAGTGAAGAACCCTCTCCAGGAGGCCAGTGATGCAGTATCTAAGTCTACTATAAAGAGAAGATTTCATGACAGCAAATACAGAGGGGTCACCACAAGGTGCAAATACAGAGGGGTCACTACAAGGAGCAAATACAGAGCGGTCACCACAAGGTGCAAATACAGAGGAGTCACTACAAGGTGCAAATACAGAGCGGTCACCACAAGGTGCAAATACAGAGGAGTCACCACAAGGAGCAAATACAGAGGAGTCACTACAAGGTGCAAATACAGAGGAGTCACCACAAGGAGCAAATACAGAGGAGTCACCACAAGGTGCAAATACAGAGGAGTCACTACAAGGTGCAAATACAGAGGAGTCACCACAAGGTGCAAATACAGAGGAGTCACTACAAGGTGCAAATACAGAGCGGTCACCACAAGGTGCAAATACAGAGGAGTCACCACAAGGTGCAAACACAGAGGAGTCACCACAAGGAGCAAATACAGAGGGGTCACTACAAGGAGCAAATACAGAGGAGTCACCACAAGGAGCAAATACAGAGGGGTCACCACAAAGAGCAAATACAGAGGAGTCACCACAAGGTGCAAATACAGAGGGGACACCACAAGGTGCAAATACAGAGCGGTCACCACAAGGAGCAAATACAGAGGAGTCACTACAAGGAGCAAATACAGAGGAGTCACCACAAGGAGCAAATACAGAGGAGTCACCACAAGGTGCAAATACAGAGGGGACACCACAAGGTGCAAATACAGAGGGGTCACCACAAAGAGCAAATACAGAGGAGTCACCACAAGGTGCAAATACAGAGGAGTCACCACAAGGTGCAAATACAGAGCGGTCACCACAAGGTGCAAATACAGAGGGGTCACTACAAGGTGCAAATACAGAGGAGTCACCACAAGGAGCAAATACAGAGGAGTCACCACAAGGTGCAAATACAGAGGAGTCACCACAAGGTGCAAATACAGAGGGGTCACCACAAGGAGCAAATACAGAGGAGTCACCACAAGGTGCAAATACAGAGGAGTCACCACAAGGTGCAAATACAGAGGGGTCACCACAAGGTGCAAATACAGAGGAGTCACCACAAGGTGCAAATACAGAGGAGTCACTACAAGGTGCAAATACAGAGGAGTCACCACAAGGAGCAAATACAGAGGAGTCACCACAAGGTGCAAATACAGAGGGGTCACCACAAGGTGCAAATACAGAGGAGTCACCACAAGGAGCAAATACAGAGGAGTCACCACAAGGTGCAAATACAGAGGAGTCACTACAAGGTGCAAATACAGAGGGGTCACTACAAGGTGCAAATACAGAGGGGTCACTACAAGGTACAAATACAGAGGGGTCACTACAAGGAGCAAATACAGAGGAGTCACCACAAGGTGCAAATACAGAGGAGTCACCACAAGGTGCAAATACAGAGGGGTCACCACAAGGAGCAAATACAGAGGAGTCACCACAAGGAGCAAATACAGAGGAGTCACCACAAGGAGCAAATACAGAGGGGACACCACAAGGAGCAAATACAGAGGGGTCACCACAAGGAGCAAATACAGAGGGGTCACTACAAGGTGCAAATACAGAGGGGTCACTACAAGGTGCAAATACAGAGGGGTCACCACAAGGAGCAAATACAGAGGGGACACCACAAGGAGCAAATACAGAGGGGTCACCACAAGGAGCAAATACAGAGGGGTCACTACAAGGTGCAAATACAGAGGGGTCACTACAAGGTGCAAATACAGAGGGGTCACCACAAGGTGCAAATACAGAGGGGTCACCACAAGGAGCAAATACAGAGGAGTCACTACAAGGAGCAAATACAGAGGAGTCACCACAAGGTGCAAATACAGAGGGGTCACCACAAGGAGCAAATACAGAGGGGTCACCACAAGGTGCAAATACAGAGGGGTCACCACAAGGAGCAAATACAGAGGGGTCACCACAAGGTGCAAATACAGAGGAGTCACTACAAGGTGCAAATACAGAGGGGTCACCACAAGGAGCAAATACAGAGGGGTCACTACAAGGTGCAAATACAGAGGGGTCACCACAAGGAGCAAATACAGAGGGGTCACTACAAGGTGCAAATACAGAGGGGTCACCACAAGGTGCAAATACAGAGGGGTCACCACAAGGAGCAAATACAGAGGAGTCACTACAAGGAGCAAATACAGAGGAGTCACCACAAGGTGCAAATACAGAGGGGTCACCACAAGGAGCAAATACAGAGGAGTCACTACAAGGAGCAAATACAGAGGAGTCACCACAAGGTGCAAATACAGAGGAGTCACTACAAGGAGCAAATACAGAGGGGTCACCACAAGGAGCAAATACAAGAGGGGTCACCACAAGGTGCAAATACAGAGGGGTCACCACAAGGCGCAAATACAGAGGAGTCACCACAAGGAGCAAATACAGAGGAGTCACCACAAGGAGCAAATACAGAGGGGTCACCACAAGGAGCAAAAACAGAGGAGTCACCACAAGGAGCAAATACAGAGGAGTCACCACAAGGTGCAAATACAGAGGGGTCACCACAAGGTGCAAATACAGAGGGGTCACCACAAGGTGCAAATACAGAGGGGTCACTACAAGGTGCAAATACAGAGGGGTCACCACAAGGAGCAAATACAGAGGAGTCACCACAAAGAGCAAATACAGAGGGGTCACCACAAGGAGCAAATACAGAGGGGTCACCACAAGGAGCAAATACAGAGGAGTCACCACAAGGAGCAAATACAGAGGAGTCACCACAAGGTGCAAATACAGAGGGGTCACCACAAGGTGCAAATACAGAGGAGTCACCACAAGGTGCAAATACAGAGGAGTCACCACAAGGAGCAAATACAGAGGAGTCACCACAAGGTGCAAATACAGAGGGGTCACCACAAGGTGCAAATACAGAGGAGTCACCACAAGGTGCAAATACAGAGGAGTCACCACAAGGAGCAAATACAGAGGAGTCACCACAAGGTGCAAATACAGAGGAGTCACTACAAGGTGCAAATACAGAGGGGTCACTACAAGGTGCAAATACAGAGGGGTCACTACAAGGTACAAATACAGAGGGGTCACTACAAGGAGCAAATACAGAGGAGTCACCACAAGGTGCAAATACAGAGGAGTCACCACAAGGTGCAAATACAGAGGGGTCACTACAAGGAGCAAATACAGAGGGGTCACTACAAGGTGCAAATACAGAGGAGTCACCACAAGGTGCAAATACAGAGGGGTCACCACAAGGAGCAAATACAGAGGGGTCACTACAAGGTGCAAATACAGAGGGGTCACTACAAGGAGCAAATACAGAGGGGTCACTACAAGGTGCAAATACAGAGGGGTCACCACAAGGAGCAAATACAGAGGGGTCACTACAAGGTGCAAATACAGAGGAGTCACCACAAGGTGCAAATACAGAGGGGTCACCACAAGGAGCAAATACAGAGGAGTCACCACAAGGAGCAAATACAGAGGAGTCACCACAAGGTGCAAATACAGAGGAGTCACTACAAGGTGCAAATACAGAGGAGTCACCACAAGGTGCAAATACAGAGGAGTCACTACAAGGTGCAAATACAGAGGAGTCACTACAAGGTGCAAATACAGAGGGGTCACTACAAGGTGCAAATACAGAGGGGTCACTACAAGGTACAAATACAGAGGGGTCACTACAAGGTACAAATACAGAGGGGTCACCACAAGGAGCAAATACAGAAGAGTCACCACAAGGGGCATATACAGAGGGGTCACCACAAGGTGCAAATACAGAGGGGTCACTACAAGGTGCAAATACAGAGGAGTCACCACAAGGCGCAAATACAGAGGGGTCACCACAAGGAGCAAATACAGAGGAGTCACTACAAGGAGCAAATACAGAGGAGTCACCACAAGGTGCAAATACAGAGGAGTCACCACAAGGAGCAAATACAGAGGAGTCACTACAAGGAGCAAATACAGAGGAGTCACTACAAGGTGCAAATATAGAGCGGTCACCACAAGGTGCAAATACAGAGGGGTCACTACAAGGTGCAAATACAGAGGAGTCACTACCAGGAACAAATACAGAGGAGTCACTACAAGGTGCAAATACAGAGGGGTCACTACAAGGTGCAAATACAGAGGAGTCACCACAAGGTACAAATACAGAGGGGTCACTACAAGGTGCAAATACAGAGGAGTCACCACAAGGAGCAAATACAGAGGAGTCACTACAAGGAGCAAATACAGAGGAGTCACCACAAGGTGCAAATACAGAGGAGTCACCACAAGGAGCAAATACAGAGGGGTCACCACAAGGAGCAAATACAGAGGGGTCACTACAAGGTGCAAATACAGAGGGGTCACTACAAGGTGCAAATACAGAGGAGTCACCACAAGGAGCAAATACAGAGGAGTCACTACAAGGAGCAAATACAGAGGAGTCACTACAAGGTGCAAATACAGAGGGGTCACTACAAGGTGCAAATACAGAGGGGTCACTACAAGGTGCAAATACAGAGGAGTCACTACAAGGAGCAAATACAGAGGAGTCACCACAAAGAGCAAATACAGAGGAGTCACCACAAGGAGCAAATACAGAGGAGTCACCACAAGGTGCAAATACAGAGGGGTCACCACAAGGTGCAAATACAGAGGACTCACCACAAGGAGCAAATACAGAGGGGTCACCACAAGGAGCAAATACAGAAGAGTCACCACAAGGGGCATATACAGAGGGGTCACCACAAGGTGCAAATACAGAGGGGTCACTACAAGGTGCAAATACAGAGGAGTCACCACAAGGCGCAAATACAGAGGGGTCACCACAAGGAGCAAATACAGAGGAGTCACTACAAGGAGCAAATACAGAGGAGTCACCACAAGGTGCAAATACAGAGGAGTCACCACAAGGAGCAAATACAGAGGAGTCACTACAAGGAGCAAATACAGAGGAGTCACTACAAGGTGCAAATATAGAGCGGTCACCACAAGGTGCAAATACAGAGGGGTCACTACAAGGTGCAAATACAGAGGAGTCACTACCAGGAACAAATACAGAGGAGTCACTACAAGGTGCAAATACAGAGGGGTCACTACAAGGTGCAAATACAGAGGAGTCACCACAAGGTACAAATACAGAGGGGTCACTACAAGGTGCAAATACAGAGGAGTCACCACAAGGAGCAAATACAGAGGAGTCACTACAAGGAGCAAATACAGAGGAGTCACCACAAGGTGCAAATACAGAGGAGTCACCACAAGGAGCAAATACAGAGGGGTCACCACAAGGAGCAAATACAGAGGGGTCACTACAAGGTGCAAATACAGAGGGGTCACTACAAGATGCAAATACAGAGGAGTCACCACAAGGAGCAAATACAGAGGAGTCACTACAAGGAGCAAATACAGAGGAGTCACTACAAGGTGCAAATACAGAGGGGTCACTACAAGGTGCAAATACAGAGGGGTCACTACAAGGTGCAAATACAGAGGAGTCACCACAAGGAGCAAATACAGAGGAGTCACCACAAAGAGCAAATACAGAGGAGTCACCACAAGGAGCAAATACAGAGGAGTCACCACAAGGAGCAAATACAGAGGAGTCACCACAAGGTGCAAATACAGAGGGGTCACCACAAGGTGCAAATACAGAGGGGTCACCACAAGGAGCAAATACAGAGGGGTCACTACAAAGAGCAAATACAGAGGAGTCACTACAAGGAGCAAATACAGAGGAGTCACCACAAGGAGCAAATACAGAGGAGTCACCACAAGGTGCAAATACAGAGGGGTCACCACAAGGTGCAAATACAGAGGGGTCACCACAAGGAGCAAATACAGAAGAGTCACCACAAGGGGCATATACAGAGGGGTCACCACAAGGTGCAAATACAGAGGGGTCACTACAAGGTGCAAATACAGAGGAGTCACCACAAGGCGCAAATACAGAGGGGTCACCACAAGGAGCAAATACAGAGGAGTCACTACAAGGAGCAAATACAGAGGAGTCACCACAAGGAGCAAATACAGAGGGGTCACTACAAGGTGCAAATACAGAGGGGTCACTACAAGGTGCAAATACAGAGGGGTCACTACAAGGTGCAAATACAGAGGAGTCACCACAAGGAGCAAATACAGAGGAGTCACCACAAAGAGCAAATACAGAGGAGTCACCACAAGGAGCAAATACAGAGGAGTCACCACAAGGAGCAAATACAGAGGAGTCACCACAAGGTGCAAATACAGAGGGGTCACCACAAGGTGCAAATACAGAGGGGTCACCACAAGGAGCAAATACAGAGGGGTCACTACAAAGAGCAAATACAGAGGAGTCACTACAAGGAGCAAATACAGAGGAGTCACTACAAGGTGCAAATACAGAGGGGTCACCACAAGGAGCAAATACAGAGGGGTCACTACAAGGTGCAAATACAGAGGAGTCACTACAAGGAGCAAATACAGAGGAGTCACTACAAGGTGCAAATACAGAGGGGTCACTACAAGGTGCAAATACAGAGGAGTCACCACAAGGTGCAAATACAGAGGGGTCACTACAAGGAGCAAATACAGAGGAGTCACTA